>NW_012102654.1:3463109-3577226 GCF_000951045.1 Mandrillus leucophaeus | reverse complement strand
CATTGCATGTAAATATCCAGCAAGCACCTAAAATAGAGTTGTTCGCAATATTTTTTTTTTTTTTTTTTTTTTTTTTTTTTTTTTGAGACGTAGTCTCGCACTGTTGCCTGGGCTGGAGTGTAACGGCAGGATCTCGGCTCGCTGCAACCTCCACCTCCCAGGTTCATGCGGTTCTTCTGCCTCAGTCTCCTGAGTAGCTGGGATTACAGGCACATACCACTATACCCAGCTAATTTTTTGCATTTTTAGTAGAGATGGGGTTTCACTATGTTGACCAGACTGGTCTTGAACTCCTGACCTCGTGATCCCCCCTCCCTTGGATTCCCAGAGTGTTGGGATTACAGGAGTAAGCCATCTCACCCAGCCAGCATTGTATACTCTTCTAAGGGTACTTCTGAAGTTTGAACCACATGAGTATATTTTGTAATATAAAAAGTAAATTTATTGTTCAAAAGTTCATTATCAAGTGGCCCAAAGCTATAAAAATTATGGTTAACATATTTAGTCTCAGGAAACTTAGCTTTAGGAAAGTCTAACTGGAGAGACATGAATGAAAAATGATTGTCTGCTGAAAATTAAGCAATTATAATGGTTAACGATAATAACAGAAAAACTTCTATGGCATTTACTATATGCCATTTCAAACTTTACCAAAACTAACTCATTTAATCCACTCAAGAATCCGTTTAGGTAGGTACTGTTGTTATTCTTTCTATTTTCTAGAAGAGGAGAAACTGAGGCTTAAGTAATTTGGCCAAAGTTACATAATAAGTAAGGGATGGAAATCAGATTTTTGAAGCCAGGCAGTCCATCAACAAAGTGCCCTTGACCATGGCAGTACATTTTCTCTGTATACCAAATTGCTATGTAAAGAACAGTGGCTGTGTGGCAAAACAAACAGCAATTAACTGCATGACTATTGGCAAATGAGTCAATCCCCTTAAGCCTGGGTTTTCTCATTTGTAACTGAGGAAGTTAACACCTGCTTCTCAAGTATATAAAACAGTTAGCATGACATCTAAACAAGTTATAACTTGTTAAACAAGTTATAGCTAAAAATAAAAACCCCCCCAAAAAAAGAGGGTTAGCTAAGAGGGTGCAGGCTAGTAAAATGCAGAACCACTGGCCATCTATAAGTCACTTGGATGGCTAGATACTGATGGGGATTCAGCTTAATGATAAAGCTGAAGACTAAAAACAATGTGGCTAAACAATGGCTTAAGAGATTTCTTATTATTATTTCTTATGCATGATAGTAATTATTTTAACACACAGCACTCAAGCATTTCAAAGACTCTTTTTTATCTCCTAGAAAAATCAAGACGGCCGGGCGCGGTGGCTCAAGCCTGTAATCCCAGCACTTTGGGAGGCCGAGACGGGTGGATCACGAGGTCAGGAGATCGACACCATCCTGGCTAACACGGTGAAACCCCATCTCTACTAAAAATACAAAAAAAAACTAGCCGGGCGAGGTGGCGGGCGCCTGTAGTCCCAGCTACTCGGGAGGCTGAGGCAGGAGAATGGCGTGAACCCGGGAGGCGGAGCTTGCAGTGAGCTGAGATCCGGCCACTGCACTTCAGCCTGGGCGACAGAGCGAGACTCCGTCTCAAAAAAAGAAAAAAAAAAAGAAAAAGAAAAAGAAAAATCAAGACAAACTGGTAATAAAATGTCCTGCAAAAACTGTTCAGCAATGGAAGGGCTTGGAAGCAAAAGACAGTATGTTTAAAACTGTCAAGGGAGAAAAAAGCACTTTTAAGAAAATGGCATATTCTAGTTCTTAAAATGACTCAGAACATTAAATGAAAGATCACATTAAGAAAGTTTCTAAGAATCCTGGTCTACATTTCTCATCAAGAACAATGATGAGCTTGGGGCAATATTAGGACTTATACTTTAAAATCAACATGTTCAAAAGCAAGATGGTGTTCATGGATCTGTTTGGGAGATCTAGTGACAGGCCACTCAATATTTTTAAAACTACTATAGGGAGCAAAATCTCATAGCATAGCAAGTAAAAACTATGTTCTTTACTCAGGCATCACAAGGACATAAGGGAAGGGCCACTGCTTATTCAAAGCTAATTTAATTTGGTTTGTGGTTAGTAAATCTGTTATTTTAGGCAACTGGCAAGAGAAAAATATTCCTGCCATGAGTAAAATCATGTAGAAAAGTGCTGGCAATCTTTCAGATATTAAGGACCCAATAATCTCTACTGTTCTATATTCTATTCTGCTGACTTGAGTACAGGGCACAAGCCCTAAGATCCAGTTAGTAAATTATGACCAGTGTAAGATATTCACTATAATAAAAAAAAGGCACATTTGCAAAGACATTTAAGAAAGAAATAATACCAATTCTACACAAATGCTTCTGGAAAATACAAGAGAAAGGACCACTTCCCAACTTATCTCATGAGGCCAATGTTATTATGATAACAAAACTATATAAGGACATTGTAAGACTAGAAAGTGGCCGGGCACAGTGGCTCACGCCTATAATCCCAGCACTTTGGGAGGCCGAGGTGGGCAGATCACTTGCGGTCAGGAACTCGAGACCAGCCTGGCCAACATGTTGAATCCCTGCCTCTACTAAAAATACAAAAATTAGCCAGGCGTGGTTGCAGACACCTATAATCCCAACCATTCCAGAGGCTGAGACAGGAGAACTGCTTGAACCCGGGGCAGAAGTTGCAGTGAGCCGAGATTGCGCCACTCCACTCCAGCCTGGGAGACAGAGTAAGACATCGTCTCAAAAAAAAAAAAAAAAAAAAATAGAATAGAAAGAACATAGGAAGTAAAACATAAACCCAGAATAATGTCCCTCATGAACACAGATGTGACAATTCTCAATATCACCAAATTAAATGAAATAATATAAAATGGATAATATAACTGAATGGGGCTTTTCCCAGAATATAAGTCGATGTGATTTACCATATTAACAAGACTAAGCAAGAAGAACCATATGGTCATCTCAAAAGATGCAGGAAAAGCATTTGATAAAATACAACATCCATCATGGTAAGAACTATTAAAAATTATAAATAGAACTTTCCTTGAAAGGAATCTTGGTAAAGGGCAACTATGAAAAACTTACAGCTAAGATCATACTTAACAGTGAAAGACTGAATGTTTTCTCCCTAAGATTGGGAACAAGGTAAGGATGTCTGCTTTTGTCACTCTATTCAAGATTGACCTGTAAGTCCTAGTTCAATAAAGGAGAAAAAGAACAAAGAAAGAAGAAAGACATATTGAAAAGGAAGAAATAAAATTATCTCTCTTCACAGATAACATGATTGTATAGAAAATCCTAAACAAAAAAAAATATTTTAAAGCTACTCGAACAAATAAATGAGTTAAGCAAGTTCACGGGTCAATATAATAAAAACAATTGATCTATGATACAAGAAACAAGGAAGTGGGCACCGAAATTAAAAATAATACCAATATAATAGCAACAAAAATATAAAATATTTAGAGAAGAATTTAATGTGTACAAGACGTGTACACTGAAAACCACTAAAATGGTTGAGAGAAAATTAAAAAGACCTAAACAAGTGGAGAAGTATCAAACTGTGTTCATAGATTGAGACTTGATATGATTAAGATGAAATTCCTAATGTCAGATTGAGCTATATATTCAACATAATCCCAATCTCACTACAGATGTGCTTTTTGTAGAAACTGAAAGCTAGTTTTAAAATGTATATAAAAATACAAAAGACCTATAAAGTCAATAGTGATCATGAAAAGGAAAAACAACATTGGGAGAATTACACTTTCTGCTTTCAAGACTTATAATAATCTACAGTTTGTATTGGTATATAAATAAAGATTGACAGAAGAGAATACAAAGCCCAGAAACAGACCTTGCATGGATGTCCAACTAAGTTTCCACAAAGATAATAAAGTAATCAAATGGGGAAAGACTAGACTTTTCAAAAAATGATGTTCCAACAATTGGATCTCCATAAGAAAATAAAAAATGCCTCAAGCCTTATCTCAATACAAAAATTAACTTTAAATGGTCCACAGACCTAATGTAAGAGCTAAAATTATAAAACTTACAAAGGAAAACATGAGGAAATCTTTGAGACTTTGTTTAAGCAAATTTTCCTTTTTTTTTTTTTTTCCTGAGACAGAGTTTCACTCTTGTTGCCGAGACTGGAGTGCAATGGCGCAGCTCACCGTAGCCTCCGCCTCCCTGGTTCAAGCAATTCTCCTGCCTCAGCCTCCCGAGTAGCTGGGCTTATAGGCAAGCACCACCACGCCTGGCTAATTTTGTATTTTTAGTAGAGACGGGGTTTCACCATGTTGGTTAGGCTGGTCTCAAACTCCCTACCTCCTGTGATTCGCCCGCCTCAGCCTCCCAAAGTGCTGGGATTATAGGCGTGAGACACGGCGCCCGGCCCTGTTTAAGCAAATTTTCTTAGAACACAAAAAGCAAGATCCCACAAAAGAAAAAAAAGGATAAACATAACTTCATAAAAATTTAAAACATTTGCTCTTTGAAAGATATTAAGAAAATGAAAACGCAAGCCTTAGACTAGAAAATATGCATATCTGTATATTTAAGGACTTGTACCCAGAATATACAAAGAGCTCTTATAATAAATAAGGCAAAATATAATAATAAATAAGGCAAAAAATAATAGACAAAAGATTTGACAGACATCTCACCCAAGAAGATACATGAATAACAAATGATCATATAAAAAGATGCTCAACATAATTAGTCATTAGAAAAATGTGAAATAAAACTAGAGTGAGATATCATTATAACTGCACTAGAATGACTAAACTCACAGAGAAGCACAAACACCAAGCACTGAAGAGAATGCAGAGCAGTAAGACCTCATTCTTTGCTGGTGGAGAGACAAAATGGTGGAGCCACACCGGAAAACAGTTTGGCAGTTTCTCAAAAAGTTAAATGTATATTTACCAACAATCCCACAATCCCACTCCTGGGTATTTACCCATAGGAAATAAAAACATAATCCAACACAAAAACTTGTACACAAAATGTTCATAGCAGCTTATTTCAAAATAGTCAGGCCCTGGAAACAACCCAAATGTCCATCTACTGACTAATGGGTAAACTAATTTTGTTATATCCATTCAATGGATTAGTATTCGGCATTCAAAAGGCATAATGACTGAAACATGTAAGAACACTCACGAATCTTAAAAGCATCATGCTAAATGAAAGAAGTTGGAGACATAAAAGGTATGTTTTTTATGATTCCACTGACATGAAATTCTAGAAAAGTCAAATCAATAGTGAAGGAATACAGATGAATGGTTGCCAGGGACTGGGGGTGGGATAACAGTATTTGACTGCAAAGATGCATGAGACAACTTCTTAGAATACTGAAATACTCATATCTTGAATTTGGTAATGATTATACTACTATATAAGTTTGGTACAACTCAGAAACCTATACTCTTAGGTAAATTTTATCTTAAAGGTGATAAAAACAAAGAAAAAAACAATTTCCCCTGCATATCTCCAAGTTTATTTTGTGAGAATCAAATGATATAGTCAAATTTAGCTGAAGTTGACACATTCTGATATTAGAAACTTTTCTTCTAAGCCAAAATAATTTGAAACACTGCTTCAAAATTTTATAGGCCTCTCAGGTATCAAGGCTCTCAGCTGTAGTTTAGTTAGTGCAAGCGTCAATTCCTTACTTAAGTAGATTTAGTAACACTAAATATAGTATTACATCTTCCCGACAAAACTATTTGCAGCACCTTGATTTAAGGTCTCACTCTGAGTAAAACTTTTTTTTTTTTTTTTGAGACGGAGTCTCGCTCTGTCGCCCAGGCTGGAGTGCAGTGGCCGGATCTCAGCTCACTGCAAGCTCCGCCTCCCGGGTTCACGCCATTCTCCTGCCTCAGCCTCCCAAGTAGCTGGGACTATAGGCGCCCGCCACTTCGCCCAGCTAGTTTTTTGTATTTTTTAGTAAAGACGGGGTTTCACCGTGTTAGCCAGGATGGTGTCGATCTCCTGACCTCGTGATCCGCCCGTCTCGGCCTCCCAAAGTGCTGGGATTACAGGCTTCAGCCACCGTTTAAGACGGACAGACTACAGCTGAATCTAAGGTTTTGCTATTTTATCACGCACAGATACCTTCTGACTTTCTTACTTGGGTATCACTTCCTCTTTTTGTCATTTATTCCTGTATATTTAACAATTAACATATTTAATATAACAATTTTTAAATTACATTAGGCAAGAAATATTTCACACAACAATCAAAGGAACATTGTATCTAAGTACAGGCTTTTCCCCATAATCTTAGGAAACAAGAACTGGAGAGAAACAAAAATGGTAATTACTGAATGAGGGAAAAACCACATCTGTGCCTAACCTTTATAAGTCATTGTCAGGGCCTGTGGTAGGGTAGTGTTTTTAAAAATACAGTTTCTCCTTTATATACAGGTGAAAGAGATGCCATTTTATACCTGACAATGAGTCTTCCTAGTATTTACACCAAAAATGTATACTCCTATGCATTGTATCTGAGATGATCGAAGCCCTGGCAGGACAAGGAATTTCAATAAATGTACAGAACTGATTTTCAAACAACAAAAAATATCCTCCAAAATTATTTTCACTCCAGTTCCTCACTTAGCTGTCAACAAAGTGAGAAAATATGGGCATTTAGATGTAGAAAAGGCTGGTTTTTTCCTATGAGGGAAAAAAAAGTAACTTCATGTGTTATGTTTATAAGAAAATAGTTTTCCAAAAAATTAAAGAAGACAGAAGGAAATGAGATTAAAAAGTAAGAATTTTTTGAACCATGGAATAACATCTGTTCCTATTCCCCCAAGGCTGCAAAACAAAAGAAAATCCCAACATGCACTCTGCGAAAACAATTATAACATGAGTGAATGAAATACATTCAGAGAAGATTTGAAAAGAGGGTTTCTGCTAACAAAAAGAAAAATTCTAAACCTCTTCCATTTGGAGAGAGACTTACATCTTTCATGTAGAAGCCCACCCATTCTGTAGATAGGTGATAGCCTTCAAATTGGAGATCCACATAAAACTGGTAAAATCCATTAGGCAGAAATTCATAAAATCTTATTAAATGAGCAAGATAATTATTTCTGGTTGTATTATAATAGGACAATTCCACAGTCTGTGACTTATAGTCTACCAGCATTGCTTTACTAATATAGATAGAAATTCCACTTGTTTATAGCAGCTTTATTCATAATTGCCAAACCTTGGAAGCAACCAAGATGCCATCCAGTAGGTGAATAGAGAAACTGTGGTACATCCAGACAATGGAATATTATTCAGTGCTAAAAGGACATGAGCTATTAAACCATGAAGAGACAGGGAGGAACGTGAAATGTGTATTACTATGTGAAAGAAGCCAATCTGAAGCTCCACACTGTATGACTCCAACTATATGACACTCTGGAAGGCGAAACTAGGGAAACAATAAAAAGGTTGCCAGGAGTTGAGGGGAGGAGGGGATGAACAGGCAAAAGCACAGAGAATGTTTTGGGCAGTGGAACAACTCTGTGTGATACTACAATGGTGGATACATGTCATTAAACATTTGTCCAAAAACCACAGAATGTGCAAAACCAATATAAACTATGAACTTTGGGTGACAATGACGTGTCAATGTAGGTTCACTGGCATTAACAAAGGTACCACTCTGGTGCTGGATGGTGATAGTGGGTCAGGGGGATGTATGGAAGGCAGCTGTGAACCTAAAACTACTGTAGAAAATGAAGTGGTGGTGGTTGTTGTTTTTAATATACTGAAACTTCAGTTGATTTTTAATGTCTGATCTTAAGTTCTCTGATTAGGGAACTTAATTCTTTACCTTTGTAAAAATTTTTTTGCTATAATTAAATAGAATATGCAGTGGTTTTATCCCATATTTTAAAGATAAGTTAAAAAGGAATTGATCTGAGTACAGTTGGAACATTTGTAAAACCAGTTCAGAACTTGTCTTTACACAAATTCTTATGTTTTGGGAATGAGAATCACTAGGTACAGGTAAGATGCACATCTGATAAAATGCATTTACAACTTAAAAACAATAGAATTTGACAGCTAGAAAAGATATATAGAAGCTGCTATGGTTGAATGTTTATGTCCCTCTAAAATTCCTACTTGTTGAAATTGTTACTTCCAAGATTTTAGGAGATGGGATCTTTGGGAGGTGATTAGGTCATGTGAGTTGAATCCTTATGAACCAGAATTAATCCCCCAATAAAAGAGGCCCAAGAGAGACCCTTTCCCCCTGCCACTATGTGAGAACACAATGAAAGGGCATGGTCTGTAAGTCAGAAAGCAGGCTCTCACCAGACACTGAATCTGGCTTGATTCTGGACTTCCCAGCCTCCAGAAATGTGAGAAATAAATTTCAGTTGCTTATAAGCCACCCAGTTCATGGTATTTCGTTAGAGCAGCCAGTTCAAATGGACCTAAGAAAGAAACTATTTAGTCAAAGTCCTTTATCTTATAAAATAAGGAAAATGAGACTCTGGGTCACAAGGCTATTTTATGGCAGAAAGACCAGAACATTGAGATTCTGTTACTTCTTCATTATACTACATTTTAAGAAAATAAAATTATGGTAAATTTCTTAAAATTCAGAGGCGCTGTTTTTTTCTTCTTCTGTGTATTTATTTCTTCAGAGGAGATGCATCAAATTAGTATATTTCTTTGGCTGATAAGCGCTCATCAAGCTCTGCCCATTTACTCATTTATTCTGCATGCTTGATTTTTTTCCCCAAAGGTCATTAAAAAAAACTATTTTTAAGCATTCTTAAACAGCCTAAGAAAACACTTTACCCTGAAAGTGAATAGAGAATACATGTGCTTATTACTAAAGCAAAGACTATGCTTACCAACCCACCATTGTTAGTGAGAATTTAGAATCTTGGCTGACCTCTTACAGAGGTAAAAATCCACCCTTGGTGGGAACAGCTGCGACTGTGAAAGAAGCTACAAATAACATGCTGGGAATTCAGCAGGCACTGTTATTATATCCTGTTTATACTGTCATTTTTCCTATCAGTAGGATATTATTTATACAGACCCCACCCATGAACTTCTTGTTTATCTTATTATAGAAATCCTCTGAATCTATAAAAAGAAACTTCTGTATTTGTTTCTGGAACAAGCACATGTGTTATAATTTTGCACCTCATTACACTTTTTATTTAGCATTTTCTTTTGTTATGCACCACTCGTTCTCATTTTTATCTCAAGGTTGACTTATTTCACATATTAGAGTTGAACTTAAATCTTTTTAAGATAACTTGTTATAAGATTCAGGATAACCACATCCTAAACCTTAAGGTAGATTTCATTAGGTACATATTCTTTGAAGATACACTTGACTAATTTGTTTAAAGACAAAAAAATATGTATATACACTGATGAGGTACTGCAGGGAGTGAGCTCTAGGTGACCAGAAGGCTTCCATACTCAGGTTCACTCTAACCTAAGTGGACCAATTACGAGGACAAGGCTTTATTCAGTTCTACCGCCTCACTATTCTCTAGCTGGATCTCTTCTCTGCAATGAGAAGCCTTGCCCCTGAGTTTAGCTTGATGGCTGGGCAGTCTGGGTAAAAAAATGTTAACACAATAATACACAAAAAACATAGGAGTTCAGTAAATTGACCAATAGGACAACGAACCAATATGGTTATCAATCATCCTCATTCCCCAGGCCTGATATAAACAACTGAAGTAGATAAAGGAAAAATGCAAGTTCCTTAACGGCAAAAATTCACACAGCATTTGTCGAGCAAATGAATTATTATTTTTGGAGAGAGCACACCACTGAAGAAAGTCACACTGGACAAATTTTCACATGTATAGCTTGTGTCAGCATCACCAGTTCTCCTCTTATACTATAAGGTGGCTAGATAAACATGGAATGTTCAGAGTACATGCACAATGCTAGACTCTTTGTGTAAGGAAAGGTCACTCTTGAAGAACACTGCTCTAAAACGCATAACTAAAATGAGTACTAAACCTCAGGGTGATGAACTAAGTGTAATTCATTTCAGAAAAAAAGAGAGGTCTGCAAGGACTAAATTGGTCTAGAAGTTAAAATGAGGGTAACAACTGAGATAATCTTGATAAACAGAAATTCGTAAGGCTGGGATGAGGAGGTGAAAGATATCTTTGGCACAAACAAAACTTCAGAAGCATCCAACTGAGCAGAATTCTGGGAATGGCAAATAGTGAAATTCAGCTGGGGGCATACTGAATAGAGGATGGCAACAAAAGAGAAGACTGGAGTCAGATTACAAGAAATTTCATTTTTTAGACAATGGAGAATCATCAAAAGATATCTGATCAAGGGAAGAGGAACCCAAGCTTTTGGAGTAGAAATGAAGAGGAGGAAGAACAAGTTGGGGTGAGGCTGAAAGGGGGAAATAAGTTTGTAACACCACCAAATCCCATAGTTATGGCAGCAAAAGAAAGGTCCATGTGGTACAATAGATAATAAATGTGTAACTGTATTTTCAGTTCTTGCTTGCAAAAACAGAAGATGATGGTCAGGTGTGGTGGCTCATACCTGTAATCCCAGGAGATCAAGACCAGCCTGAGCAACATGGTGAAACCTCATCTCTACAGAAAGTAAAAAATAGGCTGGGCACGGTGGCTCATGTCTGTAATCACAGCACTTTGGTAGGCCAAAGTGGGTGGATCACCTGAGCTCAGGAGTTCAACACCAGCCTGGCCAATATGGTGAAACCCTACCTACACTAAAAACACAAAAAATAGCCAGGCATGGTAGTGGGCGCCTGTAATCCCAGGTACTTGGGAGGCTGAGGCAGGAGAATCACTTGAACCTAGGAGGCGGAGGTTGCAGTGAGCTGAGATCACACCACTGCACTCTAGCCTGGGCGACAGAGCAAGACTCCATCTCAAAAAAAAGAAAAAGTGAAAAATAAAAATTAGCCAGGTGTGGTGGTGCACAACTGTAGTGCCGGCTACTCAGGAGGCTGATACAGGAAGATCACTGGAGCCTAGGAGGTGGATGCTGCAGTGAGCCATGATCACCGGCCACTGCACTCCAGCCTCAGGAACAGAGCAAGACCCTGTCTCAAACAAAACCAAAAACAAACAAACAAACAAACAAAAACAAAAATAAAAACAGGGGATGGCATCATGATGACCATTACTGAGTGAGGTAATGTTAAACAATGCCAATCCACTGAAGTTAAAGTCAGTAAAGTTTACCAGTCTCCTAGAATAGCATTTCTCAAACTGAAATCACCTAGGCTTGTGGTTAAAATGTAAATTATGTTTCAGCACATTTAGAGCAGTATTCAGTATTTCTACAATTCTAACAAGCTCCCAGGTGATGCCAAAAACGCTGTTCCATGTACTATATTTTGAATAGCAAGATGGGAAAACATATCTTTCAGTTTCCCTTTCCAAAAAAGCAATACTATATTTAATGCATCATGTTTAACCCATTATGGTTTATCCAATGCCTTTAGATATGTTCAAGAAATGCTTTTTAAAGGTATGTTACTATGATTTGTATTAACTAAGGTTGGATGGGTTTCAAAGCTACTATTTTAAAAGTCCTAAATGATTCAAGATTCAGGGAATTCAATACACTAAGAAATGCTTCTACCTGAAAAAAAAAAACAACATTGCAATGCTATTCTGTAACACTAAAATTTTGTCTTTTTAGTTTTAGGCTGGCAAACTGGAAGATACTATTGCTTCTAGTAATGGAGGCTGAAATGTAAGTACTGAAAGACAACATTTCATCTTTTCAAAGTCCAGATCAGTGAGTTTCACTAAAACCTGCTTGACTTGTCCTTACATTGCATTAAGCACCATAACTTGGTCCTTGAAGATAAAGGTTAACAACATATTTTAAATATCCTATAGAAAAACACCTAAATACTACAACAACTAAACTAACACACTATCCTTTGGTATAAGACTTCTACACTGAAGGATACCTTTAATTAAAGTATTTTACCATAAACAGAAGTGTCATTTATAAAAATATATTACTAGTGTAATATATTAAACACACACACACACTATAAAAGATTGGCTGACCTTAGATACTTGGGATGAAATGTAAGACTTCTAAACTCTGGAGTTTCATTTTTAACAAAATTAACGGCCAGTAACAACCTTTTAGGTAAATTAGTTCCAATATGTATCATGGTCTGGAGAACAGAAATAATATTTTTAAATCGTAAGTTATTGTTGAAGATCAGATCCAAGTATTTCATTGTAGAAGGAAGAAAACGGAGGCACAGAGATTAAAAAGCCCAAATTCACATAGCCAGCTAGTAGAATGTTAATAAAAGGAGGGGAGAATTAATTTTTATATCTATCAATATACAAAGTATAACAACGTTGCAACTACAAAATGTATTTGAAAGAGTGTCCAGTTCTTCTAATGACTAAGGCCCAGTTAATTTTTTAAGGATCTTATAAATCACTGAGATCTAAGAAAGGAAGTTCACACATTAACAAACAAAAGACATGTGCCCCCAAATTTAAGAACTTCATTAAAAAATGCAATCTGAATAGAGAATGACAAAATACACCACATACTAAGGATGGGGCTTGGGTGGTGGTGGAGAATGGGATGGGATATAAAGAACAAAGAGAAGACAATGGTAACTCTTCTCAGTAATGTTTCAAGGAATGCTTTTACATATGCAAAAGTGGTTTAAAAAACAACTTTCTTTACCCTCATGAATCATTTTTTTAACTGGTATAATCAGGGATTATATTTGGAGGACTACTACAAAGCTTTTAAAAATATATAGTATAGAAAGCAGTTGGATGTGCATGTGTCATACGCTCTGTTACAATCAAAAGCAAACTATAGGAACCTTTTTTAGCCACAAAATAGGGAATTTTGTGCTTATTACAAATGCTATAAAGTTTACTAGCACAAGTCAAAAAAAATCACTAGAGAAGTTCGGTGATATTGGAGACAATGGGTTTTAAATCACAGGCATACATAATTATGCCTAAGTTGACAGATCTGCACTGCAATGCAGAAATGCAAGCATTATTCCAACATCTGCACCAGAAGGCAGAGACTAGACATGATTCCAGAATAAAGGGCTCTTCAGCTCTTACCTGTTACCTGTGCAACAACTGCTTGGGAAATCCTCCGATTGGCAAGAAAGGCTTTGATTTCCTCTTTTATCACACTGCTGTCCCTCCTAACAAAAACAGAAGACAAGACCAACAATGTATGTTGAAGGTAGAAATCCTCATCTTTGCTAAAAGAAAGGTGAAGCAGAGAGGTGGGGAGAACACAGAAAGGACACAAAAATAAAGGGTAAACAGACCAAACTTGTGTGAAAATATGAAATTACAATGAACCAAGAAACACCAAATATTCAAGTCCTAAAACATCACACCATCAGACAGACGCTTTAGTGAAGACCATAATAGATATAAGTCTCATACCAGAGGATGGTTAATCGCATGCTCTGTATAATTCATATTAGGAACAAGGCTGTCATATGGTATATACAAAGTTTCATTACTGGGGAATGAATGTATCTTACAGAGACAGAAATCCTAGAAAAATAAAGAGCAACAACAACAAATTCAGTTGTGAGCAGACTGTGGGCTTGCATGTTAACTACACAACTGCATGAACAATGTTCATTTAAAAACCTTTAAAATGATTAAGGAAAAAGAAATCATCGTTCCCACAACTGTAAAAATGTTAGCCATTTGAAGAAAGGCTTGCCCTTCAACTTCTTTTCCTGTATAAACAAAAAAAGTGGGATCAGTTGAATATACAGTTTTAGTATTAAAAAGGCATTTATTCATTTTGTATTATATATAAGAATACTTAAAACTACACAATATTCTGTGTCCTTGGGAATACATTATAGACCTCATTTTTCCTCCACTAAAATGCTTGTTCCAAATTTTTACTTAAAGACTCAACAAATTCTCAAAAGACGAGACATCCACAAAAATGACAATGAGTGGCAAGACTTCTGTTATTTCACCAGAACAAGAATTAATAAACAAAAATTATAGTTAAACCCTTAAAACTGACCAATCTCTCTTTCAATGCTTTATCTTCAAAAGGATTACATAAATAGAGCAGTGGTTTCTGTTCAAGCTCAAAAGTAACACAGAATAGAGGTAACTTCTTATCTAACACAGGGGTCAGCAAATTACGGCCTATGGGCTAATTCTAGCCTGCCACCTATTTTTACACAACCTGTGAGCTAAGGATCATTTTCAGAGAAGGACATTTGCAATTGATTTGATGACAGAAAATGCAAACGATAAACACAAACTAAGCAAAATATTATCCCTCCCCTTGCAATTTCACTCTTCTGACTAATAGGCCTATATTTTTAAAAACTCTACCCAATTATTATTATTCTGTATTGACTTTTGTCAATAAAAATTTGTGGCTGTTTGTTTTCTGTCTTGTATGTGGCTCTACATGATATCCCTTTTATTTTTAATTGAGACGGAGTCTCACTCTGTTGCCCAGGCTGCAGTGCAGTGGCACGATCTCGGCTCACTGCAACCTCCACCTCCCGGGCGCAAGCAATTCTCCTGCAGCCTTCTGAGTAGCTGGGGTTACAGGCATGCAGCACCACACCCGGCTAATTTTTGTATTTTTAGTAGAGTCAGGGTTTCACCATGTTGGTTGGCCAGGTTGGTCTTGAATTCCTAACCTCAAGTGATCTTCCTGCCTTGGCCTCCCAAAGTGCTGGTAATACAGGCGTGAGCAACCGCACCCAGCCTATGTCTCTTCATTATATCCTTAAATTTGCCTCTTGGCCACAAAGTCTAAAATTTTTACTCTCTAGTCCTTTAGAGAAGAAGTTTGCTGACCCCTGATCTGAGACAAAGGATCACAAAACCTTAATAATTGTCTTGTGAAAGAACCACAAACTCTTTTTAGGGGTTCACATTTCTCTGTAGACTATTTGGAGGAACTTAAGTATCCTATCCAAAAACAGTGAGTTGTGATTTAACTTGGATGAGGGATTTTAGCTCCCTGATGAGTAGTTGTTACATGCTCTGTTGTAAGGACTCTGTTGTAAGACCATGCTCCCTTTGGGGAATTCTGGAAAAAAACAGAGAGGTGATAGTGGTGAGTTTCCAATCTGTAGCTCTATAGTATACTGCTGATTTATCCGTTGGAAATCCTAACCAAAAATATTCTTAAAGGAAAAAAATAATCAGCTGCCTAATGCAGTATTTAAATTTTCTCATACTGATCTAAATTCTGGTTAGATTCTTCCCAAAATGCCTGTCTATATTTGAAATATTTCTTTTTTTTTTTTTTTTTGGAGACAGTCTCGCTCAATCGCCCAGGCTGGAGTGCAGTGGCGCAATCTCAGCTCACTGTAAGCTCCGCCTCCCGGGTTCACGCCATCCTCCTGCCTCAGCCTCCCAACTCACTGGGACTACAGGTGTCAGCCATTACGCCAGGCTAATTTTGTGTGTGTGTGTGTGTGTGTGTGTGTATTTTTAGTAGAGATGGGGTTTCACTATGTTAGCCAGGATGGTCTCGATCTTCTGACCTCGTGATCCACCCATCTCAGCCTCCCAAAGTGTTGGGATTACAGGCGTGAGCCACTGCGCCCAGCCTGAAATATTTCTTTGAAAAACACGCATTCACATTTTATTTAAAAATTGTGTATACGAAAAAGAAAAAGGTACAAATAAATATATTTTAAAGTCAAACAAAATAATTGCTGAGTAAAATGCAGGTAATGTAGAACAAAAGCTTTCAAATGTGCATCGATAATCAGTGTGCAAGAGATAACTTCAGCACTATTTCAATTGGCTTATATAAACAAAACAAATCATTTGGTTTCTAATATAACTATAAAATTAATCTGAAAATTTTTAAATAAAGTATTGCATTTCTATATATAGAATGATCTTCTAGGAAAATGAAGCTGAATTTAAAAGAATATTTGTTCAGGTTAAATTAAAAAATGTACCTTTGTGGGGGAAAGAATTAAATAGGTTTTTTGACTAATTTACATTGATATTTAAATCAATTTATTTCAAATCAAATTCATTTAGACACTAAATCATACAGAAGAGATAACACTCAATTATTGAAATAGGAAATATCCAGTTTGTAAATTATTCACAGCCTTGCAGCATGATATTATTAAGGACTGCACAAGACAGAAGGAATCCCAAAAATATGTCAAACAGTAGCAATTTTCATTTTTAGATATTTGACAAGTTTCTAAGTATCAATAATGTTTAAAAACATAGAAATAGACAGACACGGTGGGTCACGCCTGTAATCCCAGGACTCTGGGAGGCTGAGGCAGGCGGATCATTTGAGGTCAGGAGTTCAAGATCAGCCTGGCCAACATGGTGAGACCTCGTCTCTACCAAAAATATTTAACAAATAGTTAAATTTAAACAAATAGTTAAAAAAAATATTTAACAAATAGGTGTGGTGGCATGTGCCTGTAATACCAGCTACTCAGGAGGCGGAGGCAGGAGAATTGCTTGAACCCCAGAGGCGGAGGTTGTAGTGAGCCAAAAACGTGCCACTGCACTCCAACCTCGGTGACAGAGCGAGACTCCATCTCAAAAAAAAAAAAAGAAAAAACTCTTTACTGCTTTACCAGAGAGCTTTTTCAAAAAGCAAAAGAAAAGACTTAAAAGATAAGGGTGTGCAAGGGCAAGACATTTAACAAAGCTGGGCCCTGGCTGTATCATCTGATAAAATAAAAGCATTGGCCAGGTACAGTGGCTCACTCCTGTAATCCCAGTTACTTGGGAGTCTGAGACATGAGAATTGCTTGAAACCAGGAGGTGGATGCTGCAGTGAGCCAAGATTGCGCCACTGGGCAACAAAGTGGGACTCCATCTAACAACAACAACAACAAAAAGCATCAATACTCCCTTCATAAGGCTTTTAAAATTTGTCTCCTAGCAATGAAATTAAATATTGTGTGTATACATATGTCTGTAATACATAGAATCAAAAATTCATTGCAAAATTTTTTTTGAAATTGTAAAAATACTAAACATTGACTATTATTTTATAAAACTTCAGAAAGGTTCCCAAGAAAAGAAGAAACAAATGATCTGCTGTAATCATGTAAGACCGAAGTAAACATCTGTACCAGGTACTTTAAGGTGGCATTAAAAGAATTCTATACACAAGCAGTGATGTGTCATTTAGTTGGTTTCACTAGGTATTTTCAAAATACTAAACACATTCTATTTTCATTGTGTCCAATTCTCTTAAATATTTTTAAAAGTTCCATTCTAGTGGGTTAGCTTTGTTGTTCAAACTTTGACATCACCTCCTTCCCTCATTCTCTCCTCATTCAGCCTTCTTTAAGGACCTGCTACTCCTATTGTCCTCATTGTAATCTAAGAATCACCACTTTGTTAGTGTAAAAACTTCATTTACTCTAAATCTAATTATCTCATCTTCTCCCACCCCTCACTTCCTCTCTTCATCTGCAATTTTACATCCTCCTTAAAAAGAATAAATCCCCTCCTTCCTCTCTTATAAAATCTCATACTCTTCAAGATTTCTATGCCTCAAGTCTTATGGAATTAAAGTGAAGAGCAGGCTGATCTTGTCTTTCATTCCACAGCTTACTTACTTCAAGATAAGATACCCACCTGACTTGTAGCTAACCAGTTCAAGTCCATGTCATTGCCTCCTACTTCCCTTTTGAAATCATTGCCATGCTAGATTCATCTGGTGATTTCCACGCCAGGATGAAATTCTTCCTTCCCACCCCCCAATGCCATTATTTTTATAATTTGCTAAACTTTCACTGTTACTTACAGACCTTTCTTAATATCTGGATGAATTCATCAGTAATGCCTCTTTGTGGAATCCCCTTTTACTAAGACACAATTTAACTGTCATCTATTCAAAGAAGTTCTCCCTGATCTTCACAGCTAAAAAAGGTATCTTCTTGCAATGGCTAACTTTTAACATTTCAATACTACTACTCACATGCTAATATATTACATGCTGTTCTGTATTATGGTTGTTTCTAATCTTGTCTTATCTCTCCTACTACGCTGTAAAGTCCTTAGTCCTTTAGCACAAAGATTGTGCCTTATTCATTTATGGGGTTTGCATATAATAGAGCTTAATTTGTTCAATGAATGAACAATTCTGTAGTTGGAGAAAAAAGGTTGTAAAATGGAAAGCCCGATCTAGATAATTTATAAAACAGCTTTAAATTTTTATTCTCAAATAGATTTAAGCTGACCAAATCAGAAAGGAAAAGAATTATTTATAGTAGTTCGAAATGACATTGCTTCCTTTTCTAGAACAAAGAATAATAAAGACCACCTGTTTTAAAAATGATATGCTTTAAGATCTTCCATATTTTCATAGTTAATATACACTGCACATTTTTTAGGATCTCTGAAAGGTAATCATCTATCTGAAAGACTTCCAGAGATGAAGCGACACCTGCCAAGACAGACTATTTCACACTTGGAAAAATACAATGATGTACAAATTTCTTTCACATTTGAATAAAACCTATCCCCATACATTTTTACCCATGGAGACAAAGTATAACTTTAAATTTTAAAAATTCACTCAAAAATAAAAGTTACTATATACGTATCAATAACATAGTAACTGGATGTCATGACCATTTTGTCTTATCTACAGAACATGCACATCCTACCTATGCAAGTAAAATACTTAGCCTATAGATAACCAACTTAGAATAAAGCCTCAGTTTTATACAAAATACTAACATATCATAAAATTTAGTACATGGGTGGTTAAGAATAATATATTTAATGTATGGCATTATTAACAAATTCTGATAAGCTTCATTTAAATTATATCATAATATGTACATAAAACACACACTAGTATCTATACACTATATTAGCAGATGTGTATACACACATACCCCTACACATATATTTATATATTAATAGATGCATTTTTAAACATTAATATGTAAAACAGTTATTTCTGGCTTTAAAGTCCTTCCTAAAATGTTATATTCAACAATCTGTTAAATTCATATCCTAGTTTACCTTTATTTTTTTAACCTAACTCAAAAATGAAAAAAGTGAAAGCTACTTTCTCACTGTTTCTTAATGAGTTGATAAGGTGTACAATTATAACTTGATGAAGTTATACAAAAAAATCTCCATTACGGGCTGGGCACGGTGGCTCATGCCTGTAATCCCAGCACTTTGGGAGGCCGAGGTGGGAGGATCACTTGAGGCCAGGAGTTCGAGACCAGCCTGGTCAACATAGTGAAATCCCGTCTGTACTAAAAATACAAAAATTAGCTGGGGTTGGTGGTGCACATTGTAATCCCAGCTACTAGGGAGCCTGAGACATGAGAATCACTTGAACCTGGGAGGCAGAAGTTGCAGTGAGCCCAGATTGCACCACTGCACTCCAGCCTGGTTGACAGTGAGACTCTGTCTCAAAAAAAAAAAAAACAATCTCCATTATGTATCTTGAAATTTTTAGGAGTGAAATTTGTAAAGTGAATGAATTATAAGATTTTTAAAACTACGTCTTATGTTTGAGTTGAGGAATGTGAACAAGCAAGAGGTGAAGCACACAGGTAGAAAAGGAGACAGGAAAGCATTCAGATATCCAGGCTCCCCCACCAGAGACCACCACTTCCAGCGGGCTATAATATCACCATAGCATCTAGTGATCAGCAAGGGCAGTATATTCCTAAAAGAGCACAGAATACTCAGAAAGATCCACCGCTCAAAATATTTCTCTAACATTCCACTAAATAAAAATTCACGTTGTGATTGTTTTGAAGCAGCAAATATCATGGGGGAGGGGGATGCAAAGCCCATTAAGGCAATTCATACTTTGTCTTATGTTAATTAACCACCTTTCCTAAAATCTTATTAAAATCTACAGACATGAAAAATGTATTTGGAGAGGCAATGTACACTAGTGATATATTGATAATAAAGACATAATTTAGGCTCTGCCACTTAATATTGAAGTTCTCTTGAGCAAAGTATTTAATTTTTGTGAATCTCAGTTTCTCTGATCAACCTCACATCATGATTTTAATAAGTGACAATGTCATCCAATAAACTTTCCCACTGATCCAAGGATTGTTATTATCTACAACCTGAGAAGCGTAAGAGATGGACACAATGGAGGAAAGCAGGAGTGCAGCAGTGGGTGAGGGTGCAATGGCAGAGAACCAGAGAGATCTAGAAGGACCATTGAGACCCCAAGATGATCAAGAGAACCCAAAGGAGCAGTTCTAATAAAGAAGCAGAGAAATGGAAAAAGATCAAGTGTCCTGATTAAGCGACAACTGGTAGTACATAAATACTGATAACAAAGTATAAACCTGTATATATTTCACAGTGAAACTGGAATGGGTGTAATTACAGGATTTAACTACAAATCCCAGTCATTGCTAAATAGGTTTTCGTTTAGTTTGAGCATATATTTGAATTAAAACATCATGCCAACCTATGAGTTAAAAGTCAAGTTTTTAGACCTTTATTTTTCCAAACAATCTTCTAGAGACTTTTACTAACGAGCTTTCCCATACTTCTTGTTAGTCTTATACACGTTTAAGAATTAACTGTTATGTCAAAAGCTTATCAAAACTGATGAACAGCAACACCACCGAAAAAACCAGGTTGGCATCCTTTTTAAATTTTTGATATCCTCTCTACTCAGAATAATTAAAAGCTAATCTTGTTATGTTTCAATGAGTGAAGTAACTTTTATTTGCCCAAATGGTTCTCCTTCTTAATCTTAACAACGTTAAATTCAAAAGCAACACCTGAACTTCGGTCACTTACTTTAACACATGAAAAAGAATTCAAACTCAAACTGATCTCTTTTATTTTTAACTTTTAAAAAAATTAGCTGAGCGTGGTGGCACATGCCTGCAGTCCCAGCTACTCGGGAGGCTAAAGCAGGAGAATCACTTCAGCCCAGGAGGCAGAGGTTGCAATAAGCCGAGATCACACCACTGCACTTCAGCCTGGGTGACAGAGCAAGACTCCGTCTCAAAAAAACAAAACAAAACAAAACAATGACTTGTAACTGTAACTGCTGTATCATATTATTCATTACAGGTATTAATATTATACTTTATTTATACTGTATCTGAAATCCAGATAAAATAGTTGATTTAGCACAGAATTTCATATAATAAAGATCTACCTAAAAATAAATTCAGGACAGTTTGAAGGATATTTCAACATTGTGGTACTATTGGACAGATCTTCCAAGTGGCAATATTATGTGTCACTACTATTCAATCTTGAAGTTTAAAAATCTTTAGGAAGAATTATAATGATACTTACAGGTACTATTTTTATTTCTGACAAATTCCTGCTACAGTTTCTTTCATTATCTACTGTAGCTAATTTATTTGCAGGCTCTTTCCCTTCTATGGTAGTGGAAATCTACTGAAAACAATACCTTTATCATCTCTATTCCTAGAGGAGTTTTTACAAAACTCCTCAATTCCAACAAAAGTAAATAAACTAGTATGAACTCAAAGTCTCCCAAAACCTGTATTGTTTCCTAATATATTATTCTTATTACATTGTCTTACGTAATTTTTATCAGACTGAAGACACGCCTTGCCTTTTCTACTCTTTACTAGTCCCTTAATTTTAAATAAAGTTCCTGTATTTTAAAAACAAATGCTATTCTTTACCATTTAGGTCAAGGTTACCCATTCATTAAACATATTAGGCCCTTACCATGTGCCAGGGAAAGTTCCAGATCCTGGAGGCACAATAATGGAAAACACATGGTGTTACCCTCAAAGCGTCCCAGGGTCCAGTGTGAAGCCTTTCCTAATTACCTCTGTTGAAAGTAGATTTCTTGTCGGCCGGGCTCGGTGGCTCACGCCTGTAATCCCAGCACTTTGGGAGGCTGAGGCAGATGGATCACCTGAGATCAGGGGTTCAAGACCAGCCTGATCAACATGGAGAAACCCTGTCTCTACTAAAAATACAAAAGAGCTGGGCGTGGTGGTGCATGCCTGTAATCCCAGCTACTCGGGAGGCTGAGACAGGAGAATTGCTTGAACCTGGGAGGCGGAGACTGAGATGAGCTGAGATGGCGCCATTGCACTCCAGCCTGGGCATACAGAGCAAGACTCCATCTCAAAAAAAAAAGTAGATTTCTTTTCTCAGTGTTTAAAACTCTAAGAGTTCTTACATTTATAAGACAATGTGTGTATATGTGTGTGTGAGTGTGTGTGTCATCTATTGCTAAAATTAGAACCTATATAATAGGTACCCCAAATTATTTTCTTGATTAGAATGTTGGAGAGAAAAATTAAGAGTGTATGTATTCTGTATCAAGATAAAATTATCCCTCAGAAAAAGTACTTACTACAGATTTCAAGATTAGAATGTGTCTGTTAGTCAGAAATAAGCTAGTAGAGTCATAGAGAAGATTAGTGTTTGATAAAGAGAATGGAAAAGACTTATCAAGCAGCAAAGAGAAAGGGCTGAAGTAAAGAAGAGAAAATTTAAATTAAAAACATAAAGCTTGAACTTCCTTTCATCTCCAAAGGTGGGAGAAGGAAGTTACAGTTCTTATAGCTAAGTAGCTGAAATGCAGCATACTACTTAAAAACAATCTAAGAATACAGATGTTTCTAGGGACTCTGAATAAGCAAAGTCACTAACCTCATTAATTCTTCCACTTTATCATCTACATCTAGGTCCTCTTCTGAGGCTTCAAAACTGTATGACCTCTGACCCATGCTGTTTGCATGGTAGCGAGTTGGTGACATCTTTCCATTGGATGTAGATAATCGCTCATTATTCTCCCTCCCATTTTGATTGGTAGTGCAAGGCTGCGGGGAAGTATCATAACTGTTGCTAGGTGATGGGGACATTCCCGAATGCTGTGTCTGTGTGGAAGCTGTAGCTGTAGAGGAAGATGCTGGGACATTGTTGGTACTATTCCCATATGAACTTCCTCCATAGCTGGACCTTCTTCCAAACTTGTCACTATGCTCTTGATCAAGACGGTCCAAAGTTTCCAGGGCATGGAGAATTTCATGTTTAGTCATTCCAGTACGCCGAAGTCGCTGAAGCAGATCTATCTGCTCTATGGTAAATCTGGGTTCATCTGTATAATGAGACATGGTTTCCAGCAAACTAAAAAAAAAAAAAAAGATAAAAAGAAGTCTCTTTATTGACAGTATCTACCAAAGCACATATCATTAGAGAATGTTCAGAAGATGCAGTATTTATACACAAGCTTCTTTATTGAAAATGAAAGCATGTCCCATGCTAGAATGATTGTGCCATGGCAAATGGATTGGTACAGATACTAAATGTGTTAGTAGGTGAACATAGGTGTAACATAAAACCTAATTTCATATGGCATACAATTTACATTTTCCTCAGTTTTGGAAAATATCAGAACCAAAATTTTAGTTATGTAAATAATACCAAAACAACAGATTAGGTACATGGAATGCATTAAACCCAGGCTATGTGATAACTCAGAAGTGTTTTGCCCATCTCAAGTGTATTACTCTACATTAGAGTATTAATGGAAAATTGCTGAAAAAATAGTTTGTATTATATTATTTACCAACTATTAGCTACACAGACCTAGGAATTCTCTACAATCTCATTTAGTGTAAACAAATGATTTGCTAAGCTAAGTCCAAGCAAATACTAATAACCAGCAAAAATATTTAAGTGGAAAAGAGAGGTACATTAAAAAAAAAAAAAAAAAAAAAAAGCACCATTTCATTCACCACTTAGCAATTTCCTAAGTTTTTCATCTCTGGTAATGCATTCTCTCTTAATAGCTACCCTGAGAAAGATATTTCATGGTTGTAGCCAGACAATGCTATTCATTTTTCTTAGGAAATTACTTTTACATGTTTCCTTTAACTAGCACAAGATACTGCAGCATATCAGAAAATGTTTTCTTAGGGTGAATAACAATATTAAGAGAGTAGTCAAATACTGTAAAAATTCTCACTGTTTGAATTCCTTTGTTGTTGTTGTTGTTGTTGTTGTTTTGGACACAGAGTTTCGCTCTTGTCACCCAGGCTGGAGTGCAGTGGCGCGGCCTTGGGTCACTGCGACCTGGACCTCCTGGGTTCAACCTGCCTCAACCTCCTGAGTAGCTGGGATTACAGGCACCTGCCACCAAGCCTGGCTACTTTTGTATTTTTAGTAGAGATGGGGTTTCAACATGTTGGTCAGGCTGGTCTCAAACTCCTGACCTCAGGTGATTCGTCCACCTCGGCCTCCCAAAGTGCTGGGATTACAGGTGTGAGCCACCATGCTCGGCCTTGAATTACTTTCTTATAAGACCTGACTTTTCCATTCAAGATTTTTTGAAGTGGTAATCTCTTTTATTTTGATATTTATTGTTCTAGTGCCAAATATAATGCATGGCATGCATAGGCTCTCAATAAGTGTTTGCAGATGGAAATAGATGTCAAGAAGTTTTTTCATCTTTCTCAAACAAACATCTGCTCTGGGCCAGTGCCCCACAGCTATTGAAAGTTTCACTGTTTCTTTGTCCTTCTACATGAAAACTTTATTGAACAGTCACTTCTAGGCAGGTATTGGGTAAGAGTTTCACACATAACATAATCTCATCCAATTCTCACAGCAACTCTCGTGGTAGATGTTCTTTATTCATTTCATTTTATGTTGATGGATTGATTGTTGAGGAAACTAAGGCTCAGAGTAGTTTTATACCTTACAAAAAATCTGAGTAAACATTAGGAAAAAGATTTAAGCCTTGACTCCAAAAGCACACATCATTCTCCTTTACAATACCTTGCAGGACTTAACTGGAAACATATGATATGGGACACAGGCTATTCTACTCCTTTAAGTCTCATTTAAAGCCGTTTAGATAAAACTACTCTAATTACTGATGAACCTAGGGGTCCTAGTAATAGTTTTCTACATTTAAAATCTTTGCTCCATCTAGAATTTTTATTGACTTAACAAGTATAAAAAATTGGGGTTTTATTTCATCCCAAATGGACAGCTAGATGTCATATTTTTTATTGAATATCTGTCTTCTCCTCTGATGTGAAATGCTGCCTTTATCATATACACAATTTCCATATGAATCTGCATTACCTTTGGATAGTCTATTCCATTTTACTGATTGTTTTATTTTTCAAATTCTTTTTAAAATAAGTAGGCAGAAATCTAGAACTTTAGATGAAATCTCCCTAGTTTTAAAAACAAGCTCATTAAAATAAAACACAACCAAACACACATATTCTGTGGACCTAAACATGTTGCAGGCCATTTGTGCCCATGGGCCACAGTATCTGACCTACACCTACAAATGTTACGGTCTGATTTCTTCCGATACTCACTTGTAACAAGCTAGGCATCATTTTAAAAAGACCTATTTTCATGATTAGTATATTCTTTCTTGATGGCCTAAGTTCCCCCCACAATATTTTGTAATGAAAAATATTAAACATAAACATTATTATTTTCCCTTGAAAATGAAGTAGACCTGTTTGTTGCTATCTTCAGCCTTCATGTTATCAAAGTATTTCATAAAGTGATCTTACTTCAGATGACTTCAATAACTGTTTTATTATATGGACAAAAATTCCCAATCACAGTATTTTCCTACAGTATTCACATCAGAGCAGTTAGTTATCTGTATACAGTTCTTCAAACTATTCCTGGTATGGAGCAGCACTCTGTATTAGCATAAAACAAAAGTAAGTTATATGACTTTCACTTATTACTGAAAAGTATCCATCCTAACACTTGAATTAGAATTGTCAAAACTAAAGATTTCACAGCATATAAAACAATCTAATATTTTATGTCATTTCAGATTCATTGACTATTAGAACCACTTTTATTCCAAGTCATAAAAGGAGAAACAATAGGCCACCTATTACTTTGTCTGCCTAGAACACCTCATTGTTTTCAAGCACATGTTCTTGGGCTATCACTCATAATACCCCACCTTCTGGCCAGTGGGGTGGGCGCACAAGAAAGCCAAACCTTGTTCTCCCCACAATTTTCTAGTCAGACGAGGGGAAAGATGAACAGTCACCATAACTGTGCTCGGTTTCAGGAAGATATTAGTCTGGTAAATTCCTTATTATACGGAAGCAGCTAGTTCATGGGA
The DNA here is from genome assembly GCF_000951045.1 of Mandrillus leucophaeus. NCBI lineage: Eukaryota > Metazoa > Chordata > Mammalia > Primates > Cercopithecidae > Mandrillus > Mandrillus leucophaeus. Next base: position 3,551,090 of record NW_012102654.1, on the reverse strand, counting down.
AGATGAAGCAGACATACCAAGAAACTTAGAACAGACCGATGGCAAAAGTTGTGCAGTGCTCATATCCCTTGTTTCAATAATCCCTAAGCCCCTGATACATCCCTGCTCTTCTTGCTGTTTTGTTTCATCAGAGAATACATTTCCCATTATGTTTCACCTTGTTCAAATTAGATGTCTGTGCCCTGCACTGAGAGGTCCCTAATGCAAACATAACCTAAAGCAAAATGATCCACAATTGCTAGAATGATCATTCATATGATCACTACAAAGCAAAATGATTAAGAGCATAACAAACAAGATCAAAGCATGCATGTGACACTGAAGATACAATATTTTACTGAGAAAACGCTGACACTAGAAGCTCTCCTGGATATTGAGAATAATGTTCCAATGTGTACTAATATAAACAAAGGCATATACACTGGCATTTCAAAATTTTATTTCTCATAATTTACCTAGTTTAAGCACATAATCACGAATTTATGGCAGTAAATGACCTACAAAGGTCATCTAAGTCCATGATACTAGCAATTCTTTTATAACAGAAAAAGATAACATGTAAGAATTGAATTAATTTTCTTTTGCACAAGGATTGTTCACAGGATAAGGAACATCTTTCACTTTAAATTACTAATCTGAATGCAGACTCAGGCCAACAATAATTGAAAATGATGTGAGAAGAATTTCAACACTGTAATAACAGAGAATGTTTAAGGCATAAAAGAACAATTAAATTCAGGAATTATGGCTCAGTTCATAAACTGATATTCTAAGAAAATATCATACCATAAGACCATAATAACTTTCCACAATACATTTTATCCTGACTTGAATATGTACCTAAACCCTTCTTGGATAAGGCATGAGGTCCAGAATATAATTTCATAAGCTAAATTCTACAAACATATAGAGCAGAGAAGATTAAAGCATTCACAAATAATTAACCTTGAAATAACATGGGTAGAAAGGACATTACTACCTTAATTGTAAAGCACCAACAGTTAGTAAAATTTTATTGAATAACAGCTTTTTCTTTAGCGCATTTCTGCTCTTTATTTTTATTATCTAGAATGACTAGGCAAAATAGGTTAGTTTTGTTTTGCATACATGATATTTACTGCATGATAATTTAACACACTCTAGAGTCAATCACAATATTTTTATCAGAGAGTGAACTCTCCATCCTCTCAGGAATGTCACCTCATATCAAACTGTATATGTGAGTTACTGTCACAACTACTGGACTTCAAAATACATATACACTCAAGAGCTTAACAGACACTTTGGGAGCTTAGGCTGTGGCAGGGCTACTCTCTGTCGGCGGCTTCTCCAAAACCGGAGAGCTCAGGCTGCAAAAGACCTCAAAGCTTTTACACTTTGCAGGCCAGCACTTTCTAGCAATGAGGGGCCTTACTCGTGGTCTTGGATCTCAGCTATGGTGGTCAAATCAGTTTCTCCCAAGAACTGCTCATATAAAGGTACACTTCCACTTTTAGCCTTCACTTGAACACAGAGGCCTCCTTTCAGCATAATTGAGCAAAGACACTTTAATAGCTTCGGAACACACTCACAATGTGGTTAATGTACCTCATCTATTGAGTGTATTCCCTGTGAAGTCTGTCCATGTTACTCTCCCCATCTTTAAGTATTGTTAAGTCAAGAAAAAATTCTCTTTGTATGGCAATAAACACTCTGATTCATGAAATCATACGTTGATCATATTATTTCTACCATATGTAACAAAAATCCAAGTACAAACATGCACATTTATAGAGGGAGATATAAATTAGGTGTGGAATGAGAAAACTGGAGACTATTTAGACAAAAACCATCCATTTAAGTAACATTTATTGAGTGCCTACTATGTAACAGATCCTATTCGAGGCACAGAGGACACAACAAGGAACAAATCATGCAAAATTTCACAGCTTCATGATGCTTACATTCATTTCAGTAAGTATTAGACATCTTACTATTTTCAATAGCCATTAGACATCTTAACTCTCTTGAATGCTTAGCCATCTATCTCAGAAACTTCTAGGCTTTGAGCAGTTAAAAATAATAAATAATTTTATATTCAATTTAAAATTAATGTCAAAATTCAAAGTTGAAAATAGAAATGATAAAAGAGAAGGCTGATAGACTGAAAACAGCTATTAGCAAATAAATTTTTTTAAAAAGTGGGGAGAGAAACTAAGGCCCAAAGAGGTGAAGTGCCTTCCCAAGGATATAGCTACTTAGCAGAAAGTCAGGCTACAGTTCACATCTTCTAGGTCTGTTTCAGAAACTTTTCATTGTGTCATAGAATCTATTGGGGTGGGGGGGGAACTATAATGAAAAGCCTAAATAATAAGGAAAACCTCTCTTAATATCTACTTATTGTTTTATAGAACTGTCAACCAAAACGGAAGAAATTTAAGCAAAGTGGAGACTCCATCAAATTTTAGAAAATACTTATGCTAAAGGCACTCTGCATTAGACTCTAAAGATGCACTTAATGAGCTAATAGATACTCTGTCTTCTCTAATATCTGAAATTCCCGGAATACTTTTATTCAAAGGCCTATTTAATATGAACTAGTGGTTATAGTTCATATCCTAGCACAAAAACACTCTCAACACAATACCACTATCTCAATTTGTATTTTCTGCCTGACTCCAAAGAAAGGCTAGCACATTAGCTAATAGGCTTAACTACATTATCGTGCCCCCAGCAGGTAAAGGAAAATGGTTAAGGTGCTAGGAGTTTTCACACAAAAGGCAACATGAAGGTGTATGCTTCCAGTAGTCTGCTTGTCACAAGGAATCCAATACTAGCTCTCTTGAACTGTTAGCCATCTATCTTAGATGCTTCTAAGCTTTAAGCACTTAAAAATAATAAGTAATTTTATATTCAATTTAAAATTAATGTCAAAATTCAAAGCTGAAAACAGAAATGGTAAGAGAAGGCTGATAGATTTAAAGATTCATTTCTCACCACATGATCACGACACTTATTCACCTTAATGTCAAACAGGTATACCATTTGATTCATTTCCTAAAAAAACTTTTCAACTCTACGAACACCCATTGTCGAATCTGGATCATAATCATAATGACATCTTAACTTTATTAAAATGACTATGAAGATAAAAATCAAGAAGGACTTGATACTTACACCACTGGAAAGGAACTGAGCATACTTTACATGAGGTGGATCAATATCCTTTCCAGAGATGATCTGTGTTATCTACCATTCTGTAGAACAAAGATAGAAAATTGAGAAATATTTATGTTAATCAAGTGTTGAATAAAAATTTTAATTATATAACTTATGGATATCAAAAGTTAACACTAGCTAATCATGTTAAATACTGTGTCTTCTGATTTGCATTCTACTGCTTTATTCACTATACAGTTTGATCCCTTTCAATTCAGACACAGATCTTCACAAAAAAATGGTATTTACTATTCATTGTTTAGAAACTAAAGATCATGAAGACAACTTATTAGCTGGTTAAAACCATAGCCATAGAGGCACCGATTTCCATTAACTCTAAGTTAAGATTATAAATTAGACAAAAGTTAAAAATGTTGATGTCAAAAACTCTCACATTAAAATACACATTCAGTACTGAATTACATTATGCATGGCTGAAGTGTCCAACAATGACTAATGATATATGCAAAATGTACAAGGTAAAGTTAGAAACCTTTCACATTTGTATGTTCTAAATTGTAGCATTAATGAAGATCCTGTTGTAGATAATTTTCTTGCTGACTTAAAAGACAGGCCCAGGCGCGGTGGCTCACACCTGTAATCCCAGCACTTTGGGAGGCCAAGGCGGGTGGATCATCTGAGGTCAGGAGTTCGAGACCAGCCTGACCAACATGGCGAAACCCCAACTGTACTAAAAATACAAAATTTGCCAGGCGTGCTGGCACATGCCTGTAATCCCAGCTACTTGGGAAGCTGAGGCAGGAGAATCATTTGAACCTGGGAGGCGGAGGTTGCAGTGAACCGAGATCACACCATTACACTCTAGCCTGGGCCACAGAGCGAAACTCCATCTTGGGCTAGGGGGGTGAACCTGTCCTAAAAAAGTAGATATAAAGTACAAAATGAAACTACTGAAATTGTTCCTCATTGTAGTTCCTAGGCAAAATAGTAAACCAAAGACACAAAAATGATTACTGGTCAAAACACATTTTTCACTATCTGCTCAAATTCAGTTAAAACATATGAAGCACCTGCTTGCCCTGGCATAGACACAAGAACCAAAATATGAGTAAGACATGGTCCCAACAGTAGAGGAGCTTAGGAGCTCATTAAATGGCAGAAGGTGGGGAGAATAGAGACTAGGGACAAAAATTATAGACACGCCTCTCTCGAATAAAAAGTATAACATTAAAGAAAGACTAAAAATAAGACGTTTATATGAATAACAATCCAGAAACTAATTTAGGTTAGAGAGAACTAGGAAGATTTCTTAGAGTGAAATCTGGCTGTTATTTGAGGATTAGAACAAGACTTCCACAACATCAAGGCATAGAGGGAGGTGAGAATCATTGGAGGAAAGATTCCAGGAAGAGGGAACAGTGAAAAGAAATTATGAGATTTATTTAGGTAATCAGTAGGCTTGTGTTGCTGGCCTTTAACACAGTATGTGTGAGGAGTAGATGATCTAGAAGGGGATCCTGGCCTTTATTCTGTAATCATGAGAACCATGCAGCATGTTTACATGTAGCATGTTTAGCATGTAGCATGCACCATGAAAACAGAATAAAGGTCAGGATCCCCTTCCAGAGGGGATCCTTTGATAACTTCCATGCTAGGAAGTTATCATCAAAGACCCTGATTTAACAGACAAGAAAACAGATTAAGTCACTGATACAAATTTATGTAACCATAAGACACTGAATTTTGTCAGTTATATTTCAGACATAAATGGGCTTAAAATATTCTACAAAAACAAAATGTTCTAAAAACAGAGGACCAAGCAAACAAGATGTTATGAATTCTCTCAATTTCACAAAGCTCTTCTGGCAGAGGAGACAGATTATTTTTTTTCTAATTGACAGATGTTTTGAAGTTATTTTAAAAATAGATTAAGAACTAAATCAAAATGGGTATTAAGATCACATCCACACTGAGTGCAATGGCTCACACCTGTAATCACAGCTACTTAGGAGGTTGAGGCAGGAGCATCGCTTGAGGCCAGGGGTTCAAGGCTAGTTTGGGCAACACAGTGAGTCCTCTGTCTCAAAAAAAAAAAAAAAAAGAAAAAGAAACAAAAACCCAAAATACAATCACACCCATTTGAATGCCTATTATTTAAAAAATAAACATAAAACAACAAGTGTGGCAATGATGTGGAGAAAATGGAATCTTTGTATGTTACTGGCTGAAATGCAAAATGGTGAAGCCACTATGGAAAACAGTATGTCAGTTCCTCAAAAAACTAAATACAGAATTACCATATGATCCAGCGATTCCACTTTTGGATATCTATCCAAAAGAAGTAGAATCAGGCTGTGTTCACAGCAGCATTATTCACAAAAGCCAAAGGTGGGAATAACCCAAATGTCCACTGGCAGATAAATGGATAAATGAAATGTGATATATATATAAACAACAGAATATTGTCTCAGCCTTTAAAAGGAAGGAAGTTCTGACACAAAAACATGAATGAACATTGAAGACATTATGCTAAGTGAAACAACCCAATCACAAAAGGTCAAATATTATATGATTCCATTTACATGAGGTACCTAGAGTAGTCAAATTCAGAGAGACAGAAAGCAGAATGGCCGGTAAAATGGGCAAGGAATAATGAGAAGTTATTACTTAAGGGTACAGAGTTTCAATCTGTGAGGATGAAAATGTTCTGGAAATGGATGGTGGTGACTGCTGTATACTGTATGTATTTAATGACACTGAACTATATAAGTTAAAATGGTAGATTTTATGTTATGCATATTTCAACACAATAAAAAAGTAGAACATTATAATAAAAACCTTGTATTAAAAGGCATTAGGGATATAAATTTATGGATGCTGGATCACATTCAAGCACCTGGTCATAGAAAACAAGCAACCTATAAAAGAAAAAGAGAGGCCGGGCGTGGTGGCTCATGCCTGTAATCCTAGCACTTTGGGAGGCCAAGGTAGACAGATCATGAGGTCAAGAGATCAAGACCATCCTGGCTAACATGGTGAAACCCCGTCTCTACTAAACACACAAAAATTAGTTGGGCGTGGTGGCATGCACATGTAGTCCCAGCTACTCAGGAGGCTGAAGCAGGAGAATCGCTTGAACCTGGGAGGTAGAGGTTGCAGTGAGCCAAGATCATGCCACTGCACTCCAGCCTGGCGACATAGCAAGACTTGGTCTCCAAAAAAAAAAAAAAGAAAAGAAAAGAAAAAGAGATTATACAATTATAAAATATACAGTTTATGACCAAGATATGAGTTACAAACACAAAGACCAAATAACATGAGAGGTAATAAAGCAAAAATCATAACAACTTTAATAATTTTGTTTTTAAAAATATAAATGAGTTATTTCAGTATACCTTTTAGAATGAACAAATATAGTTGGAGAAAATTTTAAAAAGAGAAATTTGCTGTATTATCAATAAACATAATTTTAAAGATAAAAAGATACTTTGTAAACCTTTTAACAAAGAAGTTTTTTTTTTCTTTGTCCACTACCATAATTGATCACAAACATGGTAAAACAAAAGGTTTAATTTCATATATATAATCCAAACAATCTAGGGAAAAATGTACAAAAATAACTACTTATAAACTACAAGATAGTCATAAACAACCCTTGGATCAAAGAAGAAATCACAAAGGAAATTATGATCCACATAGCTATACACTGTGACAAAAAAAGAGGATTATTATTCATAACGAAAATCCAGGCCAGGAACGGTGGCTCATGCCTGTAATCCCAGCACTTTGGGAGGCCGAGGCGGGCAGATCATGAGGTCAGAAGTTCGAGACCAGCCTGGCCAACACAGTGAAACTCTGCCGCTACTAAAAATACAAAAATTAGCTGGGCGTGGTGGCACGCACCTGTAATCCCAGCTACTCAGGAGGCTGAGGCAGAACTGCTTGAACCTGGGTGGCAGAGGCTGCAGTGAGCGACACTGCATTCCAGCCTGAGTGACAGAGCAAGACTCTGCCTTGAGGGGGGAAAAAACCCCAGAAAACCCAAATGACCCAACAAAAGTTGTATTTAGAAGTAAATGTATGGCCTTAAAGACTTTAATATTTTAAAATTCATATTCTTACTGTTTTAAAATTTACAGCCTAAATATTTTTAAAAGTCAAAAGAAAAAACAGTATTTAAAAAACTAGAAAAATAAAATACTATACATCAAAATAAGCTAGAAAAATGAAACTAAGAAATACTAGTTGAAATTAATATAAAATGAAGCTACGGAAGGCATAAGTCCAAATGTTGGCTCTTTGAAAGACTATTAAATAATTACACAGAAAGTCTAATAAAGAAAAGAGAGAGAAAAAAACTGCTAAGATTCAGAATGAAAAGAAAAATACAGCCATGGTATTGGGGGAAAAAAAACCCTAAGAAATTATAAATGCAACCGCATGACAATTCATTTAAAAACCTAAAAGAGAAAAACGATTTCCCAGTAAAATAGAATATATCAAAGTTGACCAAAAAATAAATTCTTTAGTTGAACCAAATAGCGTAAAATAAAGGTAATTAAGAATCTACACAAAGAGGCATCAAAATCAGCTGAGTTCTCAGCAGATTCAATCTATTTTAAAAACAGAATTCTAATAATACTAGACTATAGAAAAATACAGGAAATGTTCCAATCCATTTTATGAAGCCAGAATTATTCAATAGCATACCTAATAAAGGTAGTACACAGAACATACCATTTCACTTAAAAATTAAATGTAAAAGTTCTAAGTAAAAACTCACATTAGACTATAGAGTGCAGGACATATGAGAAATAATACAGTAGTCCCCCACTTTATCTGCTGTTTTACTTTGGCTTTCTGTGGTTTCAGTAACCTGCAGTAACCATGGTCCGAAAATATTACGTGGAAAATTCCAGAAATAAACAATTCGTGAGTTTTAAAATTTGAGCCACTCTTAGTAACTTAGAAACCTCATGCCCCTCCTTCAGGGCATCCACACTGTAGACCCTACCTGCCCCTTAGTCACTTACTAGCTCTCTAGATTATCACACTGACTGTCCTGGTATCTAACAGTGCCCCTGTTTAAGTAATCCTTATTCTACAGAATGATGGCCCCAAAACTCAAGAATAATGATGCTGGCAATTTCAATACACCAAATAGAAGCCAAAAGTGCTTCCTTTCAGTGAAAAGGTGAAAGTTCTCAATTTAAGTTAAAAAAAAAAAATCATATGCTGAGGTTACCAAGAACTGTAAGAATGAATCTTCCGTGAAACTGTGAAGAAGGAAAATGAAATCTGCACCCAGTATACATAGAGTTTGATACTATCTGCAGTTTCAGGCATCTACTGGGAGTCTCAGAATGTATTCCCGGTGGATAAGGGGGGTTCACTGTATACCACTATAATCCATGCAGAAATGCAAGAGTGGTTCATTTTTAGGAATCAACATAATCCAATATGTCAACACATTTAAGGCAGAGAAATTATATGGTTATATCAATAGATGTTGAAAAGGCATTCAGTAAAACTTCGCAGCCATTTTAAAGAAAAAACTCTACGGAAAAGAAGGCTAGAAAAAAAACACTCTGGTAAAAACATAAGAAGGGAAAATATTATTCTAAACAGCAAAACACTAAAAGCATTTCAAATAAAATTAAGATTGCATGCACACACAATAAATATATAGAGTATATATGTGTGTAATTTCACTTTTATATGCATAAAATAATCCGTGGAAGAGATCCAATAACAGTGGTTACTTTGAATGCGGGGTTGGGAACTAGAGAGATTATGGAGAGGAATGGGAAGAAAGCTGTTCATAGGAAGCTTTTTTAAAAAATTATTTTAACCATGTGATTGTTATTACCTATTCAATAAATCAAATGAATAAAATTAGGAATTAGAGTGAGACGCCCACTAAATCCTTTATAAGTAAACACTGACTTAAAGTTTATAGGAAAAATGGTAAGATACAGAAAAGAATTAACTGGCAAAAATAATGGAATAAAAGAGAAAAATATCTTTTTGTCAATGATTTGGCAAAACAATGTCTAGAAAACTCAAGCAATTATATTGTCAAAAAACTGAAAATTAGCTGTGTGTAGGGGCTCATGTCTGTAATCCCAGCGGCTCAGGACACTGAGGCAAGAGGACTGCTTGAGGCCTGGAGTTCAAGACTATCCTGGGCAATATAGCAAAACTGGTATCTTTAAAAACAAAACAAAACCCTGAAATAAAAGAAAGTATTAAATTGAGATATGATACAATACATTTAAAAGTAAAAGTTTCTCTAATTGAGCAGGAAACACCTAGAAAAAGAATGGGAAAGAGATTTTCATTGACAGTGGTAACCTTTCCCAATATTTATGAATAACTATATTGAGAAAGAAGCCCAAAAGGTTTTCCTTTCAATTTAAAAATAGGACCTAGGCTGGGCGTGGTGGCTCATGCCTGTAATACCAGCACTTTGAGAGGCTGAGGCAGGCCAACCACTTCAGGTCAAGAGCTCGAGATCAGCCTGGCTAACATGGTGAAACCCCGTCTATACTAAAAATACAAAAATTAGCTGGGCATGGTGGCGCACACCTGTAATCCCAACTACTCGGAAGGCTGAGGCAGGAGAATTGCCTGAACCCAGGAGCTGGGGCTACAGTGAGCCAAGACTGTACCACTGCACTCCAGCCTGGGCGACAGACAAGACGCTATCTCAAAAAAATAGTAATAGTAAAAATAAATAAAAACAGGACCTAATAGAGCAGAAAGGTTTTGTTTGTTTTTCAACTTTTATTTTAGACTCAAGGGGTAAATGTGCAGGTTTGTTACAAGGGTATATTGTGTGCTGCTGAGGTTTGGAGTACAGTTGAACCCATCACCCAGGTAGTGGGCATAGTACCCAAGTTATTTTTTTCAACCTTTGCCCCTCATTTCCTTCTTCCCCTGTCTTGGAGTCTCCAGTGTCTACTGCTCTCATCTTTACATGCATGTGTACCCAAAGTGTAGCTCCCACTTATAAGTGAGCATGTGGTATTTAATTTTATTTCTGCATTAATTCACATAGGATAATGGCGTCCAGCTGTACCCACCTTGCTGCAAAGGACATAATTTTGTTCCTTTTTTATGGGTAGTATTCCATGGTGTAAATGTACATTTTCTTTATCCATTCCACTGTTGATAGGGACCCTAGGCTGACTGCATGTCTTTGCTATTGTGTATAGTGCTGTGATGGACACATGGGTGCATGTGTCTTTTTGGTAGAACAATGTATTTTCCTTTGGGTTTATACCCAAAGGAAATAAAAGGATATTTTATTTATATCTATCCTGGCACTTAACCAGCAAAAATATTGGAATAAAGGAGAAAAATATCTTTTTGTCAATGATTTGGCAGAACACTAAAATAACAAATATTTATTTATATAATATCCTTTTATTTTCTCTCACACACATACATATATATATACACACACACACATACTGGAGATATATATACAGGAAATATATATATACTGAAGATATATATATACAGGATATATATATATACTAGATAGATATACACACACACTAGAAATACATATACTGGAAATACTCTGTGTGTGTGTGTGTGTGTGTGTGTGTGTGTGTGTATACTGGAGACAGATATATATATACTGGAATTGCTGAGTAGAATTTTTCCACTTTTAATTCTGTGTTTCTTTTTTTTTTGAGATGGAGTCTGGCTCTGTCACCCGGGATGGAGTGCAGTCGTGCAATCTTGGCTCACTGCAACCTCCACCTCCTGGGTTCAAGTGATTCTCCTGCCTCAGCCTCCCAAGTAGCTGGGATTACAGGCGTGCACCACCACACCCAGCTAATTTTTGTATTTTTAGTAGAGACAGGGTTTCACCGTGTTGGTCACGCTTGTAGGGAACTCGTGACCTGAGGTGATCCGCCCGCCTTGGCCTCCCAAAGTACTGGGATTACAGGCATGACCCACCATGCCCAGCCTATTTTTGGTTCTTTGAAGACTCTCCAAATTGCTTTCCACAGTGGCCCTGCCAACATCTGTTGTTTTTTGACTTTTTTAATAATGGCCATTCTGACTGGTGTGACATGGTATCTCGTTGCAATTTTGATTTGCATTTCACTGATGACTAGTGATGATAAGCATTTTTTCATGTTTGCTGGCTGCTTATAAGTCTTCTTTTGAGAAATGTCTGCTCATATCTTTTGTCCACTTTTTAATGGGGTTAGAACAGACAGTTTAAGAACTACTAAGAAAATTGAGCAAAAGAAGAAAACCAAAAGTGGACTTCTGACCAGAGAAGTCAAAGGCCAGTGTAATGAAATCAATATGGCACTGGTATAGAAACGGACACACAAAGGAGCAGGACAGAATAAAGATCTTAATTATAGATTACAGCAAGTACGGCACAATGTGCTATCAAAGGTTACATTTTAATTCAGCAGGAGAGAATAAATATTTTTTAAAATTATAATAGAAAAACTGGTTATCATCTAGCAAAAAACACTTGCATTTTTATCTTATATGTACAAAATAAGTATCAGGCAAAATAAAGACAAATGTAAAAAATCACAGTAACACATCTACAACAAAATTTAGAAGATGACAAGTCTTGTAGATACACTTAACAAAAGACCAGAAACTTCAAAAGATAAACAAAAGGTTAAAAATTCCTTATTATGAAAAAAAAAAAAAACTAAGCAGTTAAACTGAAAAAAATATGACATGTAGAGAAAGAGCAGATCCAAGTTATCAAGTTCACTCAAAAAATACTCAAATGCACTAGAAGTCAAGGAAATAACAGCTTAACAATGAGATGTCACTTCAGTAAAAATTTAAAAGATATATCTTCAATCATGCTACCATATTTCATTGGTCTAAATGTGATTATGACATCATTTGGAAAGAAATATTGTGATATATATTAAAATTTAAAGAACTTGCACCTTTAATTTAGCAATCCTACTCCTGAGAATCAATTCTACAGAAATAAAAGTAACCATACATAGGGATATATATATATAGGAAAATCACCTACTTTCCAATTTCTTTTTTTTTTTCCTAGTCAGTCTCATTCTGTCGCCCAGGTTGGACTGCAGTGGCGTGATCCTTGCTCACTGCAACCTCCGCCTCCCAGGTTCAAGCGATTCTCCTGCCTCAGCCTCCCTAGTAGCTGGAACTACAGGTGCCCAACAACATGCCCGGCTCATTTTTGTATTTTTAGTAGAGACGGGGTTTCACGACATTGCCCAGGCTGGTCTCGAACTCCTGACCTCAGGTGATCCACCTGTCTTGGCCTCCCAAAGTGCTGGGATTACAGGCATAAGCCACGATGCCCAGCCCCAATTTCTTATCTCTACAAAGCGTTGTTTCAATCAATACAGAAATGGCTAAATAAACTACAATACACTTTGATCAATTAACATAAATCCAATCATTAAAAAGAATTAGAGTTTTATCAAGTGGTTTGGTAGAATTTATTTAATGTAGTGTTGTGTAAAAAACAAAATGCTATTTTAAGAAAGCATAATATGATCAGATTTTAAAAAAGAAAACTACAACCAAAATATCCCTTTATATGTGTGTTCTGACGTCAGTTTGCATATCTAAAGGCATACATACATATGCACATCTCTATGTACAAGAGCACAGAAGACAAGAACAGGTGAGCAACACACAATGGAACTGGGGTGAAGAATGGGTGTGCGTATAGGATATGATCAGGAAGGAAAAGTGAATGGCCTGGAAAGCCAAGGAAATGAAGGAGGTAAAGAAAAAAAACAACTTGAGAAGAAAAAAAAAAAGGCTATACTTTTTAAAAAGTATATGGCCACATTTACATATATATGTATATGTAACAAATATATATATGCATATTTGATAAAATTATAAAAATTCCTACCATCAGAAATAAACTTTTAATTACCAAAGGACTAGAACTGTCAAAATATTACATGAAGTCAAGTTGAGCAATGAAGACGCCTACTATCAACAATGTTGACCTCTAAAGAAAAATATAATGAAGAAAAATCTGTTAGGAATAAGAACTTGTCGATACTGTATTGCCTGCAGGTGGCACAATGGCTCATTCTACTCTAGTTTTTCTCTTGAATATAAAAAGTAATTACTGTATAAGGTACAGAAAAAAGTAAACTTTGAAAAACATAAAATGAAAGGTAAGCTGACCTCCCACCCCAAACTCCTTCCTTTCCACTCACACACCATACAGTTTCTTGTCATCCGTCCTTCCTCATACATCTTTGTACACGTGTAAGTACGTCATCAGGGTAAAATACTAGCAGAACAATTGTTGTGACAGAGTATATACATTTTAAGTTACGACAGATTTTGTCAAATCGCCTCCCAAAGAGGCACCAGTTTATACGCCCATCTTCAAAAAATGCTGCATTGTGAATCCAGTATGTTAGTGGTGACTTAAAATTGAATTTACATTGTACAGCTTGGCACAGATCTGTTTCACTCAATAATGGTACACACAGAAAGGGCAGAATATTTAAATCAGGGAAGAAAGAAATATTAAGAATGTAAGGCTTCTGGAAGAAAGCAAAGAATTAAGAAAGGGTGGCACAGGCAGCAAGTAAGCCATCATTGGGAGAGATGACAGGGTATACTACACAGACCAACTAGTAAGACCCTTAAGCCCAGATTTGGATAGTAAAAAAGAATCCCCAAAAGTTTACACACCATTACAGAGCCCCTTTTACTGCTCTTTTATTCCCTTACACAGAACTCAATTTTACCCATCTAAAATATCTATAAAAATAAAACCAAAAAAGTTTAAAATAGAAAAGTATGCAATGCTCATAATCCCATAAATTAGACATTACTGGTACTTTCAATTTACAGACTAGAATATGAACCTCCTTCCTGACTATAAATTTTTTAAAAATACATATATAAATATAAAAATAAACACAACTCATAGAGGAAAAAATATCATAAACTCCTGCAGGATAAAAAGAAAAGTGAACATCCTCTCCCCTAAGCTCTCAGTGCTACTGACCAAAGATAAATACCACGCTTTCCTGTGAATCCTTACAAAAATAAAAACAAAGATACAAAATATGCATAGGCCTGCATATAGCTAACATACAACTCTATTTTTAACTGGTGGTTCTTTAAAATCAGTTATTATTACGAAAATTTGCAAACATGTAAAAGAGCAGAAAGAGGAGACAGTTAATGAACGCTTATATAACTATCATCCAGCTTGAACAATTAGCAAATCATGGCCAATCAGCAAATCATGGCCAATCTTATATCCCTTCCTCTCCCTGCTCCAAGAGGTATTCTCAAGCAAATTCCAGGTATCAGATATCTCATCATTTTAACATGTAAAATTCTTAGCAAACGCTCAATATTTGGTTTCCAAATCCAGACTAGACATAGAAACTTAAAAAGTCGTTGGGAGAGTATAAAAAGGCTTAACCACTGGGCGGGGGGGAAAAAAAAATGATAGCTACCAGAAGAGAAGAAAATAAAGTAAATGAAAACAACTATTTAATTACAGCTACATATAACAGTGACTCATCAAGAAGTTAAAGTCATGTTTAGGATCTTTGTTTTAAACAGGCAGGAAACTATGTTTTTTAAAGCTAAAATGGCTAAAAGACAAGTTTACCTTTTAGGAAGTTAATCAGCAGGTATTGCACTCACGCCAAACGGTTTTTCCCTCAAACAATACCCAATCAATGAGGCCTTACTACATTTAGCTGTGACTTGAGAGACAGACACATGGAGGGTCTGGGGTGAAGGATGGTTGGTGACACAAGGAAAACACATACCATAGAAACAGGAATTAAAAATGATAATTAAGATATGAATCTCTCAAATAATGCCTCTTGATAGTTTAAAATGGTAAAGAAAAACTACTACTACCATTTAATGAACACTTCTTTGGGTCAGACACTCACTGGGAAATAAGTACTTTACACTTAATAGCTCATTTAATCTCAGAATCCCTTCAGGTTGGTAATTAAGACAAGACACTACTTGCCCAAGGTCAATCAGCTAATGGACTTCCCTTTTCTTAGCAGAACTGTAGTTCTGCTATAGTAGGCTTCACCTTTCTCAAAATGTAAGATTCAAATACTATTTGTTATCATTTCTCTGGAGCAAATGTTTACTTCTGATAAGTACTATGCAAGAAGTCAAGCATCATTATGATTTGTGATTAAAATTACATGTATCACATATCATGGATATTTTTATTCCAAAAGAATTATTACATATAGTACTTGTCAAAAATTGATAGACCTATAGATAATCATGTAGCCTTTCCTACACTTCCAGTGACCAGAAAGCGTATTGGAGAGTTTTACTGATAAAGATTTTCCTTTTATAGTTTCTAAAATTGTTTCCTGTAACTTCAACCTATTCATCTGGCTGGACTGATAAAGATTAAATTTCTTTTTTCTTCCACAAGTCAGCCTTTTTAAAAATCAGCATAATCTTTGCAAATAGTCTCCATGTTAAATATTCTTTGTCCTGGCTGGGCACGGTGCCTAACGCCTGTTATCCCAGCACTTTGGGAGGCCCAGGTGGCCAGATGGCTTGAGGGTCAGGAGTTCGAGACCAGCCTGGCCAACATGGTGAAACCTCATCTTTACTAAAAATACAAAAATTAGCTGGGCATGGTGGTGGGGGCCTGTAATCCCAGCTACTCGGGAGGCTGAGGCAGGAGGATCGCTTGAACCCAGGAGGTGGTGGCTGCAGTGAGTCAAGATCATGCCACTGCACTCCAGCCTGGGCGACAGAGCGAGACTCTGCCTCAAAAATACAACTAAATAAATAAATATTCCTAGTTCTGATTCCAGTTGGATATGGTTTTCTACTTTTCTTTTCTTTTTAAGATAGGGTCTTACTCTGTCACCCAGGCTGGAGTGCAGTGGCACCATCACAGCTCACTGCAACCTCAACCTTCCAGGCTCAAGCAATCCTCCCACCTCAACCTTCAGAGTAGCTGGGACTACAGGTACATGCCACAATGCCCAGCTGAGTTTTAAAAAATACTTTTGTAGAGACAGGGATCCAACTATGTTGCCCAGGCTGGTCTCAAACTCCTAATTGGACTCAAGTGATCCTCCTCCCTTGGCTTCCTAAAGTGCTGGGATTACAGGTGTGAGCCACCACGCTCAGCCTGGTTTTCTCATTATCTTGACTGCCTTCTTCAGATGTGAATGTCAGAGTTTATCTTAAAAAGTTGCTCCCCAAATTCAGCACAAAACTCCTGCAGAGAGCCTAACCAGAGCAGAATGCAAGGAAACTATTAATTCTCTGGGCCTGTACTTTAAAATTATATTCGGTACTTTCTCTCATCACCACATCATTTTTTTGTATATTAGATGTGCAGATAACCCTTATGTCTTTTGCACATTC
The DNA here is from genome assembly GCF_000951045.1 of Mandrillus leucophaeus. Lineage (NCBI taxonomy): Eukaryota > Metazoa > Chordata > Mammalia > Primates > Cercopithecidae > Mandrillus > Mandrillus leucophaeus. Next base: position 3,534,530 of record NW_012102654.1, on the reverse strand, counting down.
ATTCAAGAAGCATTGATTAAACATGTATGATGCAACCACACAAGCTTCTCTTTTCTCCAGGCTTCCTTTTCCTAAACTCAGCTTTTGTTGTTGTTGTTAAGCAAAATAGTCTTATTTTCACTTTTTCCTCTAAGCAGGCATTACCACTTGACATACTATATATTGATTTTATTTGTCTATTATCTATATCCGCTCCTAAAATATTATTTGGGCCGGGCATAGTGGCTCACACCTGTAATCCTAGCACTTTGGGAGGCCGAGGTGGGTGGATCATGAGGTCAAGAGATCGAAACCATCCGGGCCAACAAGGTGAAACCCTGCCTCTACTAAAAATATAAAAATTAGCTGGGCGTAGTGGCGTGCGCCTGTAGTTCCAGCTACTCGGGAGGCTGAAGTAGGAGAACCGCTTGAACCCAGGAAGTGAAGGGTGCAGTGAGCTGAGATCATGTCACTGCACTCCAGCCTGGCAACAGAGCAAGACTCCGCTCAAAAAAAAATAAATAGGCCGGGCACAGTGGCTCACGCCTGTAATCCCAGCACTTCGGGAGGCCGAGGCGGGCGGATCACAAGGTCAGGAGATCGAGACCATCCTGGCTAACTCGGTGAAACCCCGTCTCTACTAAAAATACAAAAAATTAGCCAGGCGTGATGGCGGGCGCCTGTAGTCCCAGCTACTCGGGAGGCTGAGGCAGGAGAATGGCGTGAACCTGAGGGGAGTTTGCAGTGAGCTGAGATCGCACCACTGCACTCCATCCTGAGCGACAGAGCAAGACTCTGTCTCAAAAAAAAAAAAAAATAATAATAATAATAATAAATAAAATATCTGGAACATAACAGGCACTATAATATTTGCTGAACTAATTCATGAATAGAGAGAAGAGTTTAAAACATCACATTCTTTATGGCTTCTGGACAAGAGGCTCCAGGCTACTGCTAGATGATGTTAGAGCTTTATCAATAAATACAGGTAATCAGAAAAGCCACATGACTGCCACATACCCTCCAGAATTTACTGTAATAGTCTAGTACAGGAATTACAGGTCTTGATTACTTTAAAACACATGGTGGCTTTTACTGTTGATCTCAATTATGTTCTCTACTTTTTTCTATTCTAAAATATGTAATCTGAAATAGAAATATATATTTCTCTATTATCAATAGTGAGTAACTGGTAAACTCTGTTGAACTATGCTAGGAAATGTCAGAGAATACTTATCCCTAGGTCAGAGCTGAGCTACCATCTCTACCTCTATACAGTTGTGCCTCTAATGTACTGACTCCAACCATGATTACCTTCAAGCATAGTCAGTTTAAATGTCACTTCCCTTGTGGCTTCACTGTTTCAGAAAGAGTTGTAACTGTACAATCTGTGGTTTGACTTCAGATCTTCAGATTCGTCTAAACATATCTAAGGAGCCGCCACTGTTTATAATATACTACTTAGCATTCCCTTCTATGAAAATCTCAGGGGTGCTCCACTCCCATGGGGTCGTTACTGTTAAGTTATATGTGAACCTATTCCATTCTTACTGAATTACAGTACAAATGTATTATAGCAGGTAGAACTTTCTCTCCATGTCAGTTTAGTGCAATTGTTCCCAAACTGTGCTGTACATCAGAATCACATGTAAGTCTTTTATAAGCATAGAAAAATCCCCAGCCAACTCTGGACTTACTGAATCCAAACTAGAGGTGGGGGTCCAAGAATATTTTTAAATGGCTCCTAAGATAATTCCACTTGGAAACTATGTACTGGTTTAGAGTACAAGAAAAATTCTCATGATGCAATACCTTATCTCCTGGGTAAAATATAATGTCTAGGCATAAAGACATACATACTGGCATTCCAAGCTGAATTGATGAAATACATTTAATGATTTAATCATAAGTGAAGATAAACTTGACAGCACTTAGGATATGTCTACTTTAAAGGAATTCATATACGATATTGGTGAAAGTAACTCATAAGAATTCCCAAACTAGTCTCTAACCTCTGTTGCTCTCATCCCACATAGTAATTACTTGCCCCAGCCAATCAGGTCCTGTAGACCTTCTGAACCGGAATACCTTCCTCCCCTTTCTTCTCTACTGGCTTCAGGACAGCAAATAATCTTTCAAACCTCTGCTAGTACAGCACCACACATATATTTCTGTTATCCTGTATTACAATAATTTGAATACCTATCTGTCTTTCCCTACTAGAATGTGAGCAGAAGAGCAGGGATTGTTTATCAATTGCTGCAGTCTCAGCTGCTACCAATGAGCTGGCAACAAGCAGTAAATAAATCTTTGCTTAGTGAAGAAATGAAAGAAAATGCCCATTTTGAAGTCTTATTCAAGTAAGATCATCTTAAGGGTTCCAGTCCTAAAAATTAGCACCAAAAGATTCTATGATACTAAATTTAAAAATAGCATAATTCAGACATTTTCCAAGATAATTAATAAGAATTTATTAAGTATCCACTGCAAGCCAAAATGCTAAAGTTACAAAGATAAATAGGCTTTGTTCTTGATAATTGGGTAAATAATATGTGTTCTCAGGATGAAAGAGTTACCACCCACCCTACCCTGTCATTGGTTTACGATCTATATTCACAGTGCCTTGCAGGCCAAACTCTGTTAAGACTGCAGGTGCCCCACCCCTCCACCAAGGTAGCTAAAAAATACCAGAGAATCCAGATCAACATCTCCATGTTGCTTAGCCCATGACAGCTCTCCAGAGTTGACTCCAACAGGAAAACTAAAAAGCTGAATTGCAGAGTCTCCTATCATCATTATAAATAATTTTAACGTCTGTGTAACTATTATTCAAAAAAGGAAACTATCTCCTGGACTAAAACAAACAAAAATTATTCCTACTGGCATACATCTGGAATATTTTCATGTTAAAAAATTAAAGTTTACTCATAGAACTAATACAGAATATAATACAGATGCCCTGATTTATTACTCATTCATGTAGCTTTGAAACCTCTACTCTCTTCGCTTTGCAGGCAGAGTATAATAAACAATTACTAGAGCAAAAAATTGTGGTCTTGAGTTTCTGGAAGATTTAATGTCTTCATCCTTATTTTGCATTTCCCTTACCCCAGAAGTTTCCCAATCCTTAATAAAGGAAATAATTATAGAATTGGAGAAAGATATTTTATTAAGCTAGAATAAGGTAAATAATAAAATCTTATATTAAGCTATAACTGATATTAACAATCATGTTTTCCAGTCACATTAGTTTACAGATGAAAAAAAAATCTGATCGTAGGAGCTAGAAACTCTGATTCCCAGGTTAGTGCTAACACTAATTTGCACAATAAATAAAAGCAAAAATTCCAGACATTTAGAAACTTAAGATCTACTAAATGCATGTCATTCAAAGGTTTTGTTAAGAGTTAAGAATTGTTATAAATGTGCAAACAGAAGCCTTCTATAGCTGGCCATAGACAAGGATTTCCTGTAGAAGGAGAAGAAAATAAAATTTTAAAACATATTTTCACAGAATACCATCTTTAAAAAACCTGTAACATGAGATAAATGGTATCCTCTCTATACAGGCACTTCTTTTATGCCTCAATCCTGCAAGACCCAAGTACTCATTCATTTATGCACTCAGCAAATATTTACTAAGCACCTATTACATGCTAGGCACTGGGAAATATAGCAATGAACAAAACAAAATTCCTGCTCACATGGAAGTTACATTCTTGTGGTAAAACAATGTATTTTCAGGTCATGATAATTACAATGGAGAAACAAAAAGTGGGGATATTTGATAGGGACAGTGGATGGCAGGATTACGATTTTAAATAGAATGCTCAGAGAAAGTCTTATTGAGAAAGTAAAATCTTAATAAAGATTTAAATAAGGTTAGGTTAGGCCTGGCACAGTGGCTCAAGCCTGCACTCCCAGCACTTTGAGAGGCCAAGGAAGGAGGATCACTTGAGCTCAGGAATTCGAGACCAGACTGCAACATAGTGGGACCCCATATGTACAAAAAATTTTTTAAAATTAGCTAGGTATCATGGCATGCACCTCTAGTCCCAGCTCAGCTACTCAAGAGGCTGAGACAGGAGGATCACTTGAGCCCAGGAGATTCAGGCTGTAGTGAGTGTATTCGCACCACTGTACTCCAGTCTGGGCAATGGAGCAAGACCCTGTCTCAAATAAATAAATAAATAAATAAATAAATAAATAAATAAATGAATGAAGTTAGGCAGCAAGCCATGTAGATACCAAGGACAAAGCATTCAAGATCAAGATCTCGCAGCCTACCAGTTTCAAAGAAACTGCACGAAGACAATATGGTTAGAGCTGCATGAACAAAGTAACACGTGAGAACATGAAATCAGGGGCATGAGGGCCAGATCAAAGGAGAATCTACACTTGAAAATTTCTATTAAAAATATGAAATATTATCTTAGCTAACGTGGATTAAGTCAACAGCCTTAGTAGGGATAATCCAATTTCACAGGAGATTTAGCATGAATTGCTAATGGTAGAATTTCTGATAATATCAACAGGTTACTCGAGACATTAATTTTGGACATTCCCAGCATCCATTAAATTGTACTTCAGAGTATTATCAACTACTCTTCCGACTAGCTTTGATGCATCATCAGTCAATTTACTAGGTGGTGAGTGCTGAAAGGAAGAAAAGAAGGCAGAAGATGAGAGAATTCATATGCTCTCAATTGCAAAAGAAGTGGAGAAGTGTTTTACTTTCCGTATCTCAGGAGGATATGCTAATATATAATTCAGAATAACCAGGTGGCCAGTCAGATAATGGTTCACAATTAAAAGCTGAAGTCTAACAAATTCCACAGAGCCAACTTACGCTTTACCCAATACTCGTAATACTGTAAGCAACTCAAGGACAACAGTTTATTTCTCTGCATTCCTCAGAGTCTACTATAGAGAGTTATTTTAGGGCCTCACATTTTATACTGCCTTGCTAATAGACATAAAAATTACCTGAATTCATGAAAAAAGGTTCTCCATCTGAGTTGTGGAGCATACATCTTTCTTACACACCCATCTTTAAACACCTGGGCTACAGATAAGCATCACATTTTCTCTTTCTTATGTTCCTCTATATTCCTCAAGATAATGTATTCTACTCCAAAATGACAAGGGTTTATCTCAATTTTATCTTCTAAAGTATCCATATGTTTCAGATCCCTTATCCTGAATTATTTTCCTCAGATATCTACTGACAAGCTCCTGGGTTCTCAAACTATAATGACAATTATAAACTACAATGTGCCATACAAATATACAGTGTTAATATTTGTATTTATTGTGTGCAACCAAATATAATGAGGTCTCACAAAGTACCCATTGTTCTATGGACTTATGTGTAACTATAGGTGGCAAGACCTCTTCAATCTTTAGAATAATTTCCAGACTCAAATTGGCTTTAAATTCTTTTATGTTATTTCTAACCAGCATTTTTAAATGAGCTAAATTTATATCCTATGCTCTTTATTACTTATTTTATCTGAGCTAAGATACATAAAAATAATGATTTGAAAATATATATCAAACATTATTTTTTGTGTGTGTTTTTGTGTTTTTTTTTTGAGATGGAGTCTTGCTCTGTCACCTGAACTGGAGTGCAATGGCACCATGTCAGCTCACTGCAATGGCACCATGTCACCTCCTGAGTTCAAGTGATTCTCCTGTCTCAAGCTTCCAAGTAGTGGGATTACAGGCATCCACCACCATGCTAGGCTAATTTTTTGTATTTTTAGTAGAGATGAGGTTTCACCATGTTGGCCACACTGGTTTTGAACTCCTGACCTCAAGTGATCTGCCCGCCATGGCCTCCCAAAGTGCTAGGATTACAGGCATGAGCCACCTACCACGCCTGGGCAACACAATTGTATTAAGAATATCCCCTATGGGCCGGGCACGATGGCTCACATTTGTAATCCCAGCACTTTGGGAGGCCGAGGTGAGTGGATCACCTGAGGTCAGGAGTTCGAGACCAGTGTGGCCAACTTGGTGAAACCCCATCTCTACTAAAAATATGAAAATTAGCTAGGCGTGTGGCAGGCACCTGTAATCCCAGTTACCTGGGTGGCTGAGGCAGGAGAATCACTTGAACCTGCGAGGCGGAGGTTGCAGTGAGCCAAGATCGTGCCATTGCACTCCAGTCTGGGTGACAGAGCAAGACTCCACCTCAATAAAGAAAAAAATATATATATGCTCTAAGGATTTCATGATGGTTACACAACTGTGAATATGGTAAAATTCATTGACCTGTATACTTTAAATGGGTAAACTGTATGGTATGTGAACTATATCTTATTAAAGTTATTTCAAAAAGTGGGGGGAAAAGAACATATTCCCCATGAAAGGCAGAGAATAATGGACTATTAAAATTCTGCCTTTATACTTTATGTTATGTCATATCCCACAATATTAAGTGTTATTAGATAAATTCAAAATATAATTGATAGGTCATCCTTTTAAACAGAAATTCACATCTGGAAAAATTCATTCTTTACTTGATAAACTAAAACAAAATACAAAAATGCTACACTAAGTGGTACCAACTGCCCTCCTTAGCAGGTTCTTTTATCTATAACCTTCTCTCCAATCCTACTGCTATCTTACTTGAGACCTTCTCTTTCTGTTGTACTAATGTAATGATTTCCAACCACTCTCCCTACCTTCCGTCCTATTCTTGTTATACATCATTAACAAAGTAATCCTCCTCAAATGAAAAACTGGGAGTTGGATAAAATAAGAGATTACAAAGAATAAGATTTTACGCAACACTGTTGTGTGTTTGACCTCAGGTTCTAACACTTGTTAGCAGTTTGATCTTGTACAAATGTCTTAATCTTGTTAAGCCCTCATTTCCTCTTCTGTAAACTGTGGACAATGATATCTTCCTCAAGGGATCAGTATGAGAATTAAAGATACAGTAGAAGAAGCTTCTGAAGTAGGCACCTAGAAATGTTAGCACTTTTGCCTCTTTGAAAGTTTGAAGCATTAACCTTTCTAAAAGCTATCACATCTTTAGGGAAACCTCTTAAGGAGGATAAAGTCACAGGAGGTAGTATTTGTAACAAAAATAACAACATTGGAATGGCCTATTGAGAACACTTGCTTTTGAGTGGGGGAGTTTATTTGCAGAATCAAACTATGATGAGAAAGTTGTTTCCTAAATACGCAGAAATCCAGAGCTAGGCAGGTATCTCTCAGCCAAGAACTGCTTGGATGAGACTTGCTTTCCCCCAGCAACTGCAGGGACTCATTGTCCCGAGTTTCTTTCCAAAATTCAGGTTTTTACAGTGCCTCTAATGAACCTTTTAATTATTCTAATTATGAATAAATTACTATTTGAGAAAAAGAATCAAAGCAGTAGTTTCTAACCACCTTGAAGGAATTACCTTTTTCTTCCCAAAAGCTGTGTAATCTCTTTTGATGGATTGGAAACAGGTCCAACAAGAGGAAGAGAAGAAATGATTAGTGACAACTGTACACCTCTCTCCAGTGGGAATTTCTAAAAACTAAAATAAGGATATAGTACTGGAGACCCACCAGGTTAAGATTTTTGATCCAATGGAAATAGTAATCCAATGCTTGGAAACTTTAGCTCAAGTTCTTAATTCCTCTTCCAGGACCTCACAGAACAAACCACATTCAAAGGATGCCATGAATGACTTCAGACAGAAAAACTTTTATTGGTAAGCTTTATTTTATTAATAATACTTAACCAATATCAATGATCATGCTCTCCTGCTCCTTCAAATAATGACCAGACTCTAGAAAGAATCTTGGTAGAGATCATGAAGAGAACATAACAAATGTCTGTATTTTCTGTTTCTAGTTGCTAAAATTCTAAGTCTACACTTACAAAATAGAAATGCTTGTTGGATTTATAGGATATGAATAATTAAATGAACAGAAATGCAGTATTTGAATCTCATGATTCTGTATATTGTGACTAAAAAACATCAAGGGTAAAGGAAACTCCAAATAAAGATTTCAGAAGACAGACAATGATGATATGCAGAACTGAATACTGTAAAAATCAGTGGACCATCTAGGGGCAATATCTAGCCTGCAGCAGATGATGAGAGACTAGAATATGTAGAAAGTCAGAGCTAGAGAAACAAGCCAAGAATGTGTCTCTGTAGGTACAACAGTAGAGGGCAGAAACTCCTGGCTTAGGGGGCTGGATCAATCCTGCGGATGTATATTGACCTACACAGTATTTAAAAGTTGGGAGGCTGCATATAAATATTGAGGCTTCTGTTTTTATAGAAGAAGAAGTGCAGCATCTGTCACCACTGAGTTTGTAATCCTTCATGTAATCCCTTGATATAGGACATGCACCTTTCAGTTCACCACAGGTCAGAGTGACAGTGGTCACCCCACCATCTCTAGACACCAAGTATCAACTCTCATTTATCATTGAAGGTTATACTGTGGTTTGTCCCACGCAAGAGACGTAATTCTTTACACTTATGTCTCTATAAGAAGTGTTAACAGGGTTCGGAGCATGCCACCCCAAAATATGTTACTTTGGCATATTGATTATTTTGAGTTAAGGGCACTAGAAAAACAGCAGATACAAGAAGGCACTCTGACCTTCCTTTCCTTCCTGAAAGCAGAAGATAACATTTCCATGTGAAAGGTGCCCTCCCTGTACCAGGAGGAAGGAAGACATTCTTATCACCAGAACCTGGGAGTTGAGGACAAGAGAAATCTGTACAAACAAACCTTGTCAAACTAACACTTATCTGCCTAGTCAGTTTTCCACGACAAACTGCTCTAGCCCATATCCCTTTGCCTTGTCATGTTTTCACAATTTACTACTCTTTGTCTACTCAGTATATAAGGTTTTGGTCCTCACTGCTTCCTTGGGTCTTCATTTTCTTGTGAGGGCTCCCATGTACATGTAAATTATTGAAAACAATTTGTATGCTTTTTCTCTTGTTAATTTACATCAGTTTAATCCTTAAGCCCGGCTAGAGACCCTAAATGTACACAGAAGAAATTTTACCTCCCCCACAGTGTGAAACAAAACAATCTATTTTTTTCCTCTTATACCTGGTCCACTTACTTATATTGCCTGGGCACTTCCTGAGCAATCATCAAATAAAATCAGATGGTGATGAAGCAGTTCACAAAAAGCAGGAGTCTAGAGTAGAAGCTAGGAATCAAAGACAAAACAAAAGCCAAAAAGCCAGACAAAGCCCCTCAGAGTTTAGTAACTGAAAAGGTAGCAGGATCCAAATTACAATGCACACAACTTTTAACCCAGCAATGCCAGTAGTAGAGATTTATGCTACAGATACACTCATAAGCAAAATAATTTATGTTCAGTATTATTCTTTGTAGTATTATTTGTAACACCAAAAGATCAGAAAACACCCTAAATGTCACCATTAGAGGACTACATAAATAAGTTACAGTATAACCATACAATGCAACTATAAAAAAAAATAAGAAAATTCGTTATGTGCTAATATGAAACAGACTCCGAGAGAAAAGAACAAGGAGCTGAATATACATATGTCAGTTGTGAAGGAGCAGCAGGAGGAGGAAAGTGGGGAAGAATATAAATAACTATATATAGATTTGTTTTCACACATGCATGAAATATTTCTGGAATGATACAGAAGAAACTGGTAGTATTAATTCCCTCAAGGAGGAGAACTTAATAACTGAGGGATGGGGGCAGTTCTGTAGCAGGTAAAAATTAGTTTTAAAAATGTAACAAATTGGCCGAGCTGATTCCAAATATGACTAAGAAATTAAGTAATTACCAGAACTGGTGTGGCAATGACCCCCTTCCTCCATATATATGTTATTTTGCCTTGTTCAAGGATGCTGGAGATTTCAGAAGGAACCGAGAGGGGGTGAAGGAGTGAGCAGAAGGAGACTGCGATGAACTAAGGACAATGGAATAAATGGCATGGTGTCTTTTTCCATCTGGCTCCTTGAACTGGGTCTAATTCAGTCTGGTACCTCCAGGGCACCCTGAAGACTGGCAGCTCTGAAGCACTAAAGACAGCATTTCTCACACCGCTACTATCTCTCACAGAGGACCCAGTAGCAGTGGCATTGATAGATGCCACACTGGGGTGGCCTGAGAGAGGATGGACTTCCCAAGGGAGGCTGTAAGGAAGGAGTATTCGTTTCTGTTCTTGAACACATGTCACATTCCATTCGAGGGCTCCTAGAAATACTGAAGAGGACTCTGAAAGGGCTGGGGGGTTTGTGTAAGCAAGAGGAAACTAAAAGTTATTCTCTACCTCTGCCTTTGGTGATGAAGCCCTAGAAGCAATCAACCTATAAAAATATAACAGTAATATGTAGAGAAGTAAAAGAACAGAAAACAATACTCTGGCAAGAGAACCAAAGGAAATTCTTACTGAATTTTTTTTAAACTTAGGCTACTGCTCACTGAACAGGAAGTAAAGAAAAAACATGAGGATGGCTGGAAAGAGGTTACTCAAGGCTCTGCTGGGAACCAACACACTTAGTTATGCAGTACCTACTTTCTAAAGTGAAATCTTTCAACTGCTTTAAAATGTTTCTTTTCTAAGCCATTGAAAGCAATGAGATCATGTTCTTGATTAACTGCCAGGTTTTTTTCCTCTGCAACCCAGATTGTTGAAGTTAAAAAGAAGAAAAATTAGAAAAATAAAAAAGTAAAGGTAAGATTTGGGAACAGAAAAGAGAGGGGGAAACCATAAATATATTTTAATAACCTAGTGGTAGGAAATTATGTAATGACCTAATATAGAGTTGTTTTGTTTTTTAAATTGAGGACATCTTGCCCTGTTCCAAAAATACAACAAAGTATTTATTTCAATTTAATTTATCTAACTGATGTTTTCCTATTCCATTTTACCCAGAGTTAACATATACAATCTCTTTGTGCCCCACAGCACAAAATATTTATAAATACATAGATGAGCCATTTGTAAAAGACAGTTTGTGCTGAAACCATAGAGCTTTCTGAACCATAGAAAAAAATATGAGGACTAGCCTTAGGTAATTTTGGTTTACATGTTTTTCACAAGGGGAAATAAATAATATTGACTACTCTAAACAATGGACAGTAAGATAATTTCTAAGATAAGCAAAAAGTAAAATATACAAGAATTAGAAACTAAACTCCATCTTGAAATACAACTCCTAGAGGTTATAGAATAAATAACAATAACATGATCCATGTATTAATATTATTACTTTGTATCCACCACAGTGCCTTCCACCTATATTAGGAGCTATTTAATGTAATTTTATATGTGAATAGAACCTTTATACTTTTCAAAGTACCTTCACATTTCTCATTTGATGCTCACAACGCCCTGTGAAGTAGGTAGGGCAGGTTTCATTCAGTTTTACAATACTAAAAGAGATAGAGAAAAGTTAAGGGATAAATTATATGTCAGTTGTAAGTCAGAGACAGAATGCAAGGGTCCAGAACTCCTGGTCCAATGCTTGTCCAAAAGATGTCTGCAGACCATTATTCCTCCACCCACTCAATATTTATTATGCAACAACTGTGTTCTAGGAACTATTTTAGTCATTAGGAACATAACAGAGAAAAAGAACGTACGTATTTCTACCCTTAGGAAGCTTCCAGTGTAGTGAGAGTCATTACATAAATAACAATACAAATAAATGCAAAGTTGCACTTGTGATAAACATTATAATGGGGTATTGAGTGCTATAAGAACATAAAATGTGGGAGAGTTGACTTTGTCAGAGAGATTGGGAAAGGATTCACCTTAGGAACTAATGATAAAGTTCACTGACTAGCCTTTTAAAAAAATCTAAAACAGGCCAGGCGCAGTGGTTCACACCTGCAATCCCAGCACTTTGGGAGGCCGAGGCGGGTGGATCACCTGAGGTTGGGAGTTCAAGATCAGCCTGACCAACATGAGGAAACCCCATCTCTACTAAAAATACAAAATTAACTGGATGTGGTGGCACATGAATGTAATCCCAGCTACTCAGGAGGCCGAGGCAGGAGAATTGCTTGAACCCAGGAGATAGAGGTTGGGGTGAGCCAAGACAGCGCCATTGCACTCTGTCTCAAAAACAATAACAAAAAAAACTAAAACAATTGTTTTTAAAAAGATAAAGCTCAGATCTGAAGGATAGACATTATATAGACAAAGAAGCAAAGGGAACATTATGTATAAAAGGCCTACTATGGGAGGGGCCAAAATACAAGAGATTTTTTAAAAAAGCAGACTGTTTGACACACTGCCTCATCCCCAGCTTACTGCAATCAGAGTGTAAGGTTAGGGCTGGTGTTTTTTAACAAGCTCCCCAGCCGGGCCCAGTGGCTCACGCATGTAATCCCAGCACTTCAGGAGGCCGAGGCGGGTGGATCACCAGAGGCCAGGAGTTCGAGACCAGCCTGGCCAACATGGTGAAACCTCATCTCTACTAAAAATACAAAAATTAGCCAGGCGTGGTGGTGGGTGCCTGTAGTCCCAGCTACTAGGGAGGCTGAGGCAGGAGAATCACTTGAATCCGGGGAGGCAGAAGTTGCAGTGAGCCAAGATGGCGCCACTGCACTCCAGTCTGGGCGACAAGAGCAAGACTCCATCTCAAAAAACAAAAACAAGAACAAAACAAAAAACAAAGTAAGGTTTCAGTGACTCCTGCCCTATTCCAATGATTATTTTAGAGCATCCAAGAAGTTTCACTCAGGAATAGCGGGTGACTGTAAACAATGCAAAAATAGAAGAACTGCTACATCCATTCAAAAGCTGCTAAATTATCTGCATTCTAGAGGGTGATATCATTTTTTGTTCTTTCCTTTTCTTTTTCTTTCTTTTTTTTTTTAATTTTTTATTTTTGAGACGGAGTTTGGCTCTTGTTGCCCAGGCTGGAGTGCAATGGTGCAATCTCGGCTCACCGCAACCTCCGCCTCCCAGGTTCAAGCAATTCTCCTGCCTCAGCCTCCCGAGTAGCTGGGATTACAGGCACATGCCACCATGCCCGGCTGATTTTTTATGTTTAGTAGAGACAGGATTTCACCATGTTGGTCAGGCTGGTCTGGAACTCTTGAACTCAGGTAATCCACCCACCTCAGCCTCCCGAAGAGCTAGGATTATAGGCATGAGTCACGCCTGGCCTCTTTTGTTTTTTTAAAGAGACAAAGTCTTGCTTTCTTGCCCAGGTTGGCCTGAAACTCCTAGCCTCAAACAATCCTCCCATCTTGGCCTCCCAAAATGCTGGGATTGCAGGCCTGATCCCCCATCATTTTTAATCTAGAAAGGAAGAATTTATGAAGGTGGTGCCATCACCCTAGGCTTTGAATATCCACAGATAGAAAAAGGTTACTACTTCAGAAGAAAAAGAAAAGAAGCAAATGAAAAGATACCCCTGGCCAGGTGAGGTGGCTCATGCCTATAAACCCAACACTCTGGGAGGCCAAGGCCGAAAGGATCACTTGAGGCCAGGAGTTCAAGACCAGCTGGAGCAACATAGCAAGACCCTGTCTATACCAAAAAAAAAAAAAAAATTGCCAGGAGTGGTGTTGTGCACCTGTAATCCTAGCTACTCTTAAGGCTGAAGTTGGAGGATCACCTGAGCCCAGGAGTTCGGGACTGCAGTGAACTATGATTCTATGATTGTGCCACTGTATTCCAGTCTAAGCTAATGAGCAAGACCCTGTCTCTTAAAAAACTAAAAATAACCAAAAAAAAGATACCCCTTGCTGCTTCCTGTGAGTGTGAATATTTTATTTTACTGTAGCCTTTCCTAAGTGGTACTTATTTTAGAAATATCATTCCCATAATACCTGAAAGTTGCAGAGGTCTTGCAGCTTACAAATCTTTAATTTTATACTCACAACAAATTCTATTACATTGCAAGAGCAGATATTAAATTTCTCGATTTTGCAGATAAAACTAACTGAGGGAGGTTTACTTGTGCAAAGTCACAATTCAACACTGCTCTTTGTTTTTAACATATAGATTCCTGACCGACATGATGTGGAAAACATACTTATCAAAGTCTGTTATCTGAAATATGGAGAACTGAGTAGGCCTGCGATGCCAGACATACAAGAACTCTAGTATGACAAATTGAAACAAAAGCCTGTTATCCTGGCTTCAATTAATAAAGGCAATGAGCAAGAGGTCTCCTGAGGCAGTCAAAAAGAGAAAATGACAGACGGAGATTCAATGAGGGATCTATGATGACACCTAATAACTGAAGTATAAAAAAAAAATTATGGACAGGGGAGAAAAAACAAAACTAAGTAGCATAATATACTGAGGGACAAAAGTGAATAGATGGCGGATCCATGTTTCACCTTCAAAATTTACTTTCTAATTTTTTAAGTTATTTTTCAGTTTTCTCCCATAAATTACCTTCAAGAAAACTTTGATGATCATCACACTTTCTAAGTCTATGCTGTTCCTGGCTGTAAAACATGTTTATTCTTCTCTTCCTTTTCTAACACAGGGGGACTCTAGAAATGATAAGAGTCTTGCCTTTGAGATTAAACCTCCACTTTGCGCAAAATATTATGGAAGATACAAAGAGGAGGTCTCCAGTCTCAAGGTTAGTATTTTGGCAACACTGGTAGGTACTAAGAATACTTCCCAAGATTGTGTTGAAGAAAATGTGTTGGGCTGCACTCTATTTTCATAAACAAAAAGAACTTTTCTTAAATGGAAGAACAAAACTTTCAGAGCCATGATGAAAGAATTCCATGTCACACAGAAATTAATCCAAGGAACTGGAGGCCTTTGGGTTATGAATCTATCTGGCCTATAGCAAGTACTCTTATGAGATAATAATGTTGTACACATAAGAATAATTTTCCTTTAGGGTGGCATAAAGTTAGAAAGAACAGAGATTAGGAATAAACATTAACTGCTAGTGAGAAAAACAGAATTTCAATGACTACGGATAACAAACAACTTATTACTACAACCCAAAAGATTTAGGACATCTGTACAGAAATGCTGACACCCACTTCAAAACCGCTAGAACCAGTTTATAAGTCTCTTTTTCCATCCTAGCTATGCTATCCTCACTAGCAATCTCACATCTTCCTTCTTGTCTGGCTGACTGGAAAGGTGGTGCACTAACAACTGAAAAATATACATATAGAAAGAAGATGACAGCCTATTTTTTTCTTTCACTCTTTTCAATACTACCGTCTTATATCCTGTACTCCCTAAAAATGAATAATAATATTGTACTTTAATTGTATTAATTGAACAAAATTCTATATTCCTGTTTTTATATTAAAAGTAGAATGAACGTAATTTTTAAAAATCTTTCTTGCCCCCAAAACCCTCAGCACAGCTCTTTGAAAGTGGCCTTGGTTGCTGTTTTTTTTTTTTTTTTTTTTTAACCCTCTGGTTCAGTGGTCCTTGATGGAAAAAATACTCTTAACTTGTGTAATATAGAAAGTTTAAATTTATAATGGATGAATCTCTATAACCTAACTCTCAGATATTAAAAAGATTCATTTTCTCTGTGCCAAAGACAAGTGGATTTGTGAAGCCATAGAGTTCATCTCATTTGACATGAAATCATTCTCATTTTAGCTCAAAGTGCCTAATATGTTCTTGGGAACCACTTAACTATCTTTCATTTCTCACAGTGGATAATTACATGTTTTAGAGTACAGCTGAATCTCACTACAACTAAAAAAGTACATGGAGAAAATTTCTAGGCAAAAAGTACTCTAATGACCAGTTTTATTATTATTATAGTTTAAATGTATAATACATAGTATATATTTATAATGTAATATTAATTCATATAATTATAAATGATATTATTATCTCTATATTTTAATTGCTCATAAAAGTAATACTGGTGAAAGGGACTGGTGTGACATAAAACTACAGAGTGTAACAGTGTGAGCAGTTCTTCTCTTATGAGAAAAAAAAATGTGATTACACCCACTTTTGATTCCTACAGTCAAGAATCAGAGGGTTAAAATAAACTGGAGTTTATACATCTACTGAAACATTAAAAAATTTTACACTCCCCTTAGCAGATAATTATAGTTAGTATTGTGAAAAAGAGACATCTTTTCATACTTAGCATTTTGAGGAACTATTAAGGACCAACTATGTATAATAACAACAATGGTGATGATGACACATTAAATAAGAATAGCAAGAGCACTTTATATATATTTTCTTTTCTATTTTTTTATTTGACTTTCTATGTAATTCTAGAGAGCAGGCATCAGTATTACCATTTTACAAAAAAAAGAAAGCCAATACACAGAGAAAATAAGAAAACACTAATTTACTAAACAGTATCTTTGATAAGTGTCAGAGTCAAGATTATATATTAGAGGTTCCTGACTAAGCTCAGTACACTCTTTTCTATGCTATACTGGAGTAATGCATTGCAAAATAAAGCTGCAAATTATACCCATCTCATGGTGCACGTCCTTTTGTAATGTGACCTTGCTGCTCTTCCATCATGTCTTTAGAAGTTTATAATTTGATAAAATAGAATTTACCAATATTCTCTTATTGTTCATGTTTTTTGGTTTCTCTCTAAGAAACTTGGCTTTAGCAAAGTTACATTTTCTTCCGTATTTCTTCTAGAATCTTTATCCTTCCACCTCTTAGGTTTAGGACTATAATCTACTCAACTTAATTTCTGTATATAGTATGAAGTAAGAGTCAAGAAATGCTCTCCCTTACCCTCAAATGGATATTCAGTTCTTCCACCTCCATTTCCTCAATGAACTACCTTGGCATATTTGTCAAAAATTAATGAGCCATAAACAAAAGTCTTTCTAGTCTCTATTCTGTTCAACTCATCTATCCTATGCTAACATCACACAGTCTTTAGTTGTGTAATTCCTCTAATTTTTTAAAAATTGGCTTACTGTAGGTATTCTGAATTTCCATATAAGTGACAGACTAAGCTTATCAAGTTCTATAAAATCCTCCCAGGGATTTGATTGAGACTGCGTTCAACTTCTGGAACAATTTGGAAAGAACTGAAAATTACAAATTATTGAGTCTTCTGATCCACTAACATAGTATATATCTTAATTTATTCAGGTTTTAATTTATGTCAGCAGTGTTGTATATTTTTCAGTACCAGGTCTTGTACATATTTATTTATTTTTAAGTATTTCATTTTTTGATGCCACTATAAGTGGCAATGTTATTGTGCTTTCCCTTTCCAATTGTTTATGTCTAATATAAGGGTGTACAGAACTAAAAATGATTTCTGTATATTATTTCATATATCCTGTGACTTTATTAAACTAACTTAATAATTCTAAGAGTTTTAAAAAACATATCCCTTAGGATTTTTTTTTTTTTTACAAGCACAATTAGGTTGTCTGTGAACAGAGACAGCTTTGGTTCTTTTTTCTGTAGTCCATATGCCTTCTATTTTCCTATTTTACTGGCGAGGAGCTATAGTATATTATGAATAGTAGTAGTACCTGCAGAAATTCTTGCCCTGTTGCCAGTCACAAGAGAATAGCATTCAGGCTTTCACCATCAAGTACAATGTAAGTTTTGGGTATTTAGTAGATACCCTCTCTCAGTTTAAGGAAGTTCTTTTCTATGCCTAGTTTGCTAAGTTTTGGTTTGCTTTTAGATTATGAATGATGTCTTTCTGCATCTATTGAAATGATCATAGTTTCTCTACTGGAGTCTGTTAATATGGTGAATCATATTGATTTTAGATTGTTAAACCATCATTACATTTTCTGATATACAAACCTTTTAGTCACCAGGTATTAACCTTTTATTTTTATACTGCTGGATTCAATTTGTTATTTTGTTTATCATTTTCTAATATTTTACTAAGGATTTCTGCATATGTTTCTAAGGGACACTGGCCTATAGATTTCCTGTAATGTCTTTGTCTTAGTATTCTAGTAATCCTGGCCTCATGAGTTGAGAAGTGTTACCTTTCTTTTCTGTTTTCTGAAAGAGTTTATATGAAATTGGCATTCATTATTTCTTCCTTAAATATTTGGAAGAACATTAATTAATTCACCATTAAGCCATGGAGTTTTCTTTGCAGGAAAGGTTTTTAGCTATAAATCCAATTTCTTCAAAAAACATATTACAGTCCACTATAGACTTTAACAGGGGTTTTTAGATTATTTCTTCTTGAGTGAGCTTTGATAATTTGTGTCCACCAAGAAATATGACCATTTATCAAAGTTGTCAAATTTACAGGAATAAAGTTGTTCATACTATTCTCTTATTCTTTTAATGTTTGTAGATGCTGTAGTGATATCACCTCTTTCATTCCAGATATTGGTAATGTGTGCCTCTTCTTTTTTTCTAGATCAGTCTACCTAGAAGTATATCAATTTTATTGATCTTGATTTCAAAGCACCCAGCTTTGAGAGGTTCACTGATTTTCATACTTTTCTATTTTATTGATTAATGTTCTCGTATTTATTTCCCTCTGTTTACTGTGGGTTTAATTTGCTCATTTTTATCTAGTTTTTTAAGCTGTAAGCTCAGATCACTTATTTGGCAGTCTATTTAGTTTACAGGTTTCTGAATCAAGAGTTCCCATACTGGAGAAACTGAATTTGAGAAGCCTTATTCACATAGGGACCTGGTATAGATCAAGAGATCATGGACTTGGAGAGTATGGTTGCAAACAAGTATGTTTTTTTGGTATTTAGGGAGAGGATGAGTGTTTGCATGTGGGAGAAAAATGAATTGCAGTGGCTAGAGGGTAGACCATGATAGACTATTTACATAGATCATCAAAATTGCTCCTTTACAATGTGACTTTGTCCTTCTTTCCATCAAAAAAAGAGTACAGGATCTGACTGGACTTGGACCTGCTTTTATAAGCAGAATGTGACAAAAATGAGGTTATATGACTTTTGACTATAAATCTGGTGCCTCTGCTAGCTTCTGCTTTTCACTTTCTTGGAGAGCTACGCAGAGATCACCATGTAAAGAAAATGATCTAGTTTACTGGAAACTGCCTTGGTTCTCTGATTTAATACCAGATCTCCATCATCAGGGAGAACGAAGGCACTCCAATCAACAGTTAGACATGTAGTTAAGGCCATTTTGGACCTTCTAGCCCAGCCACACCTCTGCCTAAATGCAGCTCCTGAGTAAGCACAGACAGAATCAACAGAATAACAACCCCATCAACCTTCAAAATCATGAGAAATAGTAAATTCTTGTTGTTTTAAGTCATGTAGTTTTGAAGTGGTTGATCAGTCTACAAATAAACTACTGAGTACTGATAAAAAATAGATGAAAAGGTTTTGTTCTTGAAGGTTTGATAATAAGGGGAAAACATATGGAAGAATAAAGTTGACTGAAATACTGCTAACCCTACTTTTTTAAAACCATGAAAGTAAAAAGAAAAAAAATATAAATATGAGGCAGAAAAGCTTATATAAGGACTTCCTATAATTTATACACTAGTTTTACACTGTCTATCAGTGTCTACTAATCCCTCTCTTTAAAAAGCAGAATTTACAAGCCATTCTCAATGGTAGTCAGAATCACCCTTCAAAACCGTAACTCAAATAATGTAATACTCCCACTTAAAATCTTGCAATTGGCTTCCTACTGTACATAGGATAAAATTCAAATTCCATCTCATGATCTATACTGCCTTATAAGATTTGGCATCTGCCCTTCACTCACCATTCCCTAGGCACAACTGCCTTCTTTCTGATCCTTGAATTCCTTTTAGATATTTTAACTGTTCTTTCTGCCTAAAATATTCTTTTCACATTTGGTCTCTTCTTATTACTTAGGTACTAGTTTAAATGTCACGTCAAAGAGACCTTTCTTGAGCCCCTAAGTTTAAAATACTATCATAACCCTGACTTATATGCTTCTAGCACTAACTACTATCTAAAATTATTTATTATATATGTCCTCCCAACCCTATCAAAGTAGAGATTGTTTCAGGCTCGTTCACCATTCCATCCCAGGATCTTACACAGTGCCTGGCACATAAAAGGTCCTTGTTTTCCTATTAATTACATTACGTAAAGATAAGGTATTGGCTGGGTGCAGTAGCTCACGCCTGTAATCTCAGCACTTTGGGAGGCCATGGCAGGAGGATCACTTGAGCCCAGGAGTTCAAGACTGGCCTGGGCAACATAGGGAGATCCCATCTCTACAAAAATGAAAAAATAAGCTGGGCACAGTGGTACACTCTTGTGGTCCCAGCTACTTAGGAGGCTGAGGTGGGAGGATCACTTGGGCCTGGGAGGTAGGGGCTGCAGTGAGCTGTGATTGTAACACTACACGCCAGCCCGAGTGACACAGCAAGATCCTGTCTCAAAAAACGACAACGACCAAGATAAGGTATTAGTTTTGGACTTTCACTCCACCCCACTGAGAAGGGGGATGAGAAAGACTAAGCTCCCCATTAATGGAAAACTAAGTATTTTGAAAGGTACAAGTATTAGGTTATCTAATAAGTTGTCACACTTAACTAAATACGGTCTCCTCTAGTACAACCCCTACACTTCATGCTACAGACCAGGACTATGCATGAGCACAGGAAGTAAAACTAGTGTTTCCACAGAGAAAGTTTAGACTATAATTGTCTTCACAGAATAACTGAATACACAATCTAAACTGTCACTATATAACTTTCTACATTTGTTATTTTTTAATCATGTGAAATATATATTAGGTGTTGGAAAATAATCTAGCTAGATTTTTAAATCTCCTCACCTAAAATGAGATGTAAAAATTACTATTAAGTTTAATGTAAAAAATCACTTTTTGAGTTAACATTTCATGCCAAAAGTCAACATGGTAACAACAACAACAACAACAACAAATAATAAGAGGGTTGAGGAGAAAGGGCAAATTGTTCCCAAAATGATTTCTGATGACTCTCTCAGTACCATGTCATATAATCATAGATCATTTACCAATCATTTATATTCAGAATACACTGCTAGGTGCTAGGTGACATGTTACCTACCATCAAAAGTTTCACAACCTAAATGTCGAGATAAGAAAAATATAGTTAACACAAATCAAACAATAAGGATGCACAGGCTAAATAACACATGGTACAAAAAATGTATGTTACAATTGATTCAAAGAAGTGAATGATCACTGAGACTCTGATTTCAAAAAGGAAGATTTCAAAAAGGATATAGGAGGAAAGAAGCGAGGGAGGGAGGGAATTCCAGGGAAGTGGAATTGCTATAACAAAGATGCTGAAAAAGAAAAAAAAAAACACGTATGCTTAAGGATACTGATTAGACTGGTTTGATTTAAACCTGGTAAAGGTAACAGTGAGGGAAAAAGACAAAGCCTAATAACCATAGTGATATTTGCATAATACTTTACTTATGTTATTTGACTATCAAAATAGCAGCACAAGAAAGGGTAGATTGTAGAGGGCCTTGAATATCAGGTTATAAATATTTAGCAGCAGTATCTACGCGTCTACGATGGAATACTCCATCATTAGAGGATAAAGAAAGTGGAGGCAGGGAGACTAGTCATGACCGTTCAGCAGTAAGCTAAAAAGGACCCAGGTTAAAGTGACAGCAGTGGGAACAGAAAGGAAGAAATTTGTAAGGTGATAGTGATAATTGGGGAAGGAGATAAAAAGGCTACCAGGTCTTAGACCTCAGTTACTAGGAGAAGGATGGCAGAATTGAGAGAAATATTTAAGTCCAGATGGGGAGGAGCTGTTTTTAGTAGTAAAGAGTCTGGTTCGGACATATGAGTTTGAAGCAACAGCAGCACATCTAGTTTCTAGAACCCCTATCACTCATTCCAAAGACAGTCTTCTATGCCCACCATCACTCTAACCAAGAGAAATATGTTTCCCTGACATTAGGCCCAGTGCCCTTCTTTCTCAAAAAGACTGCTGATGTAGGAGGCAGGAATGAGGAGTGACTTACGATTAGAGAGTCTCCGTTGGGGGGGTGGGGGTTAGAAACGTTCTGGAATTAGATAGAGGCAATGGCTATTCAACACTGTGAACACACTAAATGCTACTGAATTGTACACAGAGGTACAGTAAAAAGGATCGAGTCCCGTGGGTGGGCAGGGGACAGTACTGCTTCACTTTAAAATAGTCAAGAGTGGGCCTCACAAATTTATTTCTTCAACTCGGAAATGTCCTCTGAGCTCCAGACATGCATATTCAACAGCTTATCAAACTCAAGCAGGTCGAAATGGAATACATAAATGCCTTCCCCATCTCTCTATCCCAAACAAATACAATAAACAATAACAACCATCCTAGTTCAATAAAGAGCAGTAACCTCCAAGAACACTGTAAAAGCCAGACTTTGAAGCTATTCTTAGTATCTTACACTCTCTCTTTCTTCCCCGTATCCAATTCAAAGTCCTATCAATTTAACATCCTAAATATTTCTGGCATTTGTCATCTGTCTCCATCAATAGCCATCACCATTGCCACCACTACTACCCAAATGCAGGCTACCATCACCTTTATTTTATCAGTCTTCACTCATCTTGCCTTCTCACTTTCCTTCTCACAATCATTCTTTACAGAGCAACGAGAATGAGATTTTCCAAACATATCTTTCAACTTGCTTAAAACACTTCATATGCTTTCATTGCTCTTACGATGAAGACCAATTTCCTTAAAACTTGATACAAAAGGCTATGGGTAATCTGACCCCATTCCACCCTTTCATACTCATTTTGTACCACACCTCTCAGATTTATTTCCCCCAAACTTTATTGGGGCATAAGAGACAAAGAGAAATTATATATATTTAAGGCATGCAATGCGATGTTTTGATATATGTACACATTGTGAAATGATTACCACAATCAAGTGAATTAACATATCCATCACCTCACACCATGTAGTTACCATGATGTACATTAAGTCTCCAGAACGTATTCATCTTATAACCAAAAGTTTGTACCCTTTGACCAACACATCCCCATTTCTCCCCCTGCAACCTACCTTTGGTAATTACCCTTCTATTCTATTTCTATGAGTTCAACTTCCAAAGATTCTACATACTAGTGAGATCACGTGGTATTTGTCTTTCTGTGCCTGGTTTATTTCACTTAGCATAACGTCCTCCAGGTCCATCCATGTTGCCACAAATACAAAGTTATCCTTATTTTCTCTTTGATGCAACAGTATCTTTGTTTTCTAATGAATAATTTTGCATTGTGCATATGTGTGTCATACACACTCTGCATTTTTTTTATTCATCTGGGGACAGAACTTAGGTTTTTTCCATATCTTGGCTATCGTGAATAATGCTGAAATGAACCTGAGAGTGCATGGATAGTGACTTTATTTCCTCTGGATATATATCCACAAGTGGGATTGCTGGATTTTATATAGTCATTCTGTTTGTAATTTTTTGAGGAATTTCCATGCTGCCCTCCATAACAATTGTACTAATTTCCATTCCCAACACACCTCTCAGATTTCTTGACTCTAATCATACCAGCTGATCCTTATACTTGTCAAATTCCAACTTACTACTGGGCTTCTGTTTGACTGGTTTTCTCTTCTCTCTTAGACTGGTTAACTTCTATTGATCCTTCAGATCTTAGCTCAAGAGGTACTTTCTTGGGAAGTTTTCACTGACTTCCCATACTAGGGCAAACTGGTATGCATAACACCCTGCATCTTTACTTTAGAATAGTTGTCTATGGTGGTAGTAGTAGTTCCTTTTTTTTTTTTTTATTTTTATTTTTTGAGACGGGAGTCTTGCTCTGTCGCCAGGCTGGAGTGCAGTGGTGTGATCTCAGCTCACTGGAATCTCCGCCTCCCAGGTTCCAGCGATCTCCTGCCTCAGCCTCCCAAGTAGCTGGGACTACAGGTGCATGCCACCACACCCAGCTAATTTTTGTATTTTTAGTAGAGACGGGGTTTCACCATGTTGGCCAGGATGGTCTCGATCTCTTAGGCCTCTCAAAGTGCTGGGATTACAGGCGTTGCGCTTTTGTTGCCCATGCAACAAAACTCCCCACCTCAGGTGATCTGCCCACCTTGGCCTCCCAAAATGAGTAGCTCTTTATAGAAGTTGTTCTAGTGGTTACATATGGTTTGTTTGTACCCACTTTGAAATCTGATCCTCACTGTTGGTGATGGGGCCTAGTGGAAGTTCTCTCGGTTGTGGGGGCAGATTCTTCATGAATAGCTTGGTGTCATTCTCAAGGGAGTGAGTTCTCACTCTTAGTACCTCCCTCTCTTCCTTCTCTTTTTCCTCCTCCTCCTCCTCCTCTTCCTCCTCCTACCTCGCCATGTATCTCTGCACTCAGGCTAGCTTTTGCCTTCCACCATGAGTGGAAGTAGCCTGACACCCTCACCAGAAGCAGATGCTGGTGTCATGCTTCTTGTACAGCCTGCAGAACCATGAACCAAATAAATTTCTCTTCTTTATAAATTACCCAGCTTCAGATATCCCTTTATAGCAACACAAATGGACTAAAAGTGACAAGTTTATTATTTTAAAATATATATTTTTCTTTTTAATATTTGTGGGTACACAGTAGGTATATACATTTATGGATTACAAGAGATATTTTGATACAGGCATGCAACGCATAATAATCACATCAGCATAAATGGGGTGCCCATCCCCTCAAGCATTTTATCCTTTGTGTTTCAAACAATTTGATTATACTCTTATTTTAAAATGTACTAAGAAGTTATTTTTTACTATAGCCATCCTGTTGTGCTAGTAAATACTAAGTCTTATTCATTCTTTCTAACTATTTTTTTAGTACCCATTAACCATCCCTACTTCTTCCCTAACCCCCTACTATTCTTTTCAGCCTCTGGTAATCATCCAACAATTTTATATTTTTTGAATGGGTCATGTGATTAAAAACTCTCTGCCTCACAAAAATTGCTATGGAAAAACCTAAAACAGACTATTGAGTTCATAGTACAAAACCTTATTTTACAGGCCAAGTGTGGTGGCTCACACCTGTAATCCCAGCATTTTAAGAGGCCAAGTTAGGAGAATCCATTGAGGCCAGCAGAGTGACCCCATCTCTACAAAAATTTTTTTTAATTAGCTCGGCATGGTGGTGTACACTTGCAGTCCTAGCTACTTAGGAGGCTGAGGCAGGAGGGTCACTTGAGCCTAGGAGTTTGAGGTTAACAGTGATTGTGCCACTGCTCTCCAGCTTGGGCTGACACTGCACCCTTGCCTGGGGGACACAGTAAGACCCTGTCTCAAAAAATAAAAAAATATAAAAAGCTCTACTTCTCAAGGTTTACTCCAGTAAATTACAGATTAAAGTTAACTATGCCTATTAGACTAGATCTGGAATAAGTCATGAGGTTGTTAGAAGCATTTAATTTTTTCTGGCAGAGGTATTCTCTCAAACCCAAAGGTGAAATTTGAACAGTACAAAGATATCTAATACATCTAGTCCATCTACTTCTAAATGAATATTTATATTTTATGCATCCAAAGTATATATGTGTGTATGTGTATATATATATCTCTCTCTCATGAATAAATACATATATGTTTATCTCTAATAAAGTCACACTGCAGCCTCAAACTCCCGGGCTCAGGTAAGCCTCAGTCTCCTGAGTAGCTGGGACTACAGGCATATGCCACCGTGCCCAGCTAGTTTTTGCATTTTTTTGGTATAGACAGGGATTCACCATGTTGCCCAGTCTGGTCTCAATCTCCTGGGCTCAAGCCATCTGCCTGCCATGCACTCCCAAAGTGCTGGGAATACATGCATAAGCCACCACACCTCGTCCAGGTTCATTTTACCATAAGAAATCATTATAAAAAAAAAAACCTGAAGCTGATGACATGTTTATACTTTGAGTAAATAAACATCATTTAACCATCAACACACCAGGTTTTAACTGTTTCTAATCTTTCATTTATCACAAGTGTCTAAAAGTAGTAGATTCAAGGTCACCAAAAACAAGTTGAGAGAAAAGTAATTAACTACTTTTATATTATTTTTAATACATTATTTTAAAAATATTTTAAAAAATGCCTTTATAAGGATCAAATAAAAAGATTTCTTGACATAAAAGCCTCTCATTAAAAGGACACAAAAGAAGCAACATAATGAGGAAGAAACAGAATAGATGGATACTTGTAAAATAATGAGAGAGATTTTTTTTTCAATGCCAGGGTCAAAACCTCAAGGCTAAGTCCGTATTTCTGACAGGGTCAAGGTGGTTTATCTGCAGTGCTTTACTAAAAACAACACATCTTATTTTCAACTATAGAACTCTATGTGCTTTCAAAACATTTTCCCCATTACCGCCACATAACTGAGGGCAAACAATAATGAATACAGTGTTTGCCAATAAACAAAAGAAAGGATTAAACAATAACTATATGGCTGCCATTTAAAAAGAACAAAACTAGAACTAAAGAACACCCTGAAGAAAAAAACAAAATAGTTTTCTCTGCAACCAGGCTGATCAGATGCAAACCTTGGGTTATTCTCCCTTTAAAGTATTCTTATTCAGGGGCTAAGTTCTTAGTCACTGGTACAAAACACCCTATGTACCCTGCAACCACAGACAATACACCAACAAAATGTGTACGCCTGCGTTCTACTAAAACCTGATTTGTGGACAATGAAATTTGAAAGATATAATTTTGACGTCACACACTGTTATTCTTTTAATTTTTTAATTAAAAATTTAACATCACTCTTAGGTTACGACTGAACAAACACAGATGGTGAATCCAATTTGGCTTTGGGCCATGGTTTATCAACTCCTAGTAAAAAAGAAAGATCACTAATAGAAAAGATAACAAGTTCTGCTCTTATATGTAATCCATAACTTCACTGAACTCCACTTTCTTCAACTATTAAAAAAAAAAAAGAGGCTGGGCATGGTGCCTCGTGCCTATAATCCCAGCACTTTGGGAGGCCAAGGTGGGCAGATCACCTGAGGTCGGGAGTTCAAGACCAGTCTGACCAACATGGAGAAACCCCGTCTCTACTAAACATACAAAACTAGCCAGGCATGGTGGCATATGCCAGTAAACCCAGCTACTCAGGAGGCTGAGGCAGAATTGCTTGAATCCAGGAGGCGGAGGTTGTGGTGAGCCAAGATCACCCCATTGCACTCCAGCGTGGGCAACAAGAGCGAAACTCCGTCTCAAAAAGAAAAGAATACCATATACAAAAATCACCTCAAAACGGATCGAATACCTAAATATAACAATTAAAATTATAAAACTTTTAGAAGAAAACAGGAAAATCTTTATGACATCAGATTTAGCAAGGATTTCTCGGGCAAGACACCAAAAGCACAGGTAACCAAAAAAAAAAAAAATCAGATAAATTGTATTTCATCAAAATAAAAAACGTATGTGCAGGGCCAGGCACGGTGGCTCACATCTGTAATCCCAGCACTTTGGGAGGCCAAGGCAGGTGGATCACGAGGTCAGGAGATTGAGACCATCCTGGCTAACACAGTGAAACCCCATCTCTACTAAAAATACAAAAAAAAAATAGCCAGGCGTGGTAGCGGGCGCCTGTAGTCCCAGCTACTCGGGAGGCTAAGGCAGGAGAATGGCGTGAAGCCCAGAGGTGGAGCTTGCACTGAGCTAATATAGCGCCACTGCACTCCAGCCTGGGCGACAGAGCAAGACTCCGTTTCAAAAAAAAAACAAAAAAAAACAAAAAAAAAAAACCCACAACTTATGTGCAAAGGTCACTCTAACAAGACAAAAAATAACCTATATATAATCGGAAAATATATTTGCAAATCATGTATATCTGATACAAGATTAATATCCAAAATATATTAAGAACTACTAAACTTAACAACAAAAAAGCCTAATTTAAAAATAGGCAAAAGGTTTAAACAGACATTTCTCCAAAGATAAATAAATGACCAATAAGCACATGAAAAGATACCCAAGGACATTAGTCATTAGAGAAATACAAATCAAAACCTCGATGAGATACCATTTCACACTACGATGGCTAGAATTAAAAAAACAAAAAATACAAATAGAAAAATAACAAATGTTGGTGAGGACGTGAAAAACTGGAACCCTTGTATATTGCTGGTAGGGATATAAAATGGTACAGCCACTGTGCACACAGTTCGGGAGTTCCTCAAGAAGTTAAACAGAATTACAAGATGACCCAGCAATTCCACTTCTGGTGTACTTTAAAGCATCTCTAGATTACTTATAATACCTAATATAATGTAAATGCCATGTAAATAGTTGTTATACTGTATTGTTTAGGGAATAATGACAAGAAAAAAGTATTGCTATATATCCCAAAGAAATGGAAACAGGTGTTCAAATGAAAACTTCTTTGTTAGCTCCTGGTTTTAGCTCTAATTTCATAGCAATATCCATCAATTTGGACAAATTGAATGGATAAAATGTGGCATACCCACAAAATGGAGTATTATTCAACTACAGAAATTAAGTAATGAGTCATGCTACAATATAGATGAACCCCGAAAACATTATGCTATGCAAAATAAGCCAGATTCAAAAAGTAGTATGCTGTGTGATTCCATTTATATGAAATGTCCAGAATAAGCAAATCCATAGAAACAGAAAGTAGACCTGCAGTTGCTAGGGGATGAGGGCAGGAGAGAATTGGGAGTGACTGCTTAATGGGTATAATTTCCTTCTGAACTGAACCCTAGATGAAAACCTTCTGAACCAGACAGTGGTGACAGTTGTGCAATACTGTAAATGTATTTAATGTCACTGAATTGTACTCATTAAAATAGTTAAAATGGTCAATTTTAGGTTATGTGTATTTACATAATTTTAAATTTTAAGAAAACAAAAGAACAAGTACAAAAAAGGGATAATGCCCATCCACCTGTAGGCTTTTTTATAGCATTACTTGATGTGTAAAGAGAGATCAGACACATAGCATCACTTTACTCACAATAAATTATTATTATTCCAGGGAACGATTATTATGCCAGAAAAGAATGGTTGCTACCAAAGCACACTCTGGATAAATGAGATTTCACAGTAGTAACTCATAGAATATATTAGAAATAATATATTGTTACTCCTCTTCAAACGCAACTTAATGTGTTCAAAGTCTCCATTACAGATTAAGAATAACTTAAGAAAATAACATAAAATTAATGCCTGGTGAGTTAACTAGAGGTCTGAGAACTGTCTGAAATTATGTGGAAATTGTGTGTGTGTATTACTGTAAGAATTCATAATTTTTAGATTTCAACAGTATCCAGGTTAACAACTACTGATAAGCCACAAAGAAAACATTAAACAAAGAATGTTTTGCTTCACTTCTCAAAGCACAGATTTGATTTTGCAAAGATAAAAGTGCTTTAAAAAGTAGAATTCAAAAATAAAAGCCCAAGAAAGCAATGGTCTATTACAGCTGTCCCTTGGTATTGATCCTCGGGCTATTGATTTTAGGACCACGCGCCGTTCCACCTCTCCACACAGATACCAAAATCCATGGATGCTCAAATCCCTTATGTAAAATAGTGTAGCATTTGCAAAGAACCTACGCACATCCTATGGTATACTTTGAAGCATCTCTAGATTACTTATACTATCTAATACAACGTAAATGCTATGTAAATGGTTGTTTGACTGTATTGTTTAGGGAATAATAAGAAAAAAGTCTGTATATGTTCAGGACAGACACAACCTTTACTTTTTCTTCCCCAAATATTTTTGATCCATATCTGCATAAATCAATGGATGTGGGACCAACAGATATACAGAACCAACTATATTTCCAGGCAAAGTTTAAGTTCTGCCTCCTCCCTGTAGCTTTTCCTGATGACATTAGTTCATAATTGTCTCCCTTTTCTAATACTCCTCTTCTAAGTATTACTTTTGTGATGGTTAGCTTCTTATGTACTCATTTGTTGATTTAACATAATTCAACATCTTATTATGTACTACCTTGATCCCAAGTACTTTTGCGTATAAGTCTTCTCTATCTCCATAAATGAGAAGCCACTCAATTGATAGAGGTTTTGTATTTTACTTATTTAGTAGCCCTACAACATAAAAGACAACACATAACTATTTTATTTTTATAAGCTTGCTATGTCTTTTAAAATTAAATATAAGCATGTTCTATTTAGTATGGTATATGTTCTATGCTTCAAATGAGGATGTGTATTTTGGAGTAATACTGCAGTTATCATAACACTGAATAATGAATGAAACATATATAGTTATCAAACCCATCATTAAAGTATCTCCTAATCATGTTGGTTCATTTGGTCAAGCAGATCTACTAATGCTTTGTGGTACTACTGGTAGTATTCATTCTTGCCTATTTTACTTACACATAGAGAAGGTTTATTAAAATCTTTCTCAAGTCTACAGATTTCCTTTATACAGTATATTCACTGCATAACAAACTAAAAATAAAAAGTCATAATCCATCATCCTGATATCAAGTGATGGCCAAAGGTCTATGGAAATATATTTGGTTTAGGTATGATTGAGACAAGGTCTCACTCTGTTGCCCAGGCTGGAGTGCAGTGGCGTGATCTCAGCTCACCACAACCTCTGCCCCCCAGGCTCAAGTGATTCTCCTGCCTCAGCCTCCCCAGTAGGTGGGATTACAGGCACATGCCACTACCACCTGGCTAATTTTTGTATTTTTAGTATAGAAGGGGTTTTAACATGTTGGCCAGGCTGGTCTTGAACTCCTGACCTCAAATGATCCACCCACCTCAGCCTCCCAAAGTGCTGGAATTACGGGCGCGAACCACTGTGCCCAGCCAGGTTAAGCTATGATTTTAAATGCTTATGAAATGTTTGTTTTAAAGATTTATTTATATCATAACGTTATAGTGTATTTAGCACCACTTATTACAAATTATTCTGGAATCCATAAAAGTTTTCTTATATTTTTTGTCTAGTTTATATTAGACTAAGTTATTCTTTAAGTCAGATGTAAAGTAAAATAACATACATCTCTACTTAAATTTCACTTACCCTAGCTTTTCCACTATGATTATTTCATCTACTCATTATTTTATAGAATGTCTGGTCTCTCAAAAGATAGATGAATACTTTTCTGACACTCTCCTCTAAAAAATCAAGGCAGATTAAGCACTTTCCTTCTATACCACCTTGAGCATGTTTCTATTACGGCAACAATCATACCGCTGGGCTCGTTCATATTCGTATCTCCTTCATCAGACAGTAAACCTAATGACAGTCTCCAGCATAGTAGGTACTCAATAAATGCCCATTAATTTCTTCGAGGAAATATTTGGGCATGAGGGTACTATGCATAAATGAATACATGTTACAGAGAATCATTTAAAAAGATAAATCTCATGAGATAATCTAATCATATAATATCATAACAGTTACATCTTTTCCATTATGGCAACACAAAAAATTATCATAATAAAATATAATGTATTTAAACTTCAGGCAAATACTGCCTAGGGTTTTAATTTATAAGCAAATATGAAGGGCTTATGAGTTTGGATGACCAACTGTATTATTCACAACTACATTCCAAGGCCCTACCACAGTACCTTGTTCATAGTAGGAACTCAGTAGTGATTTGATAAATTAGTTAATAAAAACAGGTTAACGAATTTGATGCAGAGAGGCACAAGTTAGTAAATAGTATCTGGAGCTAATAAACAATGAATATAAAGAAAAGGTTAACATATAAATTTGAAACTGGGTTACCAAGTTTACCTGGTTGATGTAAAATCTTGGAAGAAATGTAGAAAAAAAATGCTGTATCTGTCACAATAAATGTTCTTGTTTATTCATAAGCCAGCTCTGTGTGCAACACATCTCTAGGTCTAGCTATTGAAAATAAAACACACACACACAAAACTTTGCTCTTTATAATATTTAGCATTTGAAATATCTTTTTGACTATGGCTTTCATTTTAAAATTAAGGTATAACACTGATCTCGAGTATTCATTTTAGCTTTCCTTGTTCTTGCTTAGGGCATGTGCAACAAAATTTGATTTATAAAAATTCATATTACATACTACTTTCCAAGGAAATGGATTTTGCCAAGAGAAAATAAAAATGTGTGTGGGTATGTGTATCACTATGACATCCAAAATTATAAAGAAGTCATTGGAGTTGTGGACATCCTACATCTTTTACCTATACAGTTGGCCCTCCATGTCCACGAGTTTTACATCTGAGGATTCAATCAACTATGGAAATCTGGAGCTAATAAACAATCCACTGTATTGTTTACTGAAATTATTGAAAATACAGTATTGTGCTATCTGTAACACAATAAATACTGAGATAAGTAGAGACCAAATATTCAATAAAGAAATAATGTCAATTCTACTCAATTTCTTCCAGAAAATATAAGGGAAGAAAGCATTTCCCAAATCATTTTATGAGGTCAAAATTATCCCAATAAAAAGGTCAGAGAATTAAATTACATGAAAATACAGTATTGTGTTGGCTATAATACAATGAATACTGAAATAAATACAGTGTTTTCCATCCACGGTTGGTTAAATCTGCAGATGCAGAACCCTTGGATACAGAAGGGCCATCTAAGGGACCTGAATATCAGCAGATTTTGGTAGCCAAAGGGAGTCCTGGAACCAATTCCCCACAGACAAAGACACAGTCAAAAACACAGTATATAGTTTGAAGGCTAACTGTATCTGTTACTGGGTTAATCCTTCACCAATGGAGAAAAATTTATGACATGAACACTGAGCAATCAATATTCTGTCACTTTCCTCTCCGTTTTCCTCAAGAAAAAGAACTTCCCCATTTTTTAATTCCCTAATTTTTCTATTTAGAATTGATAGTATAAAGAAATGCTTTGAAGGTTGCTATAGTTATTTGAATGTCTTCGGAAGTTCCGGCTGTTTTTAAAACTGGGTTATGGCTTTACACACTGAATACAGGTGTGTAAACAACTTTGATAATATATCATAAATAGCAGCAGACCTTATTTTGTATTCATGTTCCAGAAAATGATGATGCTTTTGATGACAGTGATTCTTACTACTTTAAGATATTTATGTTAAATGAAAGGTGGGAAGCACTTAAACTTGGTGTGCTGGTGGTAAAATGATGTTTATAAACTCAAATAAAGCACAAACATTTCACCAGTTATGATTTTTTAATAACGAAAGAGGGAACATCAGTAGAGACCCTACAGAAATTAAAAGTATCAAGTAATACTATAAACAAGTCTATGTTCATAAATTCAGTAACTCAGATGAAATGGACCAGCTCCTTGAATACATACATTACCAAAAGAAACAACATGGCCAGGCCCAGTGGCTCACCTCTGTAATCCCAGCACTTTGGGAGGCCAAGGCAGGCAGATCACAAGGTCAGGAGATTGAGATCATCCTAGCTAACATGGTGGAACCCCATCTCTACTAAAAATACAAAAAATTAGCCGGGCGTGGTGGTGGGTGCCTGTAGCCCCAGCTACTCGGGAGGCTAAGGCAGGAGAATCGCTTGAACCCCGGAGGCAAAGTTTGCAGTGAGCCGAGATTGCACCACTGCACTCTAGCCTGGGCGACAGAGTGAGAGTCCATCTCAAAAATAAATAAATAAATAAAAATAACATGAATAGTTGAATAGCTCTTAAGGAAACTGAGTTCATAGTTTAAAAATATCACAACCAAGAAAACTGCAGCCTGGATAGTTTCACTGGCCAATTTGACCAAATATTCAAAGAAATAATGCCAATCCTACTCAATCTCTTCTGGAAAATAGAAGGGAAGAAAGAATTTCCCAAATCATTTTAGAAGGCCAGCATTATCCTAATACAAAAGCCAGAGGATTAAATTACATGACAGGAAAACTACAAACTAATATCCCTGATGAACACAGATGGAAAAATCCTCAACAAAACTGTACCCAACTGAATCCAGCAATATATGAAAAGAACAATACAGCACGCAAGGTTTATTCAGTATTCAAAAATCAGTTAATGTAATTCTTCATAATCACAGACTAAATAAGAAAAGATGAAGAAAAAGCATTTGATAAAAGTTAATACAGTATCTTATTCATGACCAAAACTCAGAGCAAACCAGAAATAGAACCTCCTTAAACTGATAAATGGCATCCATGAAAACCCTAAATACATCATATTTAATAATGAAAGATAAAATGCTTTTGCCTTAACACTGAAAACAGACAAGCTTGTTCGTTCTAACCACTACTATTCAGTATCATACCAAAAGTCTCAGTCAGTATAATACAGTAGGGAACAAAAAAAGCACAGATTGGAAAGGAAAAAGTAAAACCTTTGCTATTCATACACAATGGGATTGTCATGTAGAAAATCTTAAGGTTTCTAGAAAAAAACTCTTCAAACTAATGTACGAATTTAGCAAGGCTATAAGATACAAAGATGATATACAAAAATCAATTACATTTCTACATATTAACGATGAACTAACAATCCAATAAAAACATACCATTTATAATAGCACCAAAATCATAAAATATTTAGGCATAAGTCTAACAAATAGATGAAGAATCTATATGCTGAAAACAATAGACAGAAAAAAATCAAAGATGATCTAAATACAGTGTTCACAGACCAGAAGACTTAATATTGCTAAGATGTGAATTCTCCCCAAATTGCTCTAACAGCCAACACAATCCCAATAAAAATTCTAGAATATCTTTTGGTGTATATTAACAAGCTAATTCTTTTTTTTTTTTTGAGACAGGATCTTGCTCTATCACTCAGGCTGGAGTACAGTGATGTGATCTCCACTCACTGTAACCTCTGCCTCCTGGGCTCAAGTGATCCTCCCACCTCAGCCTCCTAAGTAGCTGGGACTACAGGCATGCATCGTAGCTGGGACTACAGGCATGTATCACTAAGTTTGGCTAATTTTTATATTTTATAGAGACAAAGTCTCACTCTATGGCCCAGGCTGGTCTTGAACTCCTGGGCTCAAGCTATCCTCCCACGTCTGCCTAACAAGCTAATTCTAATATCTGCATGAAAAGGCCAATGAATGAAAATAGTAAAAACAATTTAGATTTTTAAAAAAGTTGGAAGACTCATATTAACGGACTGTAAGACTTACAATACCGTAATGAAGATAGTGTGTTCGTACAAAAGGGACAGACAGACAGATCAATAAAACAGAATAATAGAAAGTCCAGAAACAGACTCACACAAATATGGTCAATTAATATTTGACAAAGGTGTAAAGTCAAGTCAATGGAAAAAGGATAGCCTTTTTCAATAAATGGAGCTAGAACACAGGAAAATCTATATCTAAAAAAGTAAAACCTTGCCCATACCTCAAATCTTCTACACACATTAACTCAAAATGGGTCACATTTATATGGAAAACCCAAAACTATAAAATTTCTAGAACAAATCTCAGGAGAAAAACTCTTTGTGAATCACACAGGATTTGTGATCCTGGGTTATATCCCATGGGTGATTCCCGATTGGCACATACCATTCAGTACATTTCATCCTCCTGGTTACAGGGGCAGGAATCATGATCAGAAGGCCCAATACGAACAACGAAACTCATGGTGACATCTGCTAAGGGATTCTGGGGAAAAATTTCCCCTTACTTAGAGGGCAGATACTGAAAATATGCTGTCTTCTTAAAGATATAAACAAGAAAACACATAAATCTGCTGATGCAGTGGCCAACCTGAGAAAATGAGAGCCAGCCCTAAGACAAAGTAGAAACTATAACTGCTGTCCAAAATAGTAGCCATTGGCCACATGTGGTTACTGGGCCTTTGAAATCTGGCTAGCCTTAATTGAGACATGTTGTAAGAGCAAAATACCAGTTTTGAAGACTTGAAAAAGAACGTAAAATATCTCAGTTTTTATACTAATTCCATGTGAAATAGTAGTATTTTGGAAATACTGAGTTAAATAAAACCTGTTATTAAAATTAATTTTGCCAGGCACAGTGGCACATGTCTATAGTTCTAGCTACTCAGGAGGCTGAGACAAGAGGATCACTTGAACCCAGGAGTTCTGTGCTATAGCGTGCTAAAGCTGATCAGGTGCCCCCACTAAGTATGGCATATCAATACGGTGACCACTCAAAGCAGTGGGGAACCACCCAAGTTGCCCAAGGAGGGGTGATCCAGCCCAGATTAGAAACACAGCAGGTCAAAACTCTCATACACCTGTGAATATAGCCACTGCACTCCACCCTGGGCAACAGATCAGGACCCTGCCTCTCTCTTTTTTTTTTTTTTTTTGAGACGGAGTCTCGCTCTGTCTCCATCTGGGCTCACTGCAAGCTCCGCCTCCTGGGTTCACGCCATTCTCCTGCCTCAGCTTCCCGAAGAGCTGGGACTACAGGCGCCGGCCACCACGCCCAGCTAGTTTTTTGTATTTTTAGTAGAGATGCGGTTTCACCATGTTAGACAGGGTGGTCTCCATCTCCTGACCTTGTGATCCGCCCGCCTCAGCTTCCCAAAGTGTTGGGATTACAGGCGTGAGCCACTGCACCGGGCCAGACCCTGTCTCTTTAAAAAAAAAAAAAAAAAAAAAGAATTTCATCTGTTTCTTTTTACTTCATAAAATGTAGTAACTAGAAAATTTAAATTTTAAAATGTAATAGGCATTATATTCCTATTGGAGAGAGTTGCTCTAGGAAGTTGAGAATGCAAAGTAAAACAACACAACAACATTACAACAACAACAAAGATTACTGATGATATCTTAGAGCCTCTGGATCAACTTTTGCCAGAAGCCTTCCCTGTCTTTGGATTTTGTGATATATAAACAAATAAACTGCCGTTATAGTTTGTTAGTTTCCGTAGAATTTGTTGTTTTGCAACTGAAAATATCTAATCCAGAAGTACTTCTATAGCCATCTTTGAAGAAATAAAAATATGTTCTGCAGAATTTCCTTTGCAGTTTTTTCACTCTATTCGCATATGCTTATAATGCATTCACTGGTTTTTATAAAGCATTGCCTTTCCATTATAGGTATTACAAGTATAACATTGTATTCAAATAAAGTAGAATATATTCTAACAAGGAGGTTCTCACAGAAATAAGAACAGCAAAAAAAGAAATTTTCACTGAAATGAAAACCACATATTTATTTTATTAATTCAAATGTTACTGACCCTCTAACTTAGGTTAGGGATGTCAAATAGACTTCAATGTCACATTAACTGTCACGGCTGTCTGTTGTGCTGTGGTTCAAAGAATGCTAAGCTGACGTTTATACAGATGTTTGTCTTGACCAAGATGAGGGAAGACATGTGTTCAGATATTTGCTTACCTAGCAAAACAGTGGCTGCCCACAGTTTAAAGTGGGAAAAGATGATTCTGATGACGCAATTTTTTAAGCATTTAATTAGTATGTTAAATTTCCCATTGGCCATTCTTTAATAGATGGGGTATCTATTTGATTCCACATTTACAATTTGATCCTTAAGTTCCTAAATGCAGATTTTACTACATAAGTCCCAATAGTTTTCTAATATCCTCTTTGACAATGCAGGTTTATAAAATTCTCGGTAGTTTTTCCGTAGGTGAATATAAATGTCAACACTGAACTTACCCATCTCAAGTGGTTAGGCTGATTTATTTAATACAAGGAGGTTATCTCTTTTTAAAACAGATCAGGCCGGGCGCAGTAGCGCACGCCTGTAATCCCAACACTTTGGGAGGCCTAGGCAGGCAGATCACTTGAGGTCAGGAGTTCGAGACCAGACTTGCCAACATGGTGAAACCCCGTCTCTAAAATTACAGAAATTAGCCAGGCGTGGTGGCAAATGCCTGTAGTCCCATCTACTTGGGAGGCTGAGGCAGGAGAATCACTTGAATTTGTGAGATGGAGGTTGCAGTGAGCCGAGATTGCGCCACTGCACTCCAGCCTGGGTGACAAGAGTGAGACTCCATCCCCCCACCCCTGCAAAAAAAAAAAAAAAAGAATCACTTGAACCCAGGAGGTGGAGGCTGCAGTGAGCCGAGATCATGCCACTGCACCCCAGCCTGGGCGACAGAGTGAGACTTTGTCTCAAAATAAATAAAGAAATAAAAATAAAACAGATCAAAGGATCTTTATTCACTTAGCAGATAGTTACTAAGCATTTACTATGAGTCAAGAACTGTGCTGGGTGCTATGGGGAGAGAAAGAGAAATGCATGGTTCTTAACCCTATGCAGTTTACAGTCTAGTGGGAAAACAGACAAATAATTACAATAAGTTGTAATGTATATTATAGGGAAAGTACAGAGTATTCCAGACGCATGTAAGAAAATATCCTAACCTAACTTAGGGAAGTATTTAAAGTGAGACACAAAGAAATAATGGACAGGGAAATGAGGGAAAGTGAGGTTGAGGGAGCTTGTGTCTTTTTACTTTAAGATGGGAAACACTCGAGATTCTTTAATACTAATAAGACGGAGCACCTATTTTTCATTAAGAAGCTTGAAAGTGCCAGATATTCATACCCCGGCTTCCTTTAGAAATACAGTACAGATGTTCCTCAACTTAGCGTAAGGTCGCATCTTGATAAACCCATAGTAAGTTGAAAGTTGAATATGTACTTAATACATCTAACCTATCCAACATCATAGCTTAGCCTAGCCTAAACAAAATGTGCTCAGAACAGTTTCAGTACAGTGTTCAATAAATTAAATGAGATATTCAACACTTTATTATAAAATAGCCTTTGGTTAGATTATTTGGCCCAGCATTGTGAAAAAGTATCATATCACATATGGCCAGCTGGGAAAGAAGTCAAAATTCAAAATATGGAGTATGGTTTCTACTGAATGCATATCACTTTTGTACCTTCATAAAGTCAAAAAATCATTAAGACAAGCCATGGTCAGTCCGGGATCATCTATACAGCTGTCCCTTGGTATCTGCAGTGGGCTGGTTCCAAAATACTCCCCTCTGCCCTCCCCCGACACTGCAGATACCAAAATCCACAGATGCTCAAATCACTTATATAAAATGGTGTAGCGGTGGTGTCACAACCAGAAAGAACCCTCTCAAATAGAGATGACCACTGCAGCAGGGGCAAGTTTTAGGGGCAGCAGCAATAAAAGTCAAGCAGCAGCTGGGCGCTGTGGCTCATGCCTATAATCCCAGCACTTTGGGAGGCCAAGGTGGGTGGATCATATGAGGTCAGAAGTTCGAGATCAGCCTGGCCAATGTGGTGAAATTCTGTCTCCACAAAAACACAAAAATTAGCCGGGCATGGTGGCAGGCACTTGTAATCCCAGTTACTCACAAGGCTGAGGCAGGAGAATCGCTTGAACCCCGGAGGCAGTGGTTGCAGTGAGCTGATATCGCGCCACTGCGCTCCAGCCTGGACGACAGAGGGAGACTTCAAAAAAAGTCAAGCAGCAGCATTCAGTGGTGCCAGCAGTAAGCAAGCAACGGTATTGCTGTCCTTATCAGACTGCACCTGTGGTGTGGCTCTGACTACAGTTTTTGCCAAGGAACAGCCCCCCACAGGTCTTCTCATTGTACAAGCCTGGTTGCAGCCTTCCTAGCAAGTCTAAGAGCTTCCTAATGTCTATTTAATAAATTTACTTCTAGGTTAAATAAGCCAAAATCAGTTTTTGTTGCTTCCAACTAAGAAATCTGACTGCTTAAGGAATTACAGTAAAAGATGATGTTCTGTCAGTGGTATGGTGGCAAATCGACTCCCCCAGTACAACCACCAGAATGTTCAGGTTTGAAACAGTGACATGGTCATTTAGCATCACTAAGCAAGTGAACTCTACAATTAGATAATTACTTTCTGAAACAGAGC
This sequence comes from Mandrillus leucophaeus, assembly GCF_000951045.1. NCBI lineage: Eukaryota > Metazoa > Chordata > Mammalia > Primates > Cercopithecidae > Mandrillus > Mandrillus leucophaeus. The sequence goes on along the minus strand of NW_012102654.1, from coordinate 3,494,868 downwards.
TGAAGCAGAATAACGGCTGTCACTGCTCTCTCATTTCATTAGTCCCTGTGATTCTTTAAAATGAGCATCAATTTTACAAAGAATTGAAAGGTTCCCCCTTCAAAACAACTCAATAAGAGAAAGACAAGGGAAAGATTAGGAGAAAATATCTGCAAAACATATTAATATATCTATAAAAAACATGTATCCTGAATACATACAGAACTCTTACAATTCAATATGATGACAACCCAACTATAAGATGAGCAAATACCTGAATAGGTATTTCATCAAAAAAGATATATGAATTGCCAATAAGCACATGAAAACATGCTCAACATCATTAGTCATTAGGGAAATGCAATCCAATACCATTCCCACTAGAATGGCTATAATAAAAAAAGACAATAACAAGTGTTGACAAGGATGTGAAAAAACTGCAACTCTAATATATTACTGGTGAAAAAGTAAAACAGTTTTGCAGTTTCTTAAAAAGCTGAACATAAATTACCATGCAAGCCAGCAATTCCACTTCTAGGTACCTATCCAAGAAATAAAAACATGTTCCCACAAAAAGTTGCATGCAAATGTCATAGAGACATTTTTAAAAATATCTTCCAATCTGCAAATATCCCAAACAACCATCAGCTGGTGGACAAAATGTGGTATTTTAAAACAACTGAATGCTATTTAGCAAAAGAACAGAATATTGATACACGCTATGATGTGGATGAACTTCAAAAACACTACACTTAGTCAAAGAGACCAGAAACAAAAGGCCACATACTGTCTGATTCCATTTACATAAAATGTCCGGAAAAGACAAATCTGTAAACACAAAAGGTATTTTGGTTGGTATAAGCACATAAAGCATGGTGGTTGTCTGGAGCTAGTGTTGGGGCTAGGAATAGGGATTAAGTATAAAAGAACATGAGGGTTCTTGTGGAGGTGATGAAAGTGTTCTGGGACTGAACAGGCTGAGAAGTAGGAGAATCACCTGGGCCCAGGAAGTCGAGGCTGTAGTGAGCCATGATCACACCACAGTACTACAGCCTGGGTGACGAAAGTAAGACCTGGTCTCAAAAAAAAAAAAAGAAAAAGTTATAAAATTGGATTGTGGTGGTGTTTTGCACAAGTTGGAAAATTCACTAAAAGTCAATGAACAGTACACTTAATACAGATGAATTTTAAACCATATAAACTATATGTCAATAGTTTGTTGTTTCTTTTTAAAATAAAGTTCTCAAGTCTCATTTTTGTGGTCTTCATAGAAGGCCACTAAGCACTCTAGCAGGCGAGGCACCTTTATATTGCTTGCAGAAGCTGTGTCTGGTGTGAAAGACAACTCTTCAGCCTAGCAATGACTCCTATTACACAGCATTTGTATATTCTAGGACAGTTTGTCTCAAAGTCTGGTCTGTAGACCAACATTGATCCATGGGCACTGTTACTGTCTGAAACTGGTCCATGACTAGATAATTACAGAAACTGAGACTAAGTGTTTAGAAATGTTAATAGCAATTTGATAAATTAATATAGCTCCTGAAACTGATATTTGGACTTGTGTCGTATTTCTTTGGCTATTTTTCCCACTTAATTTTTCTAGTTACCCATTTTTATTGTTTTACAAAAGACACTATCAGCCAATGAGATTATAAAAATGTTGCGTTACCAGATAGTTCAAAAAACATTGCTCAACAAGGTTTTTCTACCATCCTACAATTGGCCATCATATAGACTGGTAGGTTAACTATCCTGTCAAACTAACTTTTAAAAAATACATAAACATGCTTTCAAATACCCCAACTACCCTGGTGGTACAATCAACGTTAATTTTTTGTTTTTTTTTTTTTGAGAGATAGGGTCTTACTCTATCACCCATCTTGGAGTGTAGTGGTGCAATCATACCTCACCACAGGCTCCAACTTTGGCTCAAATGATCCTGCCTCAGCTTCCTGAGTAGCTAGGACTACAGGTGCATGCCACTACACGCAGCTAATTTTTAAACATTTTTTGTAGAGATGGAGTCTCTCTATGATGCCCAGGCTGGCTGGTCAAACTCCTGGCTTCAAGCAATCCTCCTGCCTCGGCTTTCCAAAGCACTGAGATTACATGGAAGAGCCACCTCACCCCGCCACAACGCTAAATTTTAAGTCCTTCTATATAACCTAGGTTTTTTTTTTAAGACAGAGTCTCGCTCTGTCGCTCAGGCTGGAGTCCAGTGGCATGATCTCAGCTCACTACAGGCTCACTGCAACCTCCGCCTCCCAGGTTCAGGCAATTCCACTGCCTCAGTCTCCCATGCAGCTGGGATTACAGGCATGCGCCACCATGCCCAGCTAATTTTTGTATTTTTGGTAGAGACGGGGTTTGGCCATGTTGGCAGACTGCTCTCGAACTCCTGACCTCAGGTGATCTTACCGCCTCAGCCTCCCAAAGTGCTGGGATTACAGGCGTGAGCCACCACGCCCAGACCCAAACCCGTATTTTAATAGATTTTTGTTTGTGTTCCCGTTTTTATAAATAGACTTTCAAGTTTATAATTAAAAGATAAAAATTCAAGCTGTATATAATTAATGTCAATTTTCTTCCCTTTCCCTTAATTAAAAAAGTAGGTTTGAATTTGAAGAAAAATAAATCTACTCTTTGAATTCTAATAAATTATGGTCCTAGGAAAGGTCCTATAAAACAAGGCAAGCTAATTATATTTTCATTTAAAAATAACAGTACAAACCAAATATGTTCCTATGTCCATTTGGAAATTAATCTAAAACATAATATATAAATCAGTATATTTTAGGCTGGACACAGTGGCTTATGCCTGTTATCTCACCACTTTGGAGGTTGATACAGGCAAATCACTTGATGCCAGGAGTTTGAAACCCACCTGGGCAACATGGCGAAACCTCATCTCTACAAAAAATACAAAAGCTAGCTAGGTATGGTGGCGTGCACCTGTGGTCCCAGCTACTCGGGAGACTAAGGTGGGGAGGATGGCTTGAGCCAAGGAGACAAGATTGCAGTGAGCCAAGATCATGCCACTGGACTCCAAACTGGACAACAGAGCAAGAATCTGTCTCAAAAAAAGAAAAAAGAAAGAAAGGAAGGAAGGAAGGAAGGAAGGAAGGAAGGAAGGAAGGAAGGAAGGAAGGAAGGGAGGGAGGGAGGGAGGGGAAGAAAGAAATCAGTATATTTTATATAGTATACAACGAAATGTCCCAAAGGTATGTCAATGAATTAAATCAGGCAATATAATAACCAAGGATACACATATACTCAAGAGATCTCTAGGAGAGGTGCTTTATAATTCGGTGGTCAGCAAATAGCTGGAAGACTCAGGACAACAGCAGAACAGAAGCTGTCTAAGATCCCACAGACATGCTGAGATGCCTGTAGGCTTCTTAAGACACATAATCAGGAGCAGAGACACATAACAAATCATTGATTGCACTAATCGTTTTTATATCACCTGGATGAGATGTTTAGACAATGTACACTATATAATAGAGATAAACTGAATTACTATTAAAAATCAATACATATCTACAAAAAGGAAGTAATTCAAATCCTAAGTGTCTAACACAAATTAGTAGCATTTGAGCACAATGAATTAGAATGTTTCAGCCATCTTTGGCAACAGGTAGTACAATGGAGAAAATGTAAAACTAGGAGATAAGTGACCAAGTTCTACCCTGGCAATAAGACTTTAGACAAGAACATGTTACTCCCTTCATTTCCCTACTGGACACAAGTGATAAACTAGATTATTTCTGGTCATTTCCTTTCAAGAAATCTACATTACAGTTTGTTGATTTAAATATCAACAATGCAAACCACCACCACCACCACAAGGAATACACTGCCTTAAAAGGTTACTGCGCTTCTTCTAAAATGAACCCTATATATATGGTTCATTTGGAAAATAATCTTTCATTTATGCCTTGAAAATAAATTAATTCCTGCTATAAAGCCATGTAATTATTTTTCAAATAATTCTGATAACATTTTTCAATAATTTTGATAACATTTTCAGTAACTTTGATAACATTTAACATTATAACTGACTTGCAATTTACCATCTTGATCAGTTTGGAATTATTAGTTTGATAACCCATTGAAAAACATCATTTTCAAGGCCAGGTGTGGTGGCTCACACCTGAAATCCTAGCACTTTGGGAGGCCAAGGCCAGCAGATCACCTGAGGTCAGGGGTTCAAGACAAGCCTGGTTCAACATGGTGAAACCCCATCTCTACTAAAAATACAAAAAATTAGCCAGGTGTGGTCAAGCTAACGCCTGTAATCCCAGCCACTTGGGAGGCTGAGGCAGGAGAATCCCTTGAACCCAGGAGGCGAAGGTTGCAGTGAGCTGAGATCAAGCCACTGCACTCCAGCCTGAGGGACAGACCGAGACTCTGTCTCAAAAATAATGATAATAATAATAATAATAAACCACCATTTTCAAAAAGCATTTACTAAGAATCTCTACATAAGTCATTATATTTGAAAAGTGAGAGGAAATGGACATGTAAAACTGAACAAAGTTTCAAATACTAAGTATTTTATAAATGTAAGATAACCACACAAATACACAAAATAACTTTTTATACGGTGATTTTTGTTTTAATATAAGCCTGGAGGGAAGGAATGATTATATTTAAAAATCTCATTACCTTAAGAGTTAACTCAGGCATGCTGCTCCAAGTAATCTCTTATCCTTCTATAATCTTAAAGTTTCTCTAGATAAAGAAACCACCATCATTAGCAGAAAGTGCAGGAAAGAAAGGCTAACATTTTTCCCAAAAACTACGGAAACAGTAATTAACAACTTTAACAAGTCTATGCTAATTCAGCTTTAATCCTCTAGCTCTGACAAGATTAACAATCTATTCAGGTTAGATTTCCCAATGGGTGTTGGTTACTAGAGAATCCATTAGACTATCTAAAATGCCGGTTTCTGGACCTCTCTGATTAATCTCTGATTAAATTCTAAAAAAACATCACTTTTATTAAGCAACGAGTCAGCCTGCATAAATTCATGTAGCCAAAATTACGCATATATTCTGAAAATGCATATAATCAAAGCTGAAAAAAATGTGCTGTTACAAAGATTGGAAATGTGTTAGAATCAAGTCTTTAGTGGAAACTGAGATGCTGGGTTTAAGTATTTTAAAGAAGTTTAAGAAATGTTTTGGCAAAGTGCATGAGACTGGCTGACGGGGCTTAGTATGTAAAGGCCCATATGAAAGTATTCCAGAAATACAGAGGACATGATCGAGGCTGTTAGTCTGCTTAAAACAGAGTTGTTAAACAGGATAAGGCCAGCTGGTAGCAGCCCTTGAAGCACACACAAAAATATGATTAAGCACATTTTATGAAACGAACCGAAACCTAGCAAAATAACTGAATCACTTCTAGATAGGCAGAGCTTCCTGATTATCCTAAATACCCAAAGATTTCTGAAGTTATTCACCAAGGCTGATAAATCAAGAGTGAAGAGCATTGTTCTCTTTCAAAGGCCATAACTGGCATCATCACCGTCCTCTCTGATGCCCTCACAAATCTTACCAACTTGGGATAAGACAAAATTCAATTGAAATCTAAAACTGTATTATGCTTTTAGGCTTTTTGTTTTTGCTTCTCTCTCTCTCTCTCTGCATGTGTGTTTGTGCCTGTTTTTTTTTTGTTTTGTTTTTCTTTTGGCTTAAGCAAAAGTTTCCGGTGAACTTACTTTGAAAACGATTCTTTTCAACAACAACAACAAAAAAAAAACCTTCAGTTCCTATTGCTCATGTAGAAGCTCTTGGTCAACCTCCAATTAACCAATCATCATAATCAACCAATATTCTCTAGATCCCCTTCTAAAACAAATTGACAAGGATGCTTATTAGGCTATTTCAAACACTCCACTATGTGCCAACCAAGAGCAAGCTGGTTTAGTCCCTTACTGTTTAGACAAGTTGTTCTTGCAACTGTGGAATTTGATTATACTATCTAAACTAACAAAATAAGAGTGTGAAGAGGCCGGGCGCAGTGGTTCACGCCTGTAATCCCAGCACTTTGGGAGGCTGAGGAGGGTGGATCACAAGGTCAGGAGATCGAGACCATCCTGGCTAACACAATGTAACTCTGTCTCTACTAAATATACAAAAATTTAGCTGGGCGTGGTGGTGGGTGCCTGTAGTCCCAGCTACTTGGGAGGCTGAGGCAGGAGAATGGCATGAACCCGGGAGGCAGAGCTCACAGTGAGCAGAGATGGTGCCACTGCATGCCATCCTGGGTGACAGAGCGAGACCCCGTCTCAAAAAAAAAAAAAAAAAAAAGTGTGTGAAGACTTGTTTCTATTAAAAGTAAGTCACACACACAAAAAAAGGGTTAAATGTTTGGCACAATTTAAGATGATTTCCTTAAAAAAATACGAATGCTATTGAATTGAGTATAGGTGAGACCACTGTAAAAGATTTGGGAGAAATGGGCCAGGCAAGGTGGCTTACGCCTATAATCCCAGCACTTGGGGAGGCCTAGGCGGCGGATCACAAGGTCAAGAGATGGAGACCATCCTGGCCAACATGATGAAATCTCATCTCTATTAAAAATACAAAAATCGGCTGGGCGTGGTGGCACGCACCTGTAGAGGCTGAGGCAGGAGAATCGCTTGAACCTGGGAGGCAGAGGTTGCAGTGAGCCAAGATCGCGCCACTACACTCCAGCCTGGAGACAAAGCAAGACTCCATCTCAAAAAAAAAAAAAAAAAGATTTGGGAGAAATAAAATATTAAGATTTGACTCATAGATTATAAACATCTTTAAGGTCTCCTTCCATTTAAAAAAAAATAAAATGGAAATAAAAAATGATACATTATGGGTATGGTTTATGCATGAAAAGCTGATGTAGAGTGTCAGTCAATCCATAGATTCAAACACAAAGAAAAGGCATTGGCCCTAGATCAGTTTCTCAACCCCAGTACTACTGACATTTTAGATGGGAGAATTCTCTGTTGGGAGGGGGAGATATTGGCCAGTGAACTGAAGGATGTTTGGCAGCATCCCTGCCTTTGCTATTCCCCACTATATGGCAGTAGCACTCCCACTCCAGTAGTGGCAATCAAAAATGTCTCCAAATGTTGCGAAATGTCCCTGGAGGGTAAAATCACCAGTTGAGAACCACTGTCCCTGTACCAAATAACTAACAAATGTGTGCACGTCTATATATTTTGATTAAAGTAAAATGTTTAAGTCATCAGTTTTTAATGCTTTTTACTATAACCAACTTTTTAAAATCAATTGATCAACTCCTAGTTCAAGTTAAGTCATTTAAGATGTCTTTTGCATACACAACAGGAAGAAAGACAAAAAATAATCCTTCACCTGATCAAGTGCCAAATGAGATATCTTTGTACCTGATGATAGCCCCATCTCATCCGTATCTTTTGCTGAGATCAAGACAGAAGCACAAGATTACTGAGGAGGTTGTAGCAGGGAAAAAAGAAAGAAAAAGCAGCAAAGGGGGGAAAAAGGAGACGTAAGAAACAATTCCCAGATGGTTGGAATAGTGGCACAAGGAAAAAGCTTATTACCTCTTGCCTTCTTAGTCCCATTCACAGCAATGTTTACTACAGGCCAATCTAACACCAAACAAGAGGTTCCTACTAAAATTACCTATCAAGGCTGATAAATCAAGAGTGAAGAGGATTATTCTCTTTCAAAGGCCACAAGTGGCATCATCACTGCCCTCCCTGATGCCCTCACAAATCCTACCAACTTGGGGTAAGACAAAATTCAACTGAAATCTAAAACTATATTATGCCTTTAGGCTTTTTGTTTGTTTTTGCTTCTCTCTGTGTGTGTGTGTGTGTGTGTGTGTGTGTGTGTAAAAGAAAGCTTAAATGTCCACTGGTGGGTAAATGTATACTGGTGGGTATACTTCATTTGTTTACATTTAAAAAAATGAGTTATGTCTTTATATGCTGACACCATTATATATCGCTAAAGAAAGAAATATAAGTGATAGTATGACACCATTGTAGAGGAGAGAATACACTTGTAACCTGAAAGCAAAGCAAATTATTAACAGTATTTATCTTTTGGTAGGGCAGATTGCATTTTCCAAAACTGCCACAACATTTCCATCATACATGCTCTTTGAGAATGTTGCCACTCCTCCCATCAAAAGGTAGAGTGCAGTCTCTGTTCCCTGCTCTCCAACATGGGCAGGCCTGCATGACTGCCTTCATAAGTAGAATGTTGTGGAAGTAATCCTCAAGTTTCCAAGGATAGGTCATAAAAAACAATAAGCCTGACTTCCTTTCTCTTTTGGGACACCTGCCTTTGGAGCCCCGAGGCACTACGTGAGAAGTCTGGCTACCCTGAAGCCACCATACTGGAGAGACCACACAGAGACTGGGAGATGCCTAAGAAGACAGTATGTTTTCCCCAAAGGAACAGTGAGCACATGAGTAAGCTAGCTCAGATGACTGAAATTACTGAAGCAAGCATACCCCATGTGCAGTACTGAGATCTGTGCCTCATGGTTGAGTCCTCTTTCTGATCCTATTGAAACCAAACGGTGAGTTTCCCAAAGGGTAGGCCTACATCTAACTCATTGTTGGCTAAACAAGTGGAAGTTAACAAATGAACTGTGAAAATGAAGGGGGGATGGGAAAGAACGTCATTTCTCTGATCCAGTACCCTCAGTACTAGACAGATGGCTGTGTCTAAGTTCTTGACAAGTATTATTGGCTGTAGAATGCTGGCACCAGTGGCAGGGGTACCAGAAATTTTAGGTTCATTATCTTCTGAGGATAAATTCAGTCCCCTCACCCCTGCCCCCTCCCAGGGGCAAGTCAGTAGAAAATTCAAGGATCTTACACTTCAACCAGGAATCCAATTCATATATATAACATGAAAACTAAACTATTTTAAATGTCACATACCTTACAAATAAATACAAAAAGTTACAATAATGATTGAGTATGTCAGTACAGCTTATATGTGGAGTAAATGACTGGTCTAAGTGTGTCGAGGTTCACTGGGACATGTCTCTTCGACAGAAGGATTTAACTGGGTTTTAAGTATAAGGTTTTAACTAGTAAGATAAGGATATACAAATATATTAAGTGGGTAGGGTAGCAAATACCAAGAAACAAAGACTGAAAATATACAGCAGGAGGAAAGGTAATTTATTTGAATGCAATGTAGAAAATATCTTCTGGAATAAGAAAATAAGACATGGAAAAGGGAGGAAAGGAAATGTCAGCAAACCCATTACAAAGCACGGGGACTAAAATTTGGCATATGGCACAATTTGAACTAAGGTATAGTAACCTCTTAAATGACTTGATGAAAAGTTCGATAAAAATTATTCTAAGAGTGCTGTGCACCATGGAATAGAGTAGGGAAGTGGCAGGAAGGTCAGTATTACTTCTGCAGTCATCTTAACAAGAAGTAATGAGGATGGCAATTACGGACAATAAAGGAAGAGAATAATCTAAGCAATGTTATGGGGTGAAAGAATCAGCAGATCACTGACAAATCAGATGAGAGGAGAAGGGAAAAAAGAACAAAAAGAAAAGTACTAAAGGGAGATTTAAAGCCTTTAATTCTAGGAACTTCAAGACCAGCGGTAATTTTAACAAGAGAGAAAAGAATGATGGAAGAAAGACTTGTATAGAAAGAATTTTAAGGGGAAATATTATATCTAATGCAGTTACAAAAGGAAAACTGAGAAGAAAATAAATAATGCACAAAGACAAAATAAATTAGCCAGAAAGAGATTATTTACAACAAATGAGAATTCTAAAGATTAAGGAGGGGAGTAAGCATTACCTTGGAAAAAGAAGAACAGGACAACTAATAATAAGATAAGGTGTAACAACCACTACTCTAAGCACTTAGCAAATGATGCCTCATATACTCACAAGAATCCTATTAGTAAATGAATAAATACTATTATTTATCTATGCCTAGTTTACAGATGAGACACATAGAGGTTTACACAAAATTACAGGGTTAAGTAGTGGAGATCAGATTTGCACCTAGACAGCTCCGAAGTTCATGTTTTCAACCAGCTCAATATCCTAAGAGTAATTAAGACTCCAAAAAGAATGACAGACCTTAAAAAAAAAAAAAGGTGAGAAATTTAATTCGTGAGGGCAAAGGTTCAAGAGATGGCTGATATTCCAAAGTATATAAGTTAAAAAAAAAACAAACAAAAAACTTGCTTACTAGATCCAGAAAATTAGAATAAAGGAGGACTTAATGACGAAAGGTGGGAATAAAAAAAGACTGTCTTCTTAAGAGTTCATATATAAAAATACAGAGTTTAAGAAAATGAGCTGCCGGGTACGGTGGCTCACGCCTGTAATCCCAGCACTTTGGGAGGCCGAGGCGGGCACAGATCACAAGGTCAGGAGATCGAGACCACGGTGAAACCCCATCTCTACTAAAAATACAAAAAATTAGCCGGGTGCGGTGGCGGGCGCCTGTAGTCCCAGCTACTCAGGAGGCTGAGGCAGGAGAATGGCGTGAACCCGGGAGGCAGAGTTTGCAGTGAGCCGAGATCGTGCCACTGCACTCCAGCTTGGGCGACAGAGTGAGACTCCATCTCAAAAGAAAAAAAAAAAAAAAAAAAGGAAAATGAGCTGATGCCATAACCATAAAAACTAGATGTTTAGGGCATAATACTATTAAGTACGACATCTAGAAAAATAATCATAATTACCCAAAATATAGCCCATGTCACGATTTACTGACATAAGCAATCAGAGAGGATGGACATAGTGTTTAATATGAGGCAGGCACATATCAGGAAAGAAACACTCCCAATTATAAACAGATATTTGAGACTTCCACAGAACAAAGCACATAATAGGTTTTAAGTAGGTATTATGCTGTCTATGCACTTTCCAAGCATTCTGAGGACGCTACCAATTAGAATTACCTGATATACTTATGAAGGATATATATTCCTAGGCCCATCTCAGATTTTAGGAATCTGGGGGTAGGGCTCAGGAAACAGTTTTTTTTTTTGAGACGGAGTCTTGCTCTGTAGTCCAGGCTGGAGTGCAGTGGCGCAATTTCGGCTCACTGCAACCTCCGTCTCCCAGGTCCCAGTTCAAGCAATTTTCCTGCCTCAGCCTCCTGAGTAGCTGGGATCACAGGTGTGCGCCACCATGCCCAGCTAATTTTTTTGTATTTTTAGTAGAGATGGGGTTTCACCATGTTGGCCAAGCTGGTCTTGAACTCCTGATCTCATTATCTGCCCCACTCAGCCTCCCAAAGCGCTGGGATTACAGGCATGAGCCACCGCGCCCAGCCAGAAACTAAAATATTAATACTTTTTCCAGGCAATTCTTCAGCACAAAAGTTGAGATCACTGTTTCCTTCTGCTGTAGCCTAAGTGCTTAGAACTCTGTGACTCCCCATCTATTTATCTCCTGTGGATCTGCAATGTGACTCCAATCTTCTAGGTTCCTTAGTTGCCTACCCTTGACTTGTACTTATTTCTAAAAATCTTGGCCCTGATTTGGTAATATAATAAAGACTTAGCTTTGGAAATTTTAGCTCTGAAGTCCATATAAACTCCAATACTGACATAGGAATAAAAAGGTCCAGTTCCTTTCCCTGAACTCATGGAGCTTTTGTTAAATATCACATATGCTGTTGACTGGACATTGGATTGACCCAATATGTCAATTCTCTTGTTGCCAGATCTGCAGAGAACAAGATGCTCACTACTACAGACTCAACTATTTGAATTCCTGCTTATTGCCTCTAAAGTAAGAAGGCACAAATTGTCTTGTTGGGGATGAATGACATTTGCTAAGAGAATAGCTGTCACTATATAGATAGAGGGTACCTATGAGAATGTTCCAGTTCCTAGAATAGTGATGAAATGAGTTCTCCTAAGATGTCTCTAGATCTTAACGATGGGACAAAAGAATGTCTGCTTGATATGAATAACAGCTTCTTTATTCAATAAGGGATAGTCTTTGATAGCAACAATGAGGATCCTGATACATGGCTTCTAGATGCTTTCATGCTTAGTAGGTCAGTGATCCAAATTGTAGAGATAGTACATTCATGTATCCAGGGCTACCTCTCATTCTCCTTCCTTAATCCTACCTAGTTCTTACAGTCCTACTTTGTCATCTTTCGGTTTGCCTGAAGTGACTAGAATAAAAAGCCAATATTAAATTATAGGAGTCTTTTTGCTATTTCCAGCAAACTGTTTGATCCTTGCAGAAAAGGATTAAATCCAACTTACCTTTGTATCCCACAAAGTACCTCATCATGCACTGCTAGACTTGACATGTTTAACTGAGTGCCTTGTTCAACCCCAACAAGAAAACCCTCCTCATATAAAGCATCTAAAAGCTTAAGCCTCATACAAAAGGTGCTTTCCACCCTACCCACCAAGGTCATGGGATAAGGACAGGCATTTAAGTCACGGTGGTCATGCAATGCATTCCAATTTCTCTCTTCCCAACTGAACTAAAAGAAACATACTGTCACCACCAACAGGTAAACTTTAGTTGAAAGAACAGTTCAAGTCAATACCATGGCAATCAAATCCACTTTCCAGTCAGAACTTTGGAGAAGCAGAGACTATGAAAAACCAGGGCAAGACAAACAGAACTGGAAGGAAGACATGAGAAAGGGAGATGAAACAGACATGGAAGGAGATGCTGAGACAAGAAACCATTTAACACCAGAGAGCTTGAGAGACTAGCTTCTCAGATTCCTAACAGTTCTCCCATTCACACAAGGTCTAGTCACTCTTCTTCAACCCAAAACAGCTGAATCCCTACAACAGCCTGTCCTTGAAGCCAAATGATCCCTAATTAAAGCATTATTTTTTAGAAGGTACACCAAGACAAATAAAAAGCTAGAAACATAAATCCAAGGAGGAAAAAATAATTCTACCAGGAAAAAACTGAAATCACAGGTAGCCAAAAAGCTTTATAAATATGAATCTTATTTATCAGGAAGTGCCATCAATATTTATATTGATGTATTCCTACTAATGAAACAAATGAAACTTTAATTGGTCTTTTTTTCAATGGAAATTATCACAGTATTGACATATGGAAAACTGTCTCAAACCCAGAGAAGACAAAAATCAGGTGATCTACCTTTGTGAATACATTTGAAAATATTTTGTTAGCCTGTTCAAAGCAGACTTCTGTTGTTGTCTATAATAATCGATAGTATATTGGATTAACAGCCTCATCTTTTTAAGACAGGCTTTATAATCATATGGCTGATTAAGGGGCAGCAAAGTATAACCAACCGTGTAACTATCCTTTAACTTGTACCTAACAAAAATAGTAACTATAACCTCCCTTTTTATTCTGTAAAGATCTTTTTTCTGAAAATATCTTTGAATTAACTTTCTTTAAAGCTAGTTCCCTTGCAATAAGTACAAAATAAAACTATGACATATGCTGACAATCAATTAATCTGACAAGTTTGCATTAACACTGTCAAAACCAAACTAATGTCAAAATAGCTATAATTTTGGTTATCTAACACAGATTCTAACATATCGTCTCTAGCAAGAAACATATCATGTAAGCCTTGAATTCATTAAAATTTAAATCTTTTTCTTTTCTTTTTTTTTTTTTTTTGAGACAGAGTCTTGCTCTGTCGCCCAGGCTGGAGTGCAGTGGCACGAACTGGGCTCACTGCAACCTCCACCTCCCGGGTTCAAGTGATTCTCCTGCCTCAGCCTCCTGAGTAGCTGGGAGTACAGGTGCACGCCACCACACCCAGCTATATTTTTGTATTTTTAGTAGAGACAGGGTTTCACCATGTTGGTCAGACTGGTCTCAACTCCTGACCTCATGATCTGCCCAACTCGGCCTCCCAAAGTGCTGGGATTACAGGCCTGAGCCACCAAACCCAGCCTCATTTAAATCTTACACATTTGTGGACAATTTCAAAGTTATCGTTAACTTTTACCAGAAAATTTTAATGGGTCCTAATATTATAATTCCTCATTTAAAAAAAAAAAAAAAAACTAGCCAACCTGGCGCGGTGGCTCACACCTGTAATCCCAGCACTTTGGGAGGCCTAGGCGGGTGGATCACCTGAGACAGAAGTTCGAGACCAGCCTGAGCAACATGGAGAAACCCCGTTTCTACTAAAAATACAATACTGGACATGGTGGTGCAGGATCCCAGCTACTCAGGAAGGCTGAGGCAGAAGAATCGCTTGAACCTAGGTGGCAGAGATTGCGGTGAGCTGAGATCACGCCATTTCACTCCAGCCTAGGCAACAAAGAGCGAAACTCCATCTCAAAAAAAAAAACAAAAAACAAAAACAAACTAGCCAATATTTAGATTCTTATAACAAAAAAAAATTGGTATGCCTGCAATGCCAGTTCATCTAAAAAATAAACTTTTAAAAGAAAGTTTAATTGGAATTTTTCATAAAAACTTTCAGGATGTGCCAATGCAACACTTAACGACAGAGATACATTCTGAGAAATGCACCATTAGGCAATTTCATTGTTGTGTGAACACCATAGAGGGTACTTACACAAGCCTAAGTGGTGGAGCCTATTGCTCCTAGGCTGCAAACCTGTACAGCATTTACTGTATTAAACACTGTAGGCAACTGTAACACACTGGAAAGTATCTGTGTTTCTAAACCTTGGAAAAAGTACAATTAAAATATGATATAATCTTATGGGACCACTGTCATATATTCAGTCCGTTTTTGACTGAAACATCATTATGTACTATATGACTGTATTACATAAGGCAAAAGAACGAAATTACTGATCCAATAATTGGTATCTTTCTCCTTAGCTATATTGACAAAACAACAGAACTTATGAAGAAAAGGAGAATCATTCAACCTTTGCAGTAACAGTTCTGTACCTTGATTTTGGTGGTTGTTATGCAATCTACACACCTGTGATAAAATGGCATAGAACTATACACACACATTGTACGGACGTCAATCTCCTGGTTTTACTATTGTATTAAAGCTATGTAGGATGTAACCAATAGGGGAAACTGGGTAAAACGTACAGTGCCCTCTCTACTATTTTTGCAGCTTCCTGTAAACTATAATATGCCAAAAGCATCCTAAGGACTTGCCAGCACTTCAAGGGCTCACAATAATCCTATGAAGTAGCTACTATTTTTATCCCCAGTCTATTGATGGGGAAGCTGAGGTACAGACATTTTAAATGATTTGCCCAAGGTCACATAGCTAGTAACTGGCAAAGTCAGGATTTGGACACAGGTGCTATGACTCTAAATTTTTGATTTCTGTGAAAGTCTGAGGAGCCACTAAAGGATCACAGGCAAAGTATGGCTGACAATCAAATTCACGTTTTATTTTGGCAAGATACTCCAAGTAGGAGTTTAGCATGACTAATGAAAAAAACTTCAAACAAGATTAGTTAAGATACTGATGCAATAAACCAGAAATGATGAAGGCGTGAAATAAGAGAACATTAATAGAAAGAAATGTATACAAAACATGAAACCAACTTGACTTCACGACTGGATGAAGAGAGAGAACTTAATCCAATTTCAAGGCTTGAGTGACTATACCCAAGCCAAGAGTTTCATGTTTTAACAATACTATTACATTATCAAAATCTTTTTTTTTTTTTTTTTTTTTTTTGAGACTGAGTCTCGCTCTGTCGCCCAGGCTGGAGGGCAGTGGCGCAATCTCAGCTCACTACAACCTCCACCTCCCAGGTTCAAGCGATTTTCCTGCCTCAGCCTCCCGAGTAGCTGGGATTACAGGCATGCACCACCACACCCAGCTAATTTTTGTCTTTTTAGTAGAGACAAGGTTTTGCCATGTTTGCCAGGCTGGTCTCGAATTCCTGACCTCAGGTGATCCGCCCGCCTTGGCCTCCCAAAGTGCTGGGATGACAGGTGTGAGCCACCATGCCCAGCCTAAATTATCAAAATCTTAAATCAGTTCAGTCTTAAGTAATCCCTGTTTCAGCAGTAACCACAGCATTTCACTTTCTTGCTATAAAAATTGTGACTAGATACAAATTAAAGTTACTGCCACTTGGCAACTCCACACTATTTAATATGTACACAGTAATGAGGCTATTAATATTTTCAATACACCACATGTGGACCATCTCTGGACATAAGATAAACAAAGCAGCAGCCAGAGAGTATATTCAGCATGTGGAATTTAGTAAACATTTTTTATCACAATCCACACTCTAAGAAAAACCTAGTGCCCTTTGACTGAATTAGAATCATTTTACCACTTAACAGGAAGGAGTCTAGTGCCACCCATTTTAAGGGCGAAAAAGTTAAAATAATTGATCACTTCAAAGCTAAAATCAGACTATTGTTACCTTTTTTTTTTGTAAATGTTAAAAAAAAAAAAACTATAGCCTAAGAATCTGTCAAATATTGCATTAAGATTATAATAGCCACTGGAAAAACTTAATGTAACTTCAACCTTATTATCACTACGAGGGTAAAAACCATGCTAAAGCCAGGGCCCTTCCAGGAGCTAAATGCTCTTGGAAAGTGTCCAAAACAATGTTATAGTAAATTTCCAACTTGTTTCATCTAAGGACAAGGAAAACAAATTATCTAAAGCACTGGATTATATTTGAATACACTGCAACTAAAAGTTTTACATCAAATAATCCCATGGAAAAATCTTTACTCTGTACCTATCATGGGCCCTAAATTCAGTAAGGGCAATGTGGGGGAATAGCTGCACCTAGGAATCCATGCTATGTGTTACTTAGTAGTATTTTGAGAAAACTTTCAATATCGATAGCTTCCATTTTGAGAGAACTATATTTTAACAAAATCTGTGAAAATAATGGCTTGGAATGACACTGAAAATCTCCTTAGCTTCTGTAATGTGGACAACATGTGCTGGTTACTCTTTGGTTTCTAGCTTCACTCAAAGTTCAAGGTCTCCTGCTATTTGTGGCTCAGATTCTTTCTTATGGGAGGCATGTCTGATAGATATATACCAATTTCATAAATAAACAAACATAAAGGTATTTTATGTGTGAGTGCATGTGTGGGTGTACATATATAACACTCTAGACAAGCCATGCTTTTCAAAACTCACAACAGTATTTTAATAAATTACAGTTCTACTAAAGTGAGAAGTAAAAGCCAACCGTTAACAGAAAAATCTAGCCAAAGAATAACAAAGTGAGCTACAAAATTAATTCCAGAAGCCAAAGAACTAAATAATGCAGGTTCACAAAACAAACGAAACCAACACATTTTCAATGAGCACTATTCGGTTTATCTATAAATGTTCATGTATTTAAAAAGTTGAGTAGTACGTCAACTTTCACTTATGACAACATTCTACATAAATACCTAATTCCCAAGAGAAATAATTCAGGTTTAAAGAGCTGTATACAAAAATAAGAGAAGAGCTACAATGAAAAGAACAGAAGCAAATTACACAGTAGCTGCCTGAAACACTAAATGTGGGATGTACTGAATACAGTGTACAGGAGACTCAAAATGCACATATTAAGCCTAAATAGTCCCAATGTATTCAATATCTATGAAACAAACAATAGAATTTCAATCAACACTTGCCACAAAAATTGCCATAAGCTGGTTGCTTCTATTTTTTAAATGATGTAACAATGACAGATTTGTTGCCACATATTTTGTAACTTACCAACGTTGAGCTATTAAGTTTCTATTAGCAATGTTTTAACTGAGGATTTGGGCTAGAAGACTGAAATCTGTTCGTACAGCAGTGAAAACGAAGCCTCACTAAAGGCATTCAACTTCCAGCTAAAGGCTCCTTTCCTTGATGCATATTTGTGATCATAAATAGTGTTCACTAAATGCAGTACACTAAACTAGCAACAGATTAGTTAAAAGTAGCTTAGATTTTCAACTTCCCATAATACAAGCAACATCTTTAGAAGCAATCACATTAAAATAAAAGTGTCTTTCACAGTTACGCGATGAAATTTTAAGCTGGACAAGCACCAATGCCCTGGTTTTCTACTTTATTCGTAAACCATATGACTCCCACATGCTGAGGACGTTTTATGCTTTAACCTGCAGTAAAGGCTTTACATCATTTTAATGCCCAGTACTTAAAATGCAACGGAATCACCCCCAATGAATGCTAGGAATATATTTGGGTTACACGTGATGATTTTGATCCCACTAGTAGTCAGAAAAAGTTTAATGAACGCTTTTCCCAGTAAATAACTTTGTACTTCCATGGACAAAACAAAAAGAAATTTTGAGGTAAGGGTGGATGGAAGAGAAAATACTCATGCTTTCCAATTCAAAATATTAACAAACATGTAGGTTTTTTACTTCTAAAATAACTATTAAACATTTTTAAAAACCTCCATGACTATAATAATATGCTTCAGAAAAATAAAACAAAACACTCCGTTAAGTAGTTATGTAGGATTTTTCTCCAGCTTTTGCAAAGTAGTGTTTCAAGTTAAGACACAAGCTTAAAACAAATGATTCTGAAAATCCTGGTCTATCACAAACTAATGGCTTAGTTTGGAATCAACATATTGTATATTCTACATCTGAAGACTTAGAAACCACAGTTTTTTTCTATTCAGGTCAATTGAAGTATACATGCTACCTCATTCTTTCAGTTCCCCTTATCTGTGTGAATGATCAACAGCAAAAATTTCAAATAAATGGTTAGAGGACATACCATAAAATTATACACTATCAATGTGGTTTTCAGTTATCATAGAATCTAAAGGTCCCTTACTGATGACAGGTGGCAGATTCAAGAATTGATAAGTTTGGGGAATATATTCAACTCTCAACAGTTGAAATAGAAATTATGCCAATTTCTTTATTTTAAAAATCCGTTACACTAAAAAAATTGTCACATAAGAATTATTGAAGAACTTAATAAGGAAGTACAAAATATGTGATCTTAAATTCTTCTAGTGTGTTATTAAATATTAAAAACTGTGAGAAATATGTTGCAATCCTTTTCTTTTTAACTCTAATTGAAATTTGAAAAAAATTTAGAATTCAAATTTCCCAACTTTGACTTAGAAACATAATTCAACTAGATCAAGCAACTTAATTGTACAATTTTAAAATAAGTTTAATGCAAAGCACTGCAATCCTGATGTGATAATTACCTGCAGCATAAATGCAAAATAATAAATGCATTTAATTATGCATTTTATGGTAAAACCACAAAAAGCACAACCATATTAGCACAAACTAAATAAAAAGACACAGGCGGTATTATGTCCATCAGAACGAGAAATGTCGTACTAAGCCAAGAAAGAAAGGAAGGACTTAAGGAAGGAAGGAGGGAAGATAGGAAGGAAGGAAGAGGGAAGGAAGGAAGAGGGAAGCCAGAGGTTTCTATACCTGCAGGATCCCAGAGAAATGAGCTAGTCACATCACTCTACCCTATATGATACATGGGTGATTTTTTTTAAGCTTCAGTGTAAATAAAAGCAGTAATCACTTTATACCATTCAACTTTACACAGTGTTATCTTTAATGCCAACTGCATTCTTCCCTTTACTCACCCAATGCTTCTTCACTGTTCCATTCCACCAGCTTTCAGGCAAATGCAAGACAGAACAGGGTGGAGTAGAAGAAAAATACAAGCAGCGCCTTTCCGCGCACCCCCTCTCCCGCAAATAATTTCCAACAGTTCTTCCTACTACGAAAATAAGTCGCCCTATCTCAAGATACACAGCAGACATTCCGTCTCTTTAGTAGACATACACAGACGCGTACACAATCCAGCACTCCCGACCCCCATCCCAGGCCCCCCGAATCTTCAGCAATTATTCATCTAATTCACACGAAGACAAGATACCTCTACCTACTGTTTCGGGGTGAAGGTGGGTGGAGGACGCCTTTCAAAGTAGCCCCAATAGTGTTACCAAAACACGGTTCCGGAATAAAATATTAAGAAACACTTTTCCTTTTCCACCTATCTACCGACTTGAGGATGCAAAAAACCCATCTCCACATCACACCATCTCTACAGTTCTCGTGGCTGGAGTTTGGGGTGGAGATTCGTCCAGGGGAGGGGGCGGAGGCGAGTGGCGGAGTGTGAGCGGGCGACGGGACACGAGCGAGTTGCTGAGCCCGGCTGCCCCGCACCACGTCGCCAGCCCAAATGCCCAGCACCAGGACCTCACGCCCGCCCCTCAGCCCAGGCCCAGAGCGAGCAAGGACTCGCGCTGTCTAACTTCTCATCTACAGACACCGCTCCAAAACAAGCAGAGCACACAAGTACACGTCACACAGTTTAAACACACTTCCACACCCCAAACAAACCAACACACCTGCAAATCACCTCACAGTTTCTCGAACTCCACACCAGAGACCCCACCTCCAGGATTCAAACCTTCCGCTCATAGTAGAGGAAACCAGAAGAGTTGGGGGGCAGTCGACGCCTTTCCAGGACCGGCCCCCACGAACTGCCCCACCCCACAGCCCGCGTCTGGATCACCCACTCGGAAGCCCCCTGCTTCCTCCCTCCTCTCAATCCGGCCGCTAACGAGACCCATCCCCAGCGTCCGCTCACTTCCTCCCCAAAACCCCTCCAAAAAAAATTGTTTTAAATGAAGAGAAAGAAGTGAGGAAAGAGACTTGAGGTTGTCCGGCTTCAAAACCGCTCGACTCACCTCAGAATCCTCGCTGAGTTCTCTCCGCCCGGCAGAGCCCCCTCCCCAACGTCCCAGTACGAAGGGCTGAGGTAGGGAGGAGGGAAAGCGGGAGGGGGAGGGGTGTCTTCCGCGTGGGGCGCCCGTCGGGAGGGGACTGGGGAGGGGATGAGGCCGGCGCAGGAAGAGGAGAAGGGGGAGGGGAGGCCCCTATCTCCCAGTCTCCCCCTGAAAAACCTCCCTTGTCTCAATCACATCAGACTGACTGTCTTTGTCTGGCTGACAACCGCCATATTGATATCAACAGCCCCGCTCCCACCTGCTGCCGCCCGGCGTCCCTGGGAGTTGTAGTTCCTGCCTCCCCCGAGTAAAAGCGCGGAGCCCGGCGCCTAGAGGCCCAAGAGAACTACAACTCCCGGCAAGCCCCGTGCCCATCCGCCTTCCCTTTGGGAGGAGGGGAAAGGGGACCCGGAGCCGTCGGGACTACACATCCCAGAACACCATGGGCTCCAGGCGCGTAATGGGGACATGATGTCATGCTGGGGTGGAGAGGGAGGATGCATTGGCGGCGGGGATGAATTTGAGCTGACGGAAGGAGGCGTCCGCAGAGGAAAGGGAGGAAAAGGAAAGGCGACCACAGTTCCCATGGTGCCTGGAGGGGAGACTACATTTCCTATGATTCCCCTGGAAGGGACGTGAGAATGAAAGACTGCAAGTCCCGCGATGCTCTGGGCTGGCAGATGGCGGAGATTGCACCGGAAGACGCTTCCTGCGTTTGAGGAGTTCAGTGACTGCTACTGAACCACCAAAAGTCCATTATGAAACTGGTGAGTCTTCGCTCCTAGGTCAGAGGGCAAAGTTGATGCTATATCCTTTTGGACCTCTTTTTTTCCTACTTTGGGCAGGGAATCGTCACACAGGAGGGATAGCAATTAAGTAGCTGGAAAGTGGAGTGGGCTAAAGAAAGCTGCTTTTTGTTGTTAAGAAGGCTTGAATTCCCTCTCCCGCCCCCCTATCCCTCCCAGGAGGTCTTCTTTCACTCGTTGGTGGGTCTTTTTGTTCAGACAAGACGTTGACTCTGTCACAGTCCTTCCCCTATGAACTCTGTGGGCTCTGTTAACCAGGTTTGGACGTCCTGGCTCCCACGTTAGGGTTATAATAGGCTGTTAACAACCCCTTTCCATTCGACTGGCGCTTGAGTAGCCTGTCTCCCTACTGTTGTTGAGACTTTGGCTAGATTTAAGCAGACAGTAAAAAAACATTCGGCAGAACGTAATCACTTATTAAATATCCTGTTGTATAGACTCCTCACTGCCCTTGGAATTCAGGACGAGGTCAGAGTGTGGAGAAGTTGAGTCTTAAACCCTAACTGGGATTTAGATGGGGAGAGAAGTGTTATATGGTATTCCATTCTAAGACTGTAGGGACTGCATGAGCCAAGTCTGGATGAAGTGTGCCGGTATACCTGAAGTCTTAACATCACACAACTCAAGCACCTGGCTCATGGAGACGTCTCAAACCTTTCATTTGAGCCATTTGACTCATTGTGCATACAGGTCTGACTAGTTTATTCCAACTCGATTCAATTAGTAATAACATAGTGTAGAAAGGCAGGTGTGAAAGTCTCTTTATCAACCTTTTAAAATCCATATTCGTGCAGCCAAGTTACTGTCAAGCTTTACTTGAGGCAGGAGAATCGCTTGAACCCGGGAGGCGGAGGTTGCAGTAAGCCGACATCGCGCCACTGCACGCCAGCCTGGCGACAGAGCGAAACTCTGTCTCAAAAAAAAAAAGTTTATTTTACCATTTATATAATTATCTGAATATGCTTTTCCAAACCACACAACCCACCTACCCTCATCTTGATAATCATTGTGCTACAGGCATATACTCTGCAAAGCCAGCTGTTTTCTGCGTAGTCAAAGTGTTAAAAGTGGATTCAATTCTGAAATTGTCTCCATGTAAAGATGTTTATATAAGAGGAAGGATGCGTGTCACTAAACCTTGAGAATAGCAATTTACCCCGGGTCAGTGTGCTATACATTTAAGAATGCAGAATTAAAAGTCATAGCAGTTGCCCTACAGAAGCGTGCAACCTAAGAAGATTAAAAGTAAACCAAAGTTATTATTTATTTATTTAAAGACAGGGTCTGGCTCTGTGGGGCCCAGACTGGAGTGCAGTGGCGCGATCTCAGCTCACTGCAACCTCCACCTTTTGGGCTTAAGCGATTCCTCTCGTCTCGGTCTCCACATGTAGCTGGCAATACAGGCATGCACCACCACACCCTGCTAATTTTTTTGTAGAGATGGGATTTCACCATGTTGCCCAGGCTGGTCTCAAACTCCTAGGTTCAAGGTATCTGCCCACCTCGGCCTCCCAAAGTGCTGGGATTACAGGCATGAGCCACCGTGCCTGGTCCGAAATTACAATTCACTGTGTTCATGGTAAAATAGAGGCGTGTTCAGGGTTTTGGGAATTGAGAGAAGATTGGGGAGGTCAGGGACAGCTTCCTCGAAAGGTGACTGACTCTTGAACTGATAAGAAGGATAAGTAAGCCAGGACCTTCCATGAAAGAAGTCAGCTTATAGGAGCAGAAGACCTTGGTAACTTATTGGCTAAAGCACAGACCCTGTGTTCTCAATAAAGAACAAATTATACTTGGTGTGTTCAGTTTAAGAAGGCAGGGAAGTGTGAAATAGTTTTTCCCATAACAACTCATTAGTGAGGGTATCAAAAAGCCAGAGTTTACTTTACGTATACTTTAGTTTGCTCATAAAATCCTTCTGCTTAATTTATTTAGAAATAGGAAACCAGGGAATAAAAGTAAAAAAGTGGAAAATTATTTTTTCCATTAAGAACCAAAGATGCCTCAGAGGAAAAGGAAGTCTTCTACTGATACTCATACTCTCTCTTTACTTTGCAACTATGTATTACATACTAAAACTTATTTGGTAGTTGATAGATACATATAATTGAGAATTTCCATCAACATACCAAAAGCATTGTTGCTCAGTAAGTTAGATTGATGCGTCATGCCTCCCAAATGGTGGTAATAAGTCCTCCCATGGCCTAAAAGTTTTAATTTTGTGTACTGCTTCAGGAATATGTGATAGGCTGTGTTTTAAGTTTATAATTATGAAACAAAAATACATAATTTTGTTTAGCATTTTCTCATTTTTGAGATTGACTTTCCAGAGTACCCTTCCCACATACAATCTATGACCACCTCTTATTGATTCTACTTCCTAAATGAAACTTTCTTAAATAGATTCTGTTTCTCTGCAGTCCAACTAGAATACTGTCTTTGTAGTGGGCTCTTTTTGCTTGGAATTCAACAAGACCCCTTATCTGGTCTCCCTGTATTCAGTCTTAACCCTCTCAAATTCATTCTTTCCTCTGCATCCAGAAGTTGTTTTAATTGCAGAGTTCCATGAAACCCTCTCAGTATCTTCCTTTGCCCTTAGGATAACTTCCTACACTTAACTTGGTTGAATGTGTTCCATTGCCGGCCTCACTCTTTTTTGCCTGGCTAATTTCTTCATATATTTCAGATCTCTGTCTAAATAACACTTCGTCAGGGCCTCCTTGAATTAAATACCCCTGTCATATGTTTGATGGCATACTTCCTATATGTAGCACTAGTAATTATTGGACTGTGTCTGTCCTCCCCCATGTAGACTCTGTGTAAATAATTAGTAAATAATTTCTGAAGGTTTATCAAGGTTTATCATATTATCAATGAATACCCTTGAGAAAAGATTAAAGAATGAAATTAGATTACAATAAACAGTAACAATTGAAGTGAAAAAGGAGTAATTGCTACCTTTTATAAAGTAATTATTGTATGCCAGGCAATGTGCTAAGTATTTGCTGTATAGTCTCCCATTTAATCCTTTGATTCAGATGACAGTATTCCCATTTTACAGACAGAACAATGTGAGCTTCAGGGAGGTGAAGTAAGTGGCTTAAAGTTAGCACGGATTACAAATGATAGAGTCAAGATCTAAACCCAGGTTTCCTTGTTATTTAGTGAGGGTAGGAACTCTAGCACCCTGCATCATGCCTAGGTTATCTCTTTAAAAAAGGAAGGTAGAGTGCATACCCAAAATGTATTCAAGGCTATTTTTAAAAATTAGCTTTAAATGCAAGTGTGGTTCAATTAAGATCTTCAGGCCAGGTGCAATGGTTCATGACTGTAATCCTAGCACTTTGGGAAGCGGAGGCAGGCAGATGGCTTGAGATCAGGAGTTCTAGACCAGCCTGAGCAACATGGCAAAACCTATCTTTACAAAAGATACAAAAATTAGCTGAGCGTGGTGACATGTGCCTGTAGTCCCAGCTACCTGGGGGGCTGAGGCAGGAGGATCACTTGCACCTAGGAGTTCGAGGCTGTAGTGAGCCGTGATGGCACCACTGCATTCCTGCCTGGGTGACAAAATGAGACCCTATCTCAAAAACAAAAAACAAAAACAAAAAAAATTTTTAAGGTTATTGGTTAAAAAAAATTTTTTTTTTAAGTTTGGAAACTTTCTTGATGAGCTAAAGGCCCCCATATCAGAGCATACCAATTTGATTTTGAAGTTAGTCTTTTTTATATTCCAAATTTAGTTCCTGCGATACCGTGTATAATTCTCCAACTTTGCACATCACCCTCTTGGTGACTTTTCACACACCCACATGAAAACAATGGATGCCATTTTAACGTAATGCTTGGGCATCTCCTTCTTAGATACCAACTCAGAGGATTTCAGTGGCCTTCCATATTTATAATATGCAATATTCAGGCAGCTTTATTTAACTGAAGAAAACTCGTTGGCATTTTCAGTTAACCAGAATCATTTTAGAAAGCAGAGGAAAATTAGAAATGTATCTTTTAAATTAGCGCATTTTAGAGCATGTTCTGTTATTCATATAGATTGAGCCTAATTGGGTACCCTGATGGCCAGTTCAGCTAAGGATAGAAACTGGAATTCACAAAGGCCCTTACCGAAAGACCATGGAACAAAAAATTCTGAGCACATCGACAGAAATTAAGTTTGAAACATCATGTCCAGCAACCCAGTCATTTAAATAGATGAAGATTCAAGCAAATAAAATAGTCCGAAGCAGTTCAAGAATGCAGCCTGTGTGTTGTACTTCCTACAGATACTACCTGAGATGGAGAGACTCTTCTGGCTTATTCAGTCAACAAAGATTTATTATGCAACCACAGCATACCCTTGGCATTCACAGTTTTAACGCTTTCCATTTTAACCATTACAT
Organism: Mandrillus leucophaeus; assembly: GCF_000951045.1. Classification (NCBI taxonomy): domain Eukaryota; kingdom Metazoa; phylum Chordata; class Mammalia; order Primates; family Cercopithecidae; genus Mandrillus; species Mandrillus leucophaeus. Next base: position 3,469,012 of record NW_012102654.1, on the reverse strand, counting down.
TTGACCCCTGTGACATGGAATTATTTATAACTTTGCTGAGACACAAATTTGAATGTGACTTTAAGATTAATGATAATCCTTTGGGAGGGGCCTGAGTGCCTCAGAATCCATGGAGCTCTGCAGAAGCCGGCTTGTTAAAAGTCTTAAAGGAAGGTCATTTAAATGCTTGTTATACTAACTAAATTTGATGGAGAAAATTATATTCTGTAGTTGTGTTTACAAATTTTAAAACTTGAGAAAGCCACGAAATACATTCTTCAGTGGTCTATGCTCCTTTGTTCAAAATGCTGTTTCATTTCTACTGGCTTAAACTTTTAACTTGCCATTTCTCCTGGGAAAACAGATGGAGCAAAGAAATGAATTCATGGACTGCTCCCAGTGGAAGACAAGTAAAATACTGAGTGCAATTGTAGATTATGCAGAAGATTGCTTGAAAGGGGCAAATCCTGCCCCAAGGTCAGTTTAAGAAATCATTAGAAAGGGGCGTGGTTAATCCTCACCTTGAATCTGCGAGTGTTTGATTCTTCCTCCAATTTACATGGTTGGAGAATCCTGTTGGCTTGCTAGGTTGTACATGAAAAACAGGAAATCTTGGGCTATAAATTACAAGCCCTTAATGTTTTACCAGTGCCTGATTCAACTATTGCAGTACAATTTGTTAAAATGTCAGCTTGACTTCACTGTCTTTTCTGTTTTTCTTTGCTGGTTGATAAGAGTGCCCTCCTGTGTCTTTAGGGTGTAATGTCATTTCAAGCTTTTCAAAGGTCATATTTTATCATAACCTCAATAGGTTTTTTCCTTCCTGATTTCCTCAAACTCTGAAAAGCTACGTGTGACATAAGGCTAAGTTACATACCTTGCTCAGTAATGCTCTGTGATAAAGATGGTTATTTTACTCTTAGGCATTTCTGAGTCCAAAATTGTTGTTCTGAAGATTAAATCTTTTATACTTAACAAGACAAAAAAATATACCAGGCCAAGCACAGTGGCTCACACCTGTAATCCCAGCACTTCAGGAAGCTGAGGAGGAGGATCACTTGAGCCCAGGAGTTCCAGACCAGCCTGGGCAGCATAGTGAGACCCTGTCTCTACAAAAAAAATTAAGAATTAGCTAGGCCTGGTGTATCATGCCCATAGTCCCAGTTACTCAGTAGGCTAAGGTGAGAGGTTTGCTTGAGCCTGGGGATTTGAGGTTACAATGAGCTGATTGCACCACTGCACTCTAGCCTGAGTGACAGAGCAAGCCCCTGTCTCAAAAAAAAAAAAAAAAAAATACACTGATGACAGACTTTTGGTAATAATAGTTGAATTAAAAAAAAAAAAAAATGCTGGCTTACCTATGGTCAATCAGCAAAGCCAGAAGACTGTTCTAATACAAGTATTACAGCATTACTGTTGCTATAACCACAGTAGCACGTTTGTTTTGTGACTGGTTTGCTCTGAGTACTCAGATCCCTCTGGCATTTGCTCTGATGCTCAGCAATATTTAGTTAATAGTTCACAAGGGCCCAGGTTGCAGCATGGCCACCAAGTCATTCCACATGGAAAATGCACTCCTGGTTTGCTGAATACCAGCAGAGGTCCAGGCATAAACCAACCCTCAGATCTGCATCATTCATTTATTTACTCAACAAACCTGAACACCTCCTCTGTACCAGGCATTGCTCAAGATACTAAGCATATTGCAGTGAACAAAACAGATTTATCCCCAGCCTATATGGAATGTGAAGCCTCATGGGTTTACTATCCAATTCAAACAGTATTACATTGAATGTCCTGATTAGAGATACCCTTGGGCACTGGCTCAAATATTTTTGTTACTTGTAATGGTCAAAACTATATTTAATTGTATCCAGTAATATGCTTTCTGAATATTTTAACAGATGAGGCCAAATTGCTCACTAGTTTTCCATTGTACAGGTAGTATATGAGAATGCATTTTCCCCACCCTTGCCAATGATGCTGTTTCTTTACTTTTACTATTTGTGTTCCAAATGTAACTTTCTTCTTTGATCTATCCTCACATGCTCTCAGTCTACTATAGACTTCATCCATGTTTAGTAAAATGTCCCTAGAGTAGTGATTGCAGACGTGGGAAGATGTACCAGAAAGGGGAACACATTTCTTCAGATAAAAATATGGTGCCGTAAGAATCTTCAAAAGGAAGCTTGTAAAAGATCTATGGTGTTGCTTTGAAAATGCCAGTGCATAGATGTAGGAATTAAGATGATGGTACTATGGGATCAGACAGATTGGAGAGGCAGCTGGGGAAGTGTGGGTAGATAGCAGAGGAAATCCCCTATCCTCCCCACAAAAGGGAAGGCCAGTGAGAGGAAGCCTGCAGTTGACACATCAGACAGGACTAAGAAAGGGGTACATGCCAGAAATTTGCAGAGATCATAGGAAAAGGCAAAAGTAGGAACAGCAAGCACAGGAAGGGAAATAGAGAAGACCCTGTAAGAGAAAGGCGCTGGCTTGAAAGTCACAAGTTGCTCAGTGATCATGACTAGTAACTGTGTGGTGGGAACTTTACTGCGAGAAAAACAATGGGTTTAAATGGCTCCTGATTTACCATAAATTTGAAGGAAATGCCTCGAAGATTTAAAATGTTTAAATTTATTGAAAGCACATTTGAATGAACTTTAGCTCTCTCGAAGATAGGTAATCAGACAAATGATGTTCAAGAAAGCTATTCTTTAATAGGTATTGTAAAGCTAACACCTTTTTTGGCCTTAGATTAGTTTATTTCTCATCACTCATGTTTATGAAGAGGTGGGGGAGGTGAATAATAAAATGTCTTGTATAATCCATTTCTCAGATTTATGGCTTAATTAGTCTCTTTTTCTAAATACAATATTTCTACATTTTTCTATGCCATTAATATGAAGGCAAGCATAATGAGATGTTCTAGCTTTATAAGTCTTCGTTCCTCTATTTTTTTCCAGCATGTGGAAATATGGGTAAAAAGCAGTAGTTTTAATATGTAAATGATATTATTATAGGTACCTTTTTTTACATGGTTTAAACAGCTTTTTTGAGGTGTAATATGTAATATGTAAAATTCATGCATATAAAACAAAATTCATTGACTTTTAGTAAATTTCAGAGTTGTGCCTCATTCACCATAATCCAGATTTAGCGCATTTCCATCACTCCAAAAAGATCTCCATTACTACCTCCAGGCCTCAGCAACCACGAATCTATTTAATTTCTGTCTCAGTAGATTTGCCCTTTCTCGTCATTTTATGTAAATTAACTCATTTGATATGGGGTGTTTTGTGGCTAAGACATCTTCTTTCATTTGGTCTAATGTTTCTGAAGTTCATTGATGTGGTAGCATATATCAGTTGTTTCTTTTTTCTTGCTGAATAATACTTTCCTCTGTGGGTACTCTGCATTTTGTTTATTCCTGCACTAGATGATGGACATTTGAATTATTTCTGCTTTTTGGCTGTTATGACTATGTAGACATAAGTTTTCATTTCTAATTTATCCAGGTTTTCACTTCTTTTTCTTATAAGATTGTACTAGCTAGACCCTCCAGTACAATGTTGAATAGAGGTAATGCAAGCAGGCATCGTTGATTTGTTCCTCATCTTAGGAAGAAAATATTCAGTTGTTCACTCCTAAATATGATGTGAACTGTAGGTTTTTCATAGATGCCCTGTGTCAGGCTGAGGATATTCCCTTCTATCCAGCTTGTTGAGTGTTTTTATCATAAATGAGTCTTGGATTTTGTCAGATGCTTTTCCTTCATCTATCAAGGCGATCATGTGGTTTTTGCCTTTATATTAATATATTACTTTAATTGAATCTTGAATGTTAAGCCAGGCTTGCATTCCTGGAATAAATTCCGCTTGATCATGATCTTTTGTATATGTTGCTGGATTTGGTTTGCTCACATTTTGTTGAGTATTTTTGTGTATGTATTCATGAAGGATATTGGTCTATAGTTCTCTCGTTATATCTTTGTTTGGCTTTGGTATCAGGTAATATTGTTCTCACAGAATGCGTTGGAAAATGTTTCCTCCTCCTCTATCCCTCTATGTTCTGCAAGAGTGTATGAAGAATTAGTATTATTTCCTCTTTAATTTTTTTTTTTTTTTTGAGATGAAGTCTCACTCTGTCACCCAGGCCGGAGTGCAGTGGGCAATCTTGGCTCACTGCAACCTCCACCTCCCAGGCTCAAGCGATTCTCCTGCCTCAGCCTCCGGGATAGCTAGTACTACAGGCACCTGCCACCACACCTGGCTAATTTTTTTATTTTTAATAGAGACGGGGTTTTTCCATGTTGGTCAGGCTGGTCTCGAACTCCTGACCTCAAGTTACCTGGCCTCCTCGGGGCCTCCCAAAGTGCTGAGATTACAGGCATAAGCCACCATGCCCAGCCTTTAAATGTTTGATAGAATCTGTTAGTGAAGCCATGTAGGGTGGGCTCTTCTTCGGGGACGGTTTTTAATCAACTAATTCAATTTCTTAACTTCCATAGGTGTTTTCAGATTTTCTATTTGTGCATTACTTCTTTTTAAATTGTGGCAAAATACACACAACTGGGTCAAATTTATCGTTTAACCATTTTTAACTGAACAATTCCGTGGCATTAAGTACTTTCACTTTTTTTTTTTCTTATTCATTTTTTTTGAGACAGAGTCTGGCTGTGTCATCCAAGCCGGAGTGCAGTGGTGCTCTCTCAGCTCACTGCAACCTCCACCTTCTGAGCTCAAGCCATCCCCCCACCTCAGCCTCCCGAGTAGCTGGGACTACAGGCACACGCCACCACACCCTCCAGCCCCTGACAAACCCCATTCCACTTACCATCTGTATGAATTCAACTACTCTAGGTACCTCATATAAGTGGAATCATGCAGTATTGTCCTTTTGTGTCTGGCTTGTTTCATTTAACATAATGATTCATACATTTTTGTAGCATGTATCAGAATGCCCTTTTTTTTTTTTAAAGGCTAATATTTCATTGTTTCTGTATGCCACAAACAATGTGGTATTATTTTCTTTATCCATTTATCCCTTGATGGACACTTAGGTTGCATCTGCTCTTTGACTATTGGTAGTAATGGGTGTACAAATATCTGTTTAAGTCCTTGCCTTTGATTTTTGGGGTATATACCCAGAAGTGGAATCCCTGGATCAAATCACTTGGTAAATCTGTGTTTAACTTTTGGAAGAACTAACATTATTTTCCATAGTGGCTGCACCTTCACTGTTTTATATTCCCACCACAGTCCACAGGGGTTCTGATTTCTCCCCACATTCTTCCCATCTTGTCATTTTCTTTTTTTTTTTTTAATGATTGGTGTTCTGGTTTTTTAAAATAGTAGCCATTGTAATGGGTGTGAAGTGATATCTAGTGATTTTAATTTGTATGTCCCTAATGATGAGTTATGCTGAGTATTTTTTTTTTTTGGTATATTTTTAGTTAGGTAATACGTGCACTTTTCTTCTTTTTTTTTTTTTTTTTGAGATGAAGTCTTGCTCTTGTCCCCAGGCCGGAGTGCAGTGGCACAGTCTTGGCTCACTGCAACCTCCTGGGTTCAAGTGATTCTCCTGCGTCAGCCTCCCGAGTAGCTGGCAGTGCCTGCTACCACACCCGGCTAATTTTTGTATTCTTAGTAGAGACGGGGTTTCACCATGTTGGCCAGGCTGGTCTGGAACTCCTGATATCAGGTGATCCACCCGCCTAGGCCTCCCAAAATGCTGGGATTACAGGCGTGAGCCACCACGACCTGCCTGTGCACATTTTTTTTTTTTTTTTTTGAGACAGGAGTCTCGCTCTGTTGCCCAGGCTGGAGTGCAATGGCACCATCTTGGCTTACTGCAACCTCCGCCCCACCTCCCGGGTTCAAGCAATTCTCCTGCCTCAGCCTCCCGAGTAGCTGGGACTACAG
>NW_012102654.1:3438370-3462261 GCF_000951045.1 Mandrillus leucophaeus | reverse complement strand
ATTTTCTCCCATTCTGTAGGTTGCCTGTTCACTCTGATGGTAGTTTCTTTTGCTGTGCAGAAGCTCTTTAGTTTAATTAGATCCCATTTGTCAAGTTTGGCTTTTGTTGCCGTTGCTTTTGGTGTTTTAGACATGAAGTCTGTATTTTTAGTAGAAACGGAGTTTCACAGTATTAGCCAGGATGGTCTCTATCTCCTGATCTCGTCATCCGCCCATGTCGGCCTCCCAGAGTGCTGGGATTAGAGGCGTGAGCCACCACACCCAGCCCAACATTTTTAAAGTATACTTTACTTAAAAAAAAAAAAAAAAACAGTGAAGGCCAGGCACAGTGACTGACACCTGTAATCCCAGCACTTTGGGAGGCCAAGGCAGGAAGATCACTTGAGCCCACAAATTTGAGTCCAGCCTGGGTAACACAGTCAGACCCTGTCTCTACAGAACAAAATATATATATATATATTTTTAACTGGATGTGGTGGCACGCACCTGTAGTCCCAGCTACTCAAGAGCCTGAGGTAGGAGGTCCACTTGAGCCCAGGAGGTCAAGGCTACAGTTAACCATGATCGCTCCACTGCACTCCAGACTGGGCAACAGAGTGAAACCCTAAGTCAGGAAAACAGAAACAGTGAAATGATTCCCTCCCACTCTTTCACTCCTTATCCTCCTTTCCAGGAGCAATCTCAGTTATCAGTTTGCTTTGTATTTTTCAAAGATATTCTGTGGATTTTCATGCATATATATAGTTTTCATCCCTATTTTATTTTTGACAAAAATAGTGAGATATTATCCACATTGGTTTGGCATATCGCTTTTTCTTTTTTAAGTTAGAGATGTGTCTTTAAGATTATTTCATATAAATATCTAGAACGACTTCATTTTATAAGACTGCATACCCATACCTAATGAACAGAATCTGCATTTAACAAGATCCTAGTTCTTTTGGTTTCAAGATACTTTTCTTCTGAACAATGAAATATTTTCAATACTGCTCTCAAATATTTTTAGAAAATATTTCTGACACACTTTTTATTTTCATTGCTTGTAGGAAGAATTTAGAATTGTGGGTATTTGCCTGAAAGATATCATTCCACCACCTATACCCTTCCCCAGCTATTTTAAAAATCATTCATGATTAAAGTTTAGGGCATGGTTTTGTTGCTGATTTAAAACATAATTATGAAACTAGTGTCAATATATCTCAAAAATGCATTCATATTGTTGCTAAAAGAAAAACCAGTTGCATAATGTTCTGTTGTTTAAATATACCATAATTTATCTAACAAAACTTCTATCAATGAACATTAATTGTTTCCAGTCTCTTGCAATTACAACTCATGTTTTACAGATTATCTCCTTTGTGAACCTCTTAGGAAGTACATCTATAGCATACATTTCTACTGGTGAAATTGATAGTTCAAAGGGCATATGCATTTTTTATTAAGGTTTATTGCAAAAATGCTCCCATAGAGATTTATCAAATTGCAGTTGCCAGTAGCATATCCTAATGCTTACCACTACAATGTAATGATCAAACTTGTTTTTTTCTCACTGAAAAGTGAAAAAATATTATATCATTATATTTTAAATTTGATTTTTCTCATATGTATGCAATGTGGAGCATATTTTTATATATTTATAAAAGCATTTGTATTTCCGTTTCCTGCTCAGTTATCTTCCTCTTGATCTATTAGTATTCCAGTAGTAAACTGTTTTACCTTATGTAGTTCTGGAGTATATTTTAATATCTTATAGTATTTGTTCCTGTTCATTGCCCTATGTCTCAGAATTTTCCAGGCTGCTCCCAGACATTTATTTTTTTGTATAAAACTTAGATTTTTACATTTCGTATAAATTTACAATTATTAGTTCCTGGTAAAATATTTTTTGTAATTTTATTGGGATCAGGTTGAATTTATAAAATTTAAGAAGAGAATTGACTAATTTATTTTACTATATCATTGAGTCTAAGAATAAGACATCTTTTCCTTTATTTAAATCTTTGTTTAAATGTTTCTTTGTAGCATTTTAAAACCTTTTGTTAATATAGCTTTTAGATATTTCTTGTTAAATCTATATCTAAATACTTTATCTTTTTGATTGTTACTGAAACTGAAATCTTTTCCTGTGTGGTTTTCATCTAAGAAGGCTATTTATTTCTTGTGTTCACTACACAGGCCCCTTGCTGAATTTTAATTTTTAATGCCTTTTCCAGTTGATTCTCATGGGGTTTCCAGGTGCATAACTTTGCAGATTTTTTTTACACTTCATTTCTTTCTCTGATGTAATTGCAGTGGCTTACACGTACAGAATGATTTGGAATAGGAGTTTTGGTGGTAGGCATCTCTGTTTCTGATTAGAGTGGGCATACTGACTTTTGGCTTGAAATTTTTATATATTTCAATTTACATGCTGTAGCTGGCTGCTTTCTTGGTCCATAATTTTCTAGTCATTAGTAAAGTGAGATTCTTTTACATAGCCTAACAATAAGTTATTTTTCTAAAGAGAAAATATATTTGTGTTTTATTGTGTGTCCTAGGCAGTTAATTATATCTTGTAAGCCCTTTCCAGACTTTTGAGTAAACAATGGATTTTATAACTTAAAGTCTTAGGTGGTGCATAGCAGACTTATGGAAGTAATAGATTGCTACACATGATCCTAGACAAAACACAGGGAAGAAATGAGTAATAGATTTCTATGACCTTAAAAGAAAATTGCAAGGTTTCCTTGGAAAACAGAACAGCCAGAAATAGTTTCTCTGTACTTGAGAGAGAGGCCTGATAAACCCAAGAAATGTAAACAATCAATCTGTTAAAATAAACACAATGGCCACTCACACACACCCCCACAAAAAAAAATCTCTGTAGAAACACAAAGGGGCTCAGAGCCGTAGGTGGTGGCTTATTTTTAAATGGTTTTTGATTGAAGCTATGTATCCAGTAGGAAGAAACTGTTGATGATTATGTTGATGACTGTGATAGTTACAGCTAACAGATAAGAGAAGCAATAACAAAAATCCATTGTTTGGCTATACGATTGAACAAATGTTATTAAATGTCTATCTCGTATAAAATATTCTCAGTGCTCTGAGACATAAAGATGAATAAGACATAGATCCTACCTATCAGTTACTATTGAACAAACTGTGTATATTCAATGTATGTGATTGAGAATATAACATTTTGATGATAGCCTTTGATACAGGCAGTAGGGACCTACCTATGTAAGATTAAGATTATGGAAGATTAATCTCATCAGGTAGGTAGCGGGAGGGAGAGCATCAGGAAGAATAGCTAATGGATGCTGGGCTTAATACCTAGGTGATGGGTTGATAGGTGCAGCAAACCACGATGGCACACATTTACTTATGTAACAAACCTTCACATCCTATACATGTACCCCTGAACTTAAAAGTTGAAGGAAAGAAAAAAAGATGAATTCCATTGGGAGAATCACAGTTCCCTAGAGAGGCAAAATCCGAACTGACCTTGAAAAGTACTTTGATAAATATGTTCAAGAAGGAGTGTTTTGTCTTATTCCAAGTAGAAGGAACAGTTAAAGTAAAAATAATTTGGAGAAGTTCCATTTCCCCAATAATGTATGTGTACAATTTATTTTGTATTTTTTGCTTTGTAGTGCCCTGTAGCAGTGTGTACAAAAATGGACTTATTTCCCCCTGGTGACATCTTCCTATTTGGATAGTTCAGAATATCGACTACTGATGTGGTTGGATCTGTGTCTCCACGCAAATCTCATCTTGTAGCTCCCATAATCCCCGCGTGTTGTGGGAGGGACTGGTGGGAGATGGTTGAATCATGGGGGTGGGTCCTTCCCAAGCTGTTCTCATGATAGTGAATGTGTCTCACAAGATGTGATAGTTTTAAAAATGGGAGTCTCCCTGCACAAGCTCTCTCTTTGCCTGCTGCCATCCATGTAAGATGTGACTTGCTCCCCTCTGCATTACATAATGATTGTGAGGCCTCCTCAGCCACGTGGAACTGTAAGTCCTCTTTCTTTTGTAAACTGCCCAGTCTCAGGTATGTCTTTATCAGCAGTGTGAAAATGGACTAATACAGCTACTCATGAATTAGTTTCATTATATATGTTATTAACATCTGACAGATTTGTGTATTTGATGGCAACAGTAGATCACTATAAGTGGGGGAGGGGCAGACCTAATAAGTGTATTGGAAGGGGAAGTTAGGCAAATTGAAGCAAAAGCATGGTGGGTTTTAACTACAAAGCTGAGTGGTTTGGACAGTAAAGAGTAAGGATTGTGGAGGTTTTCTGTTTTCCAGAAAAAGTTTGAAGGAAATTTAAGAGTTTAAAGTGGCCAGGCACAGTGACTCATGCCTGTAATCCCAGCACTTTGGGAAGCTGAGGCAGGCGGATCACGAGGTCAGGAGATCGAGACCATCCTGGCTAACACAGTGAAACCCCATCTCTACTAAAAAACCAAAAATACAAAAAATTAGCCAGGCGTGGTGGTGGGCGCCTGTAGTCCAGCTACTCGGGAGGCTGAGGCAGGAGAATGGCGTGAACCTGGGAGGTGGAGCTTGCAGTGAGCCAAGATCGCGCCACTGCACTCCAGCCTGAGCGGAAAAAAAAAAAAGAGTTTAAAGTAAGAATTTGTAAACATGTAGAGCCTTTAATTTTTTTCCCTTTGGAAATCTGGGACCAAGGAGTTAAAAGAGCTTTATTTCACACAATTAAGAAAAACTGGAATGTGAAATCAAAAAATATGACTTCATTGCAGTTACAGAAAATATTTAGGAAAGTGACATATAATCAAAACAGGAAGAATTAGGGAGCTTAGCAAATGCATCAAAGCAAATTCCAAGTCAGAATTACCTACATAGGAGAGAAAATATTTTTTAGCACTTTACAGAAGACCTCGGAAGCAGTAACAGAATTCACAAATACACCAGAGGGCAAAAGGCATCCCAACAATCAGTGGGACCAGTTGATGATACAGTATGAGAAGAATGCCCAGATGTGAATAAGGAGGGAACAGAAACCTTAAAGAATTCCTTGACTTTCATCTCTGTTGAGGAAGAGATAGTGAGCAGGGGGTATCCTCTTCTTCCAGAACTGGTAAGTATGTATTCTCAGTCACATCAACATGTTGAGTATAGACAAATTACTAGAAAGTATGTTGCGGTCCACAGGGTGCTTGTTTGGTTTTAGGTATACTTTTCATTCAGTTCAGCTAGCATAAACTTCAAGCATACGTACAGCTTGATTAATTTTTACCTATATATGCATCCATGTATTCATGATCAAAATTAAGATCCAGAACATTTCCACCAACTTTGTTTCCTTCCCAGTCAATAACTTTCCCTCCAGTTAATCACTATTCTGACTTAAATCACTGCGTCTCCCATTTGCCTATTCTTGAACTTCGTTTAAATGGAACTATACCTTATGTCTCATTTGTGTCTGACTTCTTTAATTCAACATTATGCTGACCTGAAAGTTTTAAAGGGTGAAATTGTTGAATATGTCACCTATCTGCAAATAGCAACTTGGTAGAGGACTGGCAAACTGCCTTTCATCTGTAAATTCATCCATAAATCCATTATGGAAAATCTATCCATAAAGATAAATTACCATCTTTATGTGGGGTTCTTCAGGAAACCTTAAGAAATTCAGCCTAGTAAAATCTATTTGTGTGCCTGGCAGGCTGCTGAGATTCAGTGGGAAACTGTCAGGCAATATAGTTGTTTTTCAAAAGAAATCAATCTGACTAAAGAGAGTTCTTTCAAGGAACTAAGTAAAAGAAAGCTTCTATTTTTTTTAACACATTTTTAGAAAACTTCTCAAAATAAAAATAACTATTACAGAATCAGTACGTATTGATGTAAGAAAAAATTTTCAGAATATACTTCTGAATCCTGAGAAGTATAAAGAAAATAATAAAAATCACCTGTAATCTCACCACCTCAAATAATCAGTCATTATGGTATACCTGCTATGATAGGTGTGTACAGTGATAACTTCTGTATGAGTCACCCTAAAGCTGTACACCAGTTAGGATTAGATTCAGCTCTGAGTGACAGAAAGCCTGAAGTAATGGTGGCTTAAACAGGATAAATGTTTACATCTCTCTTGTGTAAATGATGTGCTGAGTTAAATAATCCAGGGCTGTTGTGGCAGGTCCAGGCTCTCCTGATAGCTTGTAGCTCCACCATCTGTAATCCATGACTTCCTCTTTGTGATCCAATATGACTACCAGCTCAGGCCATTATATCCCTATTCTAACCAGTAGGAAGGAGGAAGGGACAAAGAAAGGCATGTCCTCTCCCTTTGATACTTTCTCGAAGTTGCTTACGCTACTTCTATTTATACCTTCCTGACCAGCATTTTCTTACATGGCTACATCTAGTTGCAGTCAAGTCTAGCAAATAGTTTTTGTTCCAGGTGGCCATAATTACAACTGAGACATGGATTCTAATTTAAAAGGAGAAGAGACATATAGATAATGAGAGACAATGGTCATAAGCTTTTTCATTTGGAACATTTATATAGTTCATTTTAAATATGTTTACAATATAACATTGTATGGACGTATTATGCTGTTGAACATTTTGGGTTTTATTCCCTACTGTCCTGCACAGTGCTGATGAAAACATATTGTTTATATTTTTTGCACCCATCTAGTTACTGTATTTGCTTATTGTAAATTCCTAAGTGGAATTTCTTGTTCAAAGACTATACATGCACATTTTAAACTTTGATGCAATATTGCTCTTCAGGACTGCTTTAGTTTTTACCCATAGAGTAAATAAGAGTTTCCATTTCCCCACAACCTCATCTTTAGCTTCTTTGCCAATGTATGGACTGGGCATTTTATCTCAGTATAGTTTTAAATTACACTTTTATTTCTTCTGGGTTTCTGCTTTGCATTTCTGTTACATCTTTGCATATGTTTTTTCACTCATTTGTATTTCATGAATTAACTGTGCTTTTTGCACATTTTTCTGTTGGAATCTTTGTCTTTTTCTTACTCATTTGTTAGTGCTCTTTATATATTAAGGGTATCAATTTTTTGTCTTGGTTTTATAAATACTATTTTCCCAGATAATCTTTTACTTTATTCAAAGTAGTTTTTCTCATAGAAAAGTCTTTAGTATAAGTAATCCAATCTATCAGTGTTTTCTCCCAGGATCATGACTTTAGGATCATGCCTTAAAAGTTATTTCCTGGGTCAGGCCTGATGGCTCACACCTGTAATCCCAGCATTTTGGAAGGCCAGGGTGGGCGGATCGCTTGAGCCCAGGAGTTCAGGACCAGCCTGGGCAACATAGTGAGACTTCCTCTCTACAAAAAAATACAAAAATTTGCCAGGCATAATGGCTTGCTTCTGTAGTCCCAGCTACTCAGGAGGCTGAGGTGTGGGAGGATTGCTTGAGCCCAGAAGATTGAGACTGTGGCGAGCCATGATCACACCACTGCACTCCAGCCTGGGCAACAGAGTGAGACCCTGTCTCAAAAAAAAATTATCTCCTACCCCAAAAATTATATTAAATATTTCGCTAAAATTTTAGAATCTCCTTGCTTAGATTCCATAATAAAGATTTTCAAAGAAGTATTTTATCATGGACCAAGGTAAACTGAAAATCAAAACTTAACTAGTTCCTCCAGTAAGTATGGCTCTCCCTTCTGCCTAATCTATAGGATCAGCATACGTTAGTAAAGAAGCTACTGCTTCCGTTCTCTCCCAAAGTCTCTACCAAATGGTAGAGGCAAATGGAAGCTCTTTCCTTTGCTGACTCCTAATTTATTATGATGTGACTAGTAAGAAGTTTTTCCATTGAAAAGCCTTTTCTCGGCCCTAGTACTTAGCCAGTCAGCCTGGTTTTTGTGCATACATAAATGCATGCGAATAATCCAGCATGAAGTCAGTGATTAATAAATGTTCGCTGTCTTTAAAAACTTACTCAATTTATCAAAAGCTGTTTGGCAATCCATTTCTTTGAAAAACTGAAGTGACTAAAGGGGCGTAAACTTCTCCCCACCCCCAACTCTTGATCCACCCAGCAGCATATTTGTTCAAAGATTGAAACTAGGCGTGCTCTCCTTCTTGCTGAAATGTATTATACCAGGCATCTTCCCCTAAATATAAAACACTCTTGTCTGCATTGAAAGTCTGTTAAGTTAGGGAACCCCTTCCTGATTGTCTTCACAATTGTGATCAGGAACTCCCTAGTATCCATGGTATTTCTGCTCCATGCTTTCTGATTGATTGTGATGTCCAGATTTGTCTAAACCTTGAAACTTGAACCATTGCATTTATATGTGGTTTGAAGAGAGAGAGAAAAAAAGCGTATTTCTAACATGCTAGAATAAATTCTTAGCTTACTCTTGAATTAACATTACACTAATAAGTCTCCCTTCTTGATGCTGATCCTCTAGCCATGTACAAGTTTTACCATTTCATTAACCATTTTTCTTGCCAGTTGTCATTGTTGCACATTTTCAGCAATTTGTATAAATTATATTGTCCTTAAAAACTTTGTTGCCAATAGAAACTTCTTTGGTAGTGACTATTCAAAAAAAAAAGAGAGAGAAAAGAGGTTTTTCTGATTTCTTTAAAAAAAAAAAAATTCTGGTTAATGTTTAAAAGTAGTAGTAGTCAAGGATACAGAAGTATCTAAGTAGAAAGTGAGAGTTCCAGTATGGTCAACCACTCTCCCCTGTGGTAACCACTTCTATCAGTTTGGTGTGTGTGCTTACAGTCTTTTATACATACATACATATATACATATATATAACAAACAGTGTCACATATATAGTTCCATGAACTTTTTTTCATCAACTATAATTACTTTTTAACGTGTATTAAGTGCTGGTTCCAGATAGCCAACAATGTTGGTTCCAAAGGCAGCCCCTACCTGTTTTCCTTCCCTTACCCTTAATGGTTTACTATCAACATTTCCACCCTTCCTGTGCTTCTGTTGCGGAAATTTTGCTTTTTATGACCACCCTCTGCTGCTTGTCTCGTTTTCATGGAAAGCCAAGGATGAGCGTGAGGGAGCAACCCTAAGTGGCAGTTACTCAGCTGTGTGTGATATCTAGCCACTCTTCAACCAGAAAGTGGCTTTTCTGTGTTCACCATGCATGCTACAGATTTTCTGCACAAGTGGAAAATTATCCTTCTCTTTTATCCAGCTGTGTAGTCACTTTGACAGTGAGTATGATTGGCACATTTAACAGCTCTCCTGCGAGATGGAATCAAGACACAAAGTGGAAGAAAGTGAAAGATTACCAAATAAAATTGAAATGTATTTATAGAACTCTGATTATTGGAGGGCCTGGCCCAAAATTCCTAGCAGGGGTAATTTGCCTCCAAATTAGGCAAATTTGCCTCAGTGGAAGCTAGCATCTCAGAATGGGGTAATACAAGGTAGAGACGCTCCCTGTCCCTCTGGGAACCTTATATGCCCTGTTAGGCCATGGAGTGTCTCCTAGTAAGCTGCATTTACTGATGGCAGTGAATGTTAATACTTGGATGTGTTGGAGAAGAGAAGAGTTTACAAGCTCTGGAAGAACAGGGTTCCTTGTTTCTAAAAGAAATATTTAGGCTGGGCATGGTGGCTCACGCCTGTAATCCCAGCACTTTGGGAGGCCAAGGCTGGTGGATCACTCGCTGGAGCCCAGAAGTTCAACAGCAGCCTGGGCAACATGGCAAAACCCCATCTCTATTTTAAACTTTAAAAAGAAAATAATAAAAGATTTTTTTAAAAGGAAGCATTTAGACTAGATGATCTTGAAATTAGTTCCAGCTTGTGCATTGTATAGTTTTTTACATTTTCAGAAAGTCAATTTTTTTTTTTTTTTTTTGAGACAGAAGCCTCATTCTGTAGTCCAGGATGAAGTGCAATGATGTGATCTCGGCTCACTGCAACCTCCACTGCCTCAAGCTATTCTCCTGCCTCAGTCTCCCAAGTAGCTGGGATTAAAGGCACACGCCACCAAGCCCAGCTAAGTTTTGTATTTTTAGTAGAGACGGGGTTTTACCATGTTGGCCAGGCTGGTCTTGAACTCCTGGCCTCAGGTGATCCTCCCACCTCGGCCTCCCAAAGTGCTGGGATTACAGCCATGAGCCACCGCGTCCGGCCCAGAAAGTCAGTTGTAAAGAGTACAATGTCACAAACATGTGTTGGTGACAGGTTATATAAAAGAGGAGTTTTGATTGACCTAGTGAAATGGTGGAATAATGAGAAACAACATTTGTGTGTTAAAAGAAAGCTTAAAATAATCTAGTTAAATCTCCTCATTTGTCAGATAAAGATATTTGAGACCCACAGAATTTAGGGATTCATTCAGGCTAATATCAATGTATCAGCAAAGTTAGAACTAATACTTTATGCTGACATCAAATGAGATATTGGATGATGTGATACATGGGTTGGTTAAATAGAAAATGGAAAAAATTGGTGATGTCATTTACAACTTATTTCATTAACACTATTGCCTATTTAAAAAAAAAAAAAACAGTTTCTTTATGACTGTGCAGTTCTCTCAAGCAAGAGTAAGAGCTATTGGCATCAATTCAGCCTAGAAGTTATAGGTTACAGTATAGATAATTAAAGGCAGTCTCAGCAGCAAAACTACTTTACAGTAAGAGAATCTTCTCACTCTTTTTGAATGGAAAGGAAACCAACGAAAGAAAATTACTGCTTATAATGGATTGCAGGGCAATTTAATAATTTAATTTACTTGGGACCTTTGCTTTATTGCATCAGTCAGCTAACTAATTCTCTTTGTTCAGAACCAGATTATAAACTCATCTGCATTCTTACCAATTCAAAATAAGGCCTTTTAGAGTATACCATCTCTGCAAAAAATAATAATTCTTTAGGTCTCTGACAATGCCTTTCATACTGTGTAACACGGTGTGTATGCTGTGTTGGCTAACTGTACTGATTCCAGAGCTCACTGTCCAGGTTCAAGTCCTGGCACATTTTCTTAGAACATTGAGATCATGTGAAAGTTTTATACTTTCTGTGCCTCATTTCTTTCATCTGTAAAATGAGAAAATAATTCCTACCTCATGGCATTCTTGGGAGGATTGTAAGAGTTAAAATATAAAGTTCTTACAGAGTAGTACCTGATACCTAATAAACACCATAGCATAATAACTATGCATATTGTAATTACTTTAAACAAGACTAGGGAAAAGAACATAGATGATGTTTTAGACTATGGTTCTTTTTGCAAAAAAAAAAAAACCGACTTGTTACCCAAAGTCAGTTCACTAAAATTCAATTTGTCCTATGACCAAATTGCCAAATTTACTAATTTGCCAATTTTTTTTAATGAAGTTCACAGTATTTCATACTGCTTTTAAAGATTTTTGTGAGATTATGTTGGCTGGCTGTCATTTTGTTTGTATAGCCTTTTTTTTTTTTTTTTTTTTTATCTCGGCTCACTGCAACCTCCGCCTCCCAGGTTCAAGTGACTCTCCTGTCTCAGCCTCCCGAGTAGCTGGGATTACAGGTGCTCGCCACCATGCCCAGCTAGTTTTTTTTGTTTTTGTTTTTTTTGTAGACAGAGTCTTACTCTGTCACTCAGGCTGGAGTGCAGTGGTGCGATCTCCACTTACTGCAAACTCCGCCCCCTGGGTTCAAGCAATTCTTCTGCCTCAGCCTCCCAAGTAACTGGGATTAGAGGCGCATGCCACGACGCCCAGCTAATTTTTGTTTTTTTAGTTGAGACAGGGTTTCACCATGTTGGCCAGGCTGGCTGGTCTTGAACTCCTCCTGACCTCAAGTGATCCACCCGCCTTGGCCTCCCAAAATACTTCGATTACAGGCATGAGCCACCGCTCCTGGCCTAATGTCTTATATTTTAGTAGAGATGAGGTTTCACCATGTTGCCCAGGTTGGTCTCCAGTTCCTGAGCTCAGGGAATCCACCCTCGGCCTCCCAAAGTGCTAGGATTACAGGCGTGAGCCACCACGCCCAGCTGGAAAGCAGATTGTTTCTTTTTCTTTTTTCTTTTCTTTTCTTTTTTTTTTTTTTTTGACAGAGTTTAGCTCTGTTGCCCAGGCTGGAGTGCAGTGGCAGGATCTTGGCTCACTGCAAGCTCCGCCTCCCAGGTTCACAACCAGTCTCCTGCCTCAGCCTCCCGAGTAGCCAGGACTACAGGCAACCGCCACCACGCCCGGTTAATTTTTTGTCTTTTTAGTAGAGATGGAGTACTACTGTGTTAGCCAGGATGGTCTCGATCTCCTGACCTCGTGATCCGCCCGCCTCGGCCTCTGAAAGTGCTGGGATTACAGGCGTGAGCCACCGCACCCAGCCAGCAGATTTTTGAAGTATTAGATTTGCTGAAACCTTAGCACAATATGATTTAATCTTGTTAGTAATAAATGTGACATTCAAAATGCATATTTCAAGATTGATAATCAAGAAACTCCCAAGGACTATATACATCAGTGAAGGGAGTACTAGAAAAATTTCATTTGCTTGCTCCTGGGGTCTGTAAGGAAGCTCCTCTCTGCAAGGAGCTTGGGCCAGTGTTTTGAGAGTGTTGAGAGTCTGATGTGTATGCTCCCCTTACAGTACAGATATTTAAGTTGAGAAATCAACATAAAATGGTCTCAAAATGGTGACATTTATTGGGGACCCGCCTCAACCCATTCCTCATAGAGTTCCCACAGAATTCCCACAAAGCCCTACCAAAAATGAGCTCACCATGCAAACTGTTCAAGGATCTGAAATCCATCATGAGTAAGGATGAATAGACATAATAAGACTACCAAGAACTTCAGAAAATCGTGTAACATGGAGACTCTGTAATATGTGAAAGTGATTTAAAGGCATGTATGAAAGAATCCAAACCTTTGAAAATAATAAGATGCTGTTTTTAATAAGGAAAGAGGACTTACTAGATTTCAGAAACATAGTCACTGGGAAGAAAATTTCAGTATTTAACCCATTGATTAAATAGCAGATTTGACACCACTAAAGAAAGAATTAGCAAAATGTAAGATAACTCTGAAGAAAATACCCAGCATGCACTATACATAGCAAAAAAAAAATGAAAGGATAAACAGGGAAGGGGGAGTAAAATGAAACATTACCACATGTATGTAATAGGCATTCCAGAAGTAGAAACTAGAAAGAATGGAGAGAGGCCATATTCAAAGTGATCATGGCTGACAGTATTTTTCACAGTTGTGAAAGACGAGTTCTTATGTGTTAGAAGCGTAAACCAAAAGGAAAGTAAGTTATACCTCATACCTGTGTTTGAAAAATCAGAGCACCAACAACAAAGAGAATATTTTAATAGCAGCTTAAAACAGCTAGACTGGCAGCAGGTTTCTCCCCTTGAAATCTTTGGAATTCTATCAAATTTCACTTCATGTATTTTGAGGCTACATTGCTTGTGCATAAGGATCACAATTATTATATATTACCAGTGAACTATTTATCATTATATAATAATCTTTGTCTTAAAATCTATTTCCAGGCTTTTAAAAATTTTACTAATTTTTTTTAGAAATGGGGTCTAGCTCTGTTGCCCAGGCTGGAGTGCAGTGGCATGATCACAGCACACTGTAGCCTTCAGTTTCAGGGTGTGAGCAATCCTCTTGCCTCAACCTCCCAAGTAGCTGGGCTATTTCTAAATAGCTTTCTAGGTTTATTTCTAAATCATATAGATACATCCATTTTTTTTTCATTTGATGAATCATTGTCTAATGTGGTTTTTTTAAAATAAAATTTTATATATGCACAGTTAAAAATGAATCAAATAGTTTTACAAACTGGAAAAACTCTCAGTCCCCAGTTCCCAAATGTAAGAGACAACTTTTTTGACTCTGCTAGTTACCATTATATTTTTCAATAGTATGATTATACTGTTATTTCTTGATTTTTAAGTTTTAGTTATTATGATTTTTTGTTTTTATTTTTTCTTCTGATTTGCTCAGATTTTTTTTTTTTTTTACTATGAAAACTGACCACAAGTTGAAGCTTTGTTTTTTTGTTTTTTTGTTTTTTTTTTTTTTGAGACAAAGTCTCGCTGTGTCTCTGAGGAGGGAGTGCAGTTGTGCGATCTCAGCTCACTGCAACCTCCGTCTCCTGGGTTTAAGCTATTCTTCTGCCTCAGCCTCCCGAGTAGCTGGGATTACAAGTGCACACCACCATGACGGGCTAATCACTCAGGTGATCCACCCACCTCAGCCTCCCAAAATGTTGGGATTACAGGCGTGAGCCCCACATCTGGCCAAGTTGAAGCTTTGATGTTTTATAACCAAGATATGTACAACGGGATTTCCTATCTCGTTCTAATGCACATGAAGACAAATGACAAATTTCTTGCACTATATGAAAGGAATTTCAAAGTAAAAAGAAGTTAGCGTAATAATATAATGCACTGTTCAGTCCCATCATTAAAACACTGTGTTTTATTTCTCATTGTTGCTGTTTTTCTCAGTGGTGTGTAAATAAAAGACAGATGTGTTTTCATCACATTTTAGAGTCAATGAATTATTTGACTTTTAAAATAGTTATTATTTAATAATATTTTAACCAATTTATTTGCTCACCAATCCTTCTTGTATCCTATTTCTTCTGAGTTCAACTCCCTTCTTCCTGAAATATAACCTTGAATATACCTCCTTCAGTGATGGTGTTGAAATAGTGAATTCTTACTTACTATTGGTCTGAAAATTTCTTAACTTTACTTCTCGACAATGATGGTGTTGGAATTGTGGGATAGCAAATTACCCTAAAACCCCAAAGATACTACTCCAATTGTCTTCTGGCATCTGTTGTGTGCCACCACACCTGGCTATTTTTTTTTTATTTTTTGTACAGACAGGGTCTCACTGTGTTTCCCAGACTGGCCTCAAACTCCTGGCCTTAAGTTATCCTGCCCTGACCTCCCAGTGTGCTGGGATTATAGGTATGAGCTACCATGCCTGCCCATAATAAAAGCTTTTTAATGAAAATAACAGAATGAGAAATATATACATTAAGTATAACTGATAAAATTTTTATTCAAAAAATATAATGTTTATCTTAACCACATGTAACTTTCAAAACCAGTTTCCACTTATTCTGTGAAAAAAAGGCACACGGGGAAATACAGATAGTATAGTAGTCTCTCCATACCCACAGTAGATAGCATCTAATACAATATAATTGCTGTGCAAATAGTTGTACGTTGCTTTTTGTTTGTTTGTTTGTTTTTTTGAGACAGAGTTTTGCTCTGTTGCCCAGGCTGGAGTGCAGTGGCATGATCTCAGCTCGCTGCAACCTCTGCCTCCGGGGTTCAAGTGATCCTCCTGCCTCAGGCTCCCAAGTAGCTGGGATTACAGGCACTCACCACCATGCCCAGCTAATTTTGTATCTTTAGTAGAGACGAGGTTTCACCGTATTGGTCAGGCTGTTCTCAAACTCCTGACCTCAGGTGATCTAACCGCCTTGGCCTTCCAAAGTGCTGGGATTACAAGCATGAGTCACCACGCCCAGGCTGCATTTTAAAATTTATATAACTTTTGCTGCGTTGTTATATTTTATTATTTGTAGTTTTTTCTTTTCAGATATTGTTCCATTTGTAGTTGGTTGAATCTGTGGATGCAGAAGCCATGGATATGGAGAGCCAACTATAGATTGTGATCACAGAAAAACCTGTAGCTTTTTAATTAAGTAGAAATAAAGTGAACATGAAAGCGTTGCTATGTGCTTGTTAAGCTGGAAAAAAATAAAGTTTATTCTGTACTTACTAGTGGATCTATCTTCCTGAAGAGCAGACTAGCAAAATGGGAACTATTTATAAAATTGTTCATTCATTTCACCTAGTCTTAGGGGATGCACATATATAAGATGTTAGTGAATGCCACTGCAGAATATAAATTACTCCATCCAAACTTAGATGACCTCTTCAGCCCCTTAATGATTTTGTAACTAATAGCAACTAAAAGCACTTACTGTTTACCAGGTAGTGTGTCCACTCATTTAGTCCTCCCATCAACTCTGCTACAGGGATAGGTTCTATTACTGCACCTTACAGTCCAAAGTTAAGTAACTTCCCCAAATCACACGTTAACACAGAGTGCAGTCAAGATTTGAGCCCAGGCAGTCTTAACTTCAAATTCCCTACTTTATATCATTGCACCAAACTGCCTCTCAGAACTAAAGCCACTTATCACATAGTTAACTTTCCTTGGTTAGGGTCATTTAATTACTTCTACATGGCTACTACTAGGGTGATAACTACATTTCAGTACAGATTCTACATGGTTTTGAATATAATGCTCATGGGTTTGAGCAGTGAAACAGATCATCTGATATATTACCAATGACATTGTAAATAAGTACAGTCCTTTTTGGAAAGCATTTTGGCAGCAGATTGAAAGAGCTGTAAAATCCTCATCTCTTTTGACCCAGTTAGTACCACTTCTGGGAATCATCTTAAAAAATAGTCCAGTGTGGAAAAAGACTTATGCACTAAAGTAATCACCACAGCCATGCTTGTGATAGTAGAGTGACAGGAAACAACCCTCAGTGTTCAACAATAAGGGAATGAATGACCAGACAAACCATGGTATATTTACTTAGGCCAATAAAAATGAGGTGTGATGTAACATGAGGAAAACATAGTCATCAACAGTTGAAGCAGCACACAGAGCAGTATGAATACTAAAATTACAGCTTTTACAAATATGAAAAAAGATGAAATATAAAAATGATCAGATTGGTGCGATTGTAGATAATTTTATTTCCATAATTACTTACTGGTTTTGAGCCTTAGTCTCATAACCCTCAGTAGATGATACGCTGCTTGATGACAGAGACAGAAAACTGGAATTGCCCAAAGAGCATCGCTAGAGGCCACAAGGTCTGGGCCCTTTGCAAGCGCCTCCTGTACAAGTGTGCGAACCTCAGGCAAGCCACTCTGTGCTCCTGTGCACTCAGTTGACCCATGATGAGCAGTGCAGTTTGGGAAGCATGAGTGGAATCTTTGGAGTCAGAGAGACCTCGCTGTGTGTCCAGCTCTTCCCAGGAAAGCTGCTGAAACTTGGTAG
This sequence comes from Mandrillus leucophaeus, assembly GCF_000951045.1. NCBI lineage: Eukaryota > Metazoa > Chordata > Mammalia > Primates > Cercopithecidae > Mandrillus > Mandrillus leucophaeus. Next base: position 3,445,221 of record NW_012102654.1, on the reverse strand, counting down.
AGCTCAACCTTCTCATCCATACAAATAAGGCGAATGAGCTCGGGGCCTGGCACCTTTCATCAGTGCTCTAAAAATGTTTGTTCCGTTTGGTGGTAGCTGTTAGAAAGCGTTCCTCACTTTTGTTTGGCCTTTGGCCTTTAACGACAGTAACAAATGTAAAGTCATTCAGCGAACTTCCTTTGCTGAAATATTTTGAGCATCAGCTTTTAAAAATTGTACATATTCTTCTGTTTTCTGGTGTACCTTATCCTCCATAATTTAGAGTTAAGGAGGAAGATAAAAATTTTGTCATTCAACGTGGCTGGCTAAATTTTCTGTTTTGTTTTAATCACATTTTTTTTTCTGATTATAAAAATGTAGTAAAAGCTCATTGCTGAACTTTTGGAAAATAGAGAAAGACGAAAGAAGAAAATTGGACAATAATCTTCCCACTCAGAAATAAGTGTTATATGCATTTCGTTTTATTTTCTTCCATGCTTTTCTGAATATCTGATTTTTTCTTATTTTTGAAAGGAAAAATATAGGAAAGCTTTTCCTGGAACATTAGCTATATTTGGAGCAAGTTTAACATGATGCTTTCTGTTCATTTTGAGATAGTTTATCTTTAACAAATAGTTTTTAGATGGGGATAAAGACCGAGTAGCAATAGGGAACCAGATGGAGGGTAGAGATAGGAATATCTCTGTCTTAATTAGGAGGAACAAATTTTCTGTAATTCTGATACCTATCAAAGAAGGAACTTATGTAAAATGTAATTACCAAAATCATGGATCCTAGACTTCTTCAGGACAATTGCAATTTTAAATACTTTGTATTGTTTTCATTGTAAGTGCCCTGCATCTTTTCAAACCATGACTTGTGAATTTTTGTTTGGTAAAATGTAATCATCATACATAAACTTGGAATGAAGAAGCAGCTTGCAAAATACAACTTCTTGGCTCTTGGCCTTACCATTTTTAGAACATGCAGTTTTCAAAAATTATCAGTTCCTGTAATGTCCTCTGGAAAAAGTCATCCACTACAAAGATAGAACCAACAGAGCAACAAATACCTGGAAAGACTTAGCCTAAGTGACTGTAGCCATATGGGGCTGGGCATAGATGGAGCTTCACTCCCACTCGTGCTGTCCTTGTGCTTAAATCAGGAGAGGGCTGGGTGCCATGGCTCACGCCTATAATCCCAGCACTTTGGGAGGCTGAGGAGGCGGGCGGATCACTTGAGATTAGGAGTTCGTGACCAACCTGGCCAACATGATGAAACCCCATCTCTACTAAAAATACAAAACAATTAGCCAGGCATGGGGGCAGACACCTGTAATCCCAGCTATTTGGGAGGCTGAGGCAGGAGAATCGCTTGAACCAAGGAGTTGGAGGTTGCAGTGAGCCAAGATCGCACCACTGCACTCCAGCCTAGGCGACAGAGTGAGACTCTGTCCCAAGGGGAAAAAAATAGAGAGAATGGACTTGCTAGTGGATTTAACACACTGTTCCCTTCGTTTTCTGGGCTTTGTTGCTCAAGGGAGGGCTTTAAAAGTTGGGGAAAGGGTCTTCCTCCATTTCTTTTCTTCAGAGCAGCAATGGAGTTATTAAAAGTGGCAGAGCGTGTCCCATATAGATAATTTTCAGTGTGGCAGATCTGTTACTGCCACAACATTGAGGAGAACATGAGAAATGTTTTGGGTCAATGTGTTGTGCTCACTCTCCTTTGAAGACACCATTGTGGCTTGTGCCCCTTTGACTTCTGAGCTCTGCCGCCACAGGCAAAAGACTCCTACTTGTCTGGAAGTAGGTTCCCACACTCCTGCTTAGTGTCTGCACATCAGGGAAGTCACTTGTCCTTTTGAGTCATTTCTTCTGACAAGACTGAGCATAAACCTTTACTCATGCTTGTTAGTTAACCTTTCTAACCAGTTCCTCTTTGAGCAAGGTCACTTATTTACAAGGGGAGAAAACCAAACCTAGAGCACAGTTTGAGTATCTAGCTTAGAGTTGCATTGACATCCACAGCTGTAGACAGTACTTCCATACAAAGGGGAAGATGATAATTCACCAGTGTCTTGTGAGAACAGAATGAATAACTATAGCCTTGAAACCTTCTATTTTGAATAACTGTGGCCCATCTAAAACCAGGCTTGCTTGGCACCCTGTGAAAAGACAGACGGGCGTGATCTGAGACTTGAGTATTTTGAACAGCTGGGGAAACTAGTCCCCAAGCAGTAAAAGGGAGGAAACCACATAGAAAGTTAGCTGAACTTAACATTCTGGTCTTATGAGAGAAGATTGTCAGTGTTACTTAATTCATTTTACTTTGTAGGATTCTTCTGTAATTGATTACTGATCAAAGTGATTTAATTTTTTTCAGTATTGCCTGTCAGGGCACCCCACCTTACCATGCAATGTGCTCAAATTCAAATCAACCACCATTATGTTGGACTGTGGACTGGACATGACCTCTACCCTCAATTTCCTTCCTTTGCCACTTGTTCAAAGGTATGTGCTGGTGCAGCCAAAGAAAAAATGAGCTTTAAGTTTGCTGAAAAATGATACCATTAGTATGAATGTTACTAGTACCTAGTGTATTGTCGTAAGTTTGCTTTGTTCCCTTAAAAATGTTCTTTATCAAAATAATTTCCTTTGGCTGAGTTGATGGAAAGTGTTCTATTGATTTATTGATTGGCTTCTTTATTATAACTTCTTTTGAGCTTCTGTAAAATGTTCCTGCATCTGCTCAGTACAACTGAAGTCATGTATATTTCATCTTTCATCACATAAGAGCTGGTAAATGGTCAACTGATGAGCCCAAGAATTGAATTTTAGAATTATTTAACAGCCTTTGCAGAGACTTAACAGCATGGAATCTGACATTTCTTTTCGATAGGCTTCTGTGCATTATTTTCATACCAAGTCAACCTTAGATTTAGAACCACATATGTAGCCCAAGTTCATATCTTAAATGAGACAGATTGCCTCAGGCCTACAATAGCACTGTTTATGCTTAACTGAGACTTTGCCTTAGGAAATTGGTTTCCCAGCATACTACTATTTAGAAACAGTTTATAAAAGATGTGACTACCTTGTAGAAGCAAATGTACTTACAGTAGCAAAAAGTGACACCACATACAAGATAGGATATGGAAAAGCTATCTAAAGCAGATTTAAGAGCTCAAAAGCATAGCAAGCTGGGTAAGCTTTCTAGTTTATCTCAGTCATTCCTGAAGATATCACTGAGTACAATGATTATTCACAGCGATAACCTGATGAACCATCTAAAATTTTCATCAACTATTGATTTTTCTGAGATAAAGGGTACAGTAAGGTGGTGTGAGGATAAGGTCAGAGATAATTCCAGATTACATTTTATGCAAAGCTGATGGAATTCAGTTATAATTACACCCAGCATTTAGAAATACATGTGCCACCCACAGGCCAGGCACAGTAGCTTAGGCTTGTAATCCCAGCACCTTGGGAGGCTGAGGCAGGTGGATCACCTGAGATCAGGAGTTTGAGGCCAGTCTGGCCCACACGGTGAAACCCTATCTCTACTAAAAATACAGGAAAAAAAAAAATTAGCTGGACATGGTGGTGGCTGCCTGTAATCCCATCTACTTGGGAAGCTGAGGCAGGAGAATCACTTGAACCTGGGAGGTGGAGGTTGCAGTGAGCCGAGATCGTGCCACTGCACTCTGACCTGGACAACAGAGACTCCATCTCAAAAACAAGAAAAAGAAAAAAAGAAGTACATGTACCACCCACAGATATTGCCTAAAAACTGGGTTGGGAGGAGCTTAATTACATGACAATTGGTTATTTCCTAATAAAATAGCCTGATATTATTGTCTTTTTCCCCCAAAGAGCAAAATGTTTGTTTTTTGATGTTTATTAAAAATCTGCACTGTTCTGGACCAGAGGATTTAGAGATGAACAGAACAACCTACTTTCCCTCATGAAACTTACAGTCCATCAGGGAGAAAGATATCACACAGATGAAGATTTAATTACACCTGTGATTAGAAAACAAGTACATATATTTAGGATAATTACTTAAAAAATGAAGTCTAAGATACCATGAGAGATTCCAAAAGGGAGCCCAACCTGCTCTGTGGGGTCATGAATTTCCTGGGTGATGAGAACTGGATGAGAACTCTCTTCCCCTTCCCATTCTTTCACTCTCAGAGGGAAGTTCTACTAGCAGAATGGTTAGCTGTCCATACGGTTTCTTACAAAAGGTGTCTCCTTTTGCTCAGACCAGGGCACAGTTGCCTAAAGTGGTATTCCTGACCCTGTCTGTCCGCTCAGTTGCTTTATTTGTCTTCGTAGCACTTATTATATTATGACTACATATTTATTGATTGTCTTTCTTCTCCACTACATGTAAGTTTCATAAAGGCAGGAAATTTGATTCTCCATTGTATCCCCACTGCCTAGAACTATTCTTGGCATGTGGTAGCTACTCAGTAAGTATTTGTTGTATGAATGAGTTGCTTTATCTTCTCTGGATTCCATCCTAATCACTTTTTCAGAGTCCTTTTACTATTACAATTAACTAATTAATTAAATTATTATTTATATCTGCTTGGACTTTTCCATGTTGATTGTCATTTAATTATAATCAATCACATTTAACTTAAAATTTAAAAAACAATTTTAATTTCTCTCAACTCGTTTTTCCCCTTCAGCATTTCTAAACCCTGTCCAGTCTTCACTCTGCCCACACCACTCCACTAGAACCTCTCAGGTCCCACATGACTTCATGTCATTGGACGTGATGGGCATTTGTCAGTCCTCATCTTATTTGACCATTCAGTAGCAGTGACCTCCATGATAATGCATTTCCTCTTACCTCTATGACCGTTCTTTCTCTGTATACTTTGGAGATGTGTTTTCCTATAATTGGCCATCATGTATTGACATTCTTCAGTATTCATTGCTTGGCCATCATACTCTCCACCAAGGGCATTTAATAAATGCTTAGCACTATTCATAATACAAAGACATGGAAGCAACTTAACTGTCCCTCAGCAGTGGAGTGGATAAAGAAAATGTGGTACATATACACCACGGAATACTACACAGCCATAAAAAAAGAATGAAATCATGCCCTTTGCAGTGACATAGATGCAACTGAAGGCCATTATTCTTGGTGAATTAACACAAGAGTAGAAAACCAAATACTGGGTTGTTGGCGCCAAGATGGTGGAATAGGAACAGCTCTAGCGTCCAGCTCCCAGCATGAGTGACACAGAAGATGGGTGATTTCTGCATTTCCAACTGAGGTACCGGGTTCATCTCACTGGGGCGTGTCGGACAGTGGGTGCAGCCCAATGAGTGAGAGCCAAAGCAGTGCGAGGCATTGCCTCACCTGGGAAGCACAAGGGGGAAGGGAATTCCTTTTCCTAGCCAAGGGAAACCATGACACACAACACCTGGAAAATAATACTGTGCTTTACCAAGGGTCTTAGCAAACGGCACACTAGGAGATTATATCCCGTACCTGGCTCGGTGGATCCCACACCCGCAGAGCCTCCCTCATTGCTAGCACAGCAGTCTGAGAGCTAATTGCAGGGTGGCAGCGAGGCTGGGGAAGGGGCGCCTGCCATTGCTTAGGCTTCAGTAGGTAAACAAAGAGGCCAGGAAGCTCGAACTGGGTGGAGCCCACCACAGCTCAAGGAGGCCTGCCTGCCTCTGTAGACTCCACCTCTGGGGACAAGGCATAGCTAAACAAAAAGCAGCAGAAACGTCTACAGATATAAATGTCCCTGTCTGACAGCTTTGAAGAGAGTAGTGATTCTCCCAGCACGGAGGTTGAGATCTGAGAACGCACAGACTGCCTGCTCAAGTGGGTCCCTGACCCCAGAGTAGCCTAACTGGAGAGCCTAACTGGGAGTAACCTAACTGGAGTGGACCTCAAGCAAACTCCAACAGACCTGCAGCTGAGGGTCCTGACGGTTAGAAGGAAAACTAACAAACGGAAAGGACATCCACACCAAAACCCCATCTGTACGTCACCATCATCAAAGACCAAAGGTCGATAAAACCACAAAGATGGGGAAAAAGCAGTGCAGAAAAGCTCAAAATTCAAAAAATCAGAGCACCTCTCCCCCTCCAAAGGAACACAGATCCTCGCCAGCAACAGAACAAAGCTGGACAGAGAATGACTTTGACGAGTTGAGAGAAGAAGGCTTCAGTCGATCAAATTTCTCAGAGCTACATGAAGAACTACGAACCCAGTGCAAAGAAACTAAAAACCTTGAAAAAAGATTTGACAAATGGATAACTAGAATAACCAATGCAGAGAAGTCCATAAATGACCTGATAGAGATGAAAACCATGACACGAGAACTACGTGACAAATGCGCAAGCTTCAGTAACTGACTCGACCAACTGGAAGAAAGAGTATCAGAGATCGAAGATCAAATGAATGACATGAAGCAAGAAGAGAAGTTTAGAGAAAAAAGAGTAAAAAGAAACAAACAAAGCCTCCAAGAAATATGGGATTATGTGAAAAGACCAAATGTACGTCTGATTCATGTACCTGAAAGTGACAGGGAGAATGGAACCAAGTTGGAAAACACTCTGTAGGATATTATCCAGGAGAACTTCCCCAACCTAGCAAGGCAGGGCAACATTCAAATTCAGGAAAGACAGAGAATGCCGCAAAGATACTCCTCGAGAAGAGCAACTTCAAGACACATAATTGTCAGATTCACCAAAGTTGAAATGAAAGAAAAAATGTTAAGAGAGAGAAAGGTCGCATTACCTACAAAGGGAAGCCCATCAGACTAACAGCAGATCTCTTGGCAGAAACTCTACTAGCCAGAAGAGAGTGGGGGCCAATATTCAACATTCTTAAAG
>NW_012102654.1:3387243-3435428 GCF_000951045.1 Mandrillus leucophaeus | reverse complement strand
ATAGGAAGAATCAATATTGTGAAAATGGCCATACTGCCCAAGGTAATTTATAGATTCAATGCCATCCCCATTAAGCTGCCAATGACTTTCTTCACAGAATTGGAAAAAGCTAAAGTTCATATGGAACCAAGAAAGCGCCCACATTGCCAAGACAATCCTAAATCAAAAGAACAAAGCTGGAGGCATCACGCTACCTGACTTCAAACTATACTACGAGGCTACAGTAACCAAAACAGCATGGTGCTGGTACCAAAACAGAGGTATAGACCAATGGAACAGAACAGAGCCCTCAGAAATAATACCTCACATCTACAACCATCTGATCTTTGACAAACCTGCCAAAAACAAGAAGTGGGGAAAGGATTCCCTATTTAATAAATGGTGCTGGGAAAACTGGCTAGCCATAAGTAGAAAGCTGAAACTGGATCCCTTCATTACTCCTTGTATGAAAATTAATTCAAGATGGATTAGAGACTTAAATGTTAGACCTAAAACTCTAAAAACCCTAGAACTAGGTAATACCATTCAGGACATAGGCATGGGCAAGGACTTGATATCTAAAACACCAAAAGCAATGGCAACAAAAGCCAAAATTGATAAATGGGATCTAATTAAACTAAAGAGCTTCTGCACAGCAAAAGAAACTACCATCAGAATGAACAGGCAACCTACAGAATGGGGTAAAGAAAGTGTTTGCAATCTACTCATCTGACAAAGGGCTGATACCCAGAACCTATAAAGAACTCAAACAAATTTACAAGAACAAAACAAACCACCCCATCAAAAAGTGGGCAAAGGATGTGAGCAGACACTTCTCAAAAGAAGACATTTATGCAGCCAACAGACACATGAAAAAATGCTCATCATCACTCGCCATCAGAGAAATGCAAATCAAAACCACAATGAGATACCATCTCACACCAGTTAGAATGGCAATAATTAAAAAGTCAGGAAACAACAGGTGCTGGAGAGGATGTGGAGAAACAGGAACACTTTTACACTGTTGGTGGGACTGTAAGCTGGTTCAACCATTGTGAAAGACAGTGTGGCGTTTCCTCAAAGATCTAGAACTAGAAATACCATTTGACCCAGCCATCCCATTACTAGGAATATACCCAAAGGATTGTAAGTCATGCTGCTATAAAGACACATGCACACGTATGTTTATTGCAGCACTATTCACAATAGCAAAGACTTGAAAGAGAGAGAGAGAGAGAGAGAGAGAGAGAACTTTTTTTCATGATCACACTGGGTCCCGAATCCTTCCAGATACAGTTTTCTTCAAGTTCCTATCTTAGTAAATGGTATCCTTTTATAAAAATGAGAAAACTGGGAGTTAACTTTGATTCAGCCTTTTTCCTCACTGCTCCATATGCAATCTTTGATTAAGCCTTGACACTTTTACCTTCTAAAGAGTTCTAGAATCCAGTCACTTCTCTTCAGTGCTGCTGTAGTCATTCCCGTCTTTTATAGGTATCATTACTAAAGCCTCCTCACCAGTTTCTTCAGTTCTCATCTTGACCCTGTCTCAATCAAGAGTCATCTTTTTTGTGTGACTTTTTACTTGAAGTCCTACAGATTTACAGAAAAGCTGCAAAAACAGTACAAGCATTTCCTAATTGCCTTTACCAGTTTATTGGCATTTTAACAAATTTGCTTTATCATTTCCTCTTGATATGTACACACACAATTTTTTTCTGACCCATTTGAGAGTGAGATGCAGGCATGATGCACCTCACCCGTAAATGCTTGAGTGTATTTCCAAAGAGCAACGATATCGTCTAACATAACCATGATACAAAAATCAAAATCAGAGAATTTACCTTGATAGTATACCAGTGTCTAATCTGTATACCTTATACATATGTCTCCACGTTTGCCAATTCATAATTCACTATGAAACCCATTATAGCAAGAGAGAGAAATGGTAATTTCTGGTCCAGGATCTCATCTAGATCCCATCCACATTGTATTTAGCTGTCATTTCTTCAGACTCCTTTAATCTGGAAGACTTTCCCGGTCCGTGTTTTATGACCTTGAGTTTTTTAAGAGTATGGCCAATTATTTCATATAATGACTTTCAATTTGGGTTTGTCTGATGTTCCCTCATGATTAGGTTGGGGTTATTGTTTTTGGTAGGAATACCGTGCTGATGATGGTGTCTATCATCAGAAGGCACATGGTTCCATTTTCCCCACAATCTTTTAGGAGCACAAATCTAATCTTATATTACTTGTTTAAAACCTTTCAGTGGTTTTTCATTGCTCTTAGGACAAACACCACACTCATCTCAGTGTATCAGGCTTCACGCCTGCCCCTCCACTACCTTCTTTATACTCTGCCTCTTGTTCTTTGTTTCCTTCTATTAAATAGTTTCAAAGAAATCTTCTGACTCCTTCCTCAGAGCAGTCACATGTATTGTTTTTCCAGCTTGGAAGACTGTGTGAGATCATCCATGACTACAGTTTTGATGTAGGAAGGACATAACGATGGCATTCTAGCTGGATGGGGACTGGGAGGGAGTGTCTTGGAATCTGCTCAAAGTTCCATGTGAATAAATGAATAACCTTCATGGAAGCTGTCCATGCCAAGGACTGGTGGTGAAAAGGACTGAAGGAACCTGCTGGGCTCTTCACCATGGAATACGACACAGCCAGAAAAAGGAACAAAATCATGCCCTTTGCAGTGACATGGATGCAGCTGGAGGCCATTATTCTTGGTGAATTAACATAAGAACAGAAAACCAAATTCTGTATGTTCTCACCTGTAAGTGGGAGCTAAACTTTTTCTAGTCCCTCAGGCCCTGCCCCCAGTTTCCCCTTGACTCTGCTCCTGTCCAGATCTCAACTCAGTCCACTCTGCCTCCCAGGCTGGAGTGCAGTGGCCGGATCTCAGCTCACTGCAAGCTCCGCCTCCCGGGTTTATGCCATTCTCCTGCCTCAGCTTCCCGAGTAGCTGGGACTACAGGCGCTCGCCACCTCGCCCGGCTAGTTTTTTGTATTTTTTTAGTAGAGACGGGGTTTCACCGTGTTAGCCAGGATGGTCTCGATCTCCTGACCTCCTGATCTGCCGGTCTCGGCCTCCCAAAGTGCTGGGATTACAGGCGTGAGCCACCGCGCCTGGCCCCTTTAAAAATCTTTTATACATTTTTTCGACTAAAAATTTTAATGGTATCCTTTTTTCCTAAGAAATGTTAGTAAAATAGCGGGTGCAAAGATGTGCTCTTCTACAATCTTTTTTTTTGGGGGGGGCACCTTTACCTCCCATGTTTTATTAGATTGATTTCTTTCTTTTTTCTTTTTTTTTTTTAGATGGAATTTTGCTCTTTTTGCCCAGGCTGGAGTACAGTGGTGCCATCTTGGCTCACTGCAACCCCTGCTTCCCAGGTTCAAGTGATTTTCCTGCCTTGGCCTCTCAAGTAGCTGGGATTACAGGCAAGCACCACCATGCCCGTATAATTTTGTATTTTTAGTAGAGATGGGATTTCATCATGTTGGCCAGGCTGGTCTCGAACACCTGACCTCAGGTGATCCACCCACCTCTGCCTCCCAAAGTGCTGGGATTATAGGCATGAGCCACCGTGCCCGGCCATTTTATTAGATTTCTGTGGAAAGATCTCTATCTCCTTGTTTACAAAGTTTACACCATCGAACTTTGTAATCATTAAAAGCAAAAAACTAAGTCCCTTCCCCTTTGGTAACTTAAAATTTACTCTTTATGGTTTATTCATTAACTCATTGGAACACAGTAAGCAAATATTTTCATCTCTATAGTCAGCATCCCTTTGCCATGTGGTGATGTATTTGCATCCCTTTGTCATTGGCACTATTGTCACAACGTGGTCATGATTTCCTTTCAGCATTCAGTCTCATCTACTAGCAGTGGCTCTAACCCAAAGTAACCACCCAGGTATGATAGATGGCTTTGATGTTATTAAAAAATGTTTTCCAGGAGTGTAAACCACAACACCTGAAAATTTTGCTTGTTAAAAAATTAGTTATATTCTGATAAGCAACTTACTATTTCTCAACGTTTGTTGAGGACAGCAAACTGCATCTGTCATCTGATTTGTGTGGGTCTGATGGGAAACAGACAGAGTGTGTGTCCTTTGATCCAGTTATCTTTATAAAGGGAAGTAGATATTTACAACCTTGTTTTAGAGAGTTAACATGCGTGAAATGAGAACAGTGTCCACGTTGTCTTGTCATTACACTTTTATTGGAATACTTGCTTTCTTAATCTGATCTGATAGCAAATATATTTTTCAAGAAGTAAGAAGTCTTCAAAATATATGACTATGAAATGAGGTGGGAATTAAAACAACTAATGGTAATAGCATATTTTTCTGAAAAGTTAGAGCAGAAAACTCCCAGAGTTTATTTAAAAAACTTTTTAAAAAACTCCCAGAGTTTAAAAAAAAAAAAAAAGTTATCAGGTATGATTAATACCAGTCAAATTTGATTCTCTCAGTAGTGATTTTCTTTTTTTGTTTTTTTTAGACAGTGTCTTGTTTCAAAACAAGATTCTACTTTGTTGCAGTGGCACGATCATGGCTTCCTGCAGCCTTGACCTCCTGGGCTCAAGCGATCCTTCCTCCTTGACCTCCCAAGTAGCTGAGACTACAAGCGTGTACCACCACAGCCTGCTATTTTTTTAATTTATTGTAAAGACAGGGTCTCACTATGATGCCCAGGCTGGGCTCAAACTCCTGGGTTCAAATGATCCTCCCACCTTGGCCTCCCAAAGTGCTGGGATTACAGGTGTGAGCCACTGCACCTGGCCTCCAGTAGTGATTTTCATTCTCTAATATACATCAGTATTCTCACTTTTGGATAAATAAAGGCAAAAGGTAAACAGTTAATCTAGATAAAGGGTATGTGAGAGTCCATTGTATTCACATCCTTGCAACTTTTCTGGAAGTTTGGAATTAATGTCAAAATTATTTGCACCAACCTAATAATTAAAACTTAACCCCCACCCCCGGCTGTGTGCGGTGGCTCACGCCTGTAATCCCAACAGTTTGGGAGGCCGAGGCGGGTGGATCATGAGGTCAGGAGATCGAGACCATCCTGGCTAACATGGTGAAACCCCGTCTCTACTAAAAATACAAAAAATTAGCCGGATGTGATGGCGGGCACCTGTACTCAGGAGGCTGAGGCAGGAGAATGGCGTGAACCCAAGAGGCGGAGGTTGCAGTGAGCCAAGATTGCACCACAGCACTCCAGCCTGGGTGACAGAGCGAGATCCCGTCTCAAAAAACAACGACAACAACAACAACGAAAAACTTACCCCACCCCCAATTCTCACTTTTTTCTGAAAGTAGATGCGTTTATATTTTATTCAGGTTTTTAACCATTTCTAAAAGATTCACAGATATTCACATATTTATGCTTTTATGTTGACTTTCATACCTATCATCTACTTACAGACTTAGCATCTGACCAAATTATTTTGAGAAGAGGAAGAGAGACCTTACAGATACTTGGTTTCTGATTCTTGTAGTCCCGCACCCTTACTTTGTCCTTAACTTTTGCATCACAGAAGATAATTTTGTAGTGAGTGCTGAAATCCTTTTGCCATCCAACTTGGAATCCTGATGGGCTTTTTCTTCACACATTACCTTGGTCATTACGCTTTTAATTTTACCAGCATACTGTTTTCTCTCCTGAGTTATTGGCACTTTCAGCTTGCATTATATTTCTTCTGGTCAACTAGTAGTACACAGTTAAATCTTTAGATTACTAGTAGTAAATGATTTTTTAATTCGGATTTTTAAAATGTAACATACACATGAAATTGACCTCATCTGCTAGAAGCTGTTCACTTTAGACATGGTGTCATTTTGTAACACTTGGGAAAACTAGCTTCATTCTCCAGAATTGGAAGCTCAAGTCACAGGTGACAGGTGACTAATCCACTTGTAAAGCTGTGAACCCAAAGCGTGGATTGGACTGGAATTCGGGTATTCGTGTTTGTGGTGAATGCCGACGGGTAGATAGTAGGGCAGTGTTCTCATCAGAGCTCCTATTCTCTCTGCATCTGTTTTTTCATCCGCAATAAGATGATGCCTGTTCTGCCCTGTCCTAAGGACTGTGGCCAGACACATGGGAAAGAAGATGGGGTGATTGGACAACTATAAAAGGCTCTCATGTCTCATCTTTCTTTTTTCTTTGTTATTCTGCATACGATTCTTTTAGTTTTTCCAATTTTCCGCCAAACTGTTTGACCTTTTAATATCCTATTGCCACATAATTTTTAAGCTTGATACAACATGGTTATTTCTCTTATATTTGATTGGTATTTAGGATAAGAACTACTACCAGTAATTTTAAACTGTTCTTAACTTTATGGAGACAGTACAGTTACCATGAAATCATTGAGGATTATAATCTATCTAGGTTAATTTAATCTTAATATTTTGTTTTGCAGTCCCAGGCTGTCCAGTCTTCCTGGCTGGTCCCTGAAGGATGGAAATGCTTTCTTGGACAAGGTAATATCTAAGACTACAAACTAAAGCCTATCTATACACAGTGGAAAGTTATCTTCTCATACCAGAGCCACCCTGTAGTAGTGTGACTGATGGCTTTTTTTTTCCCTCTCTAAAAAACCCCAAGATCTATGCTGGGGTCTTCAGGACATGGTAGCTACTATTTTTAAGTGCCTTTTAGAGAATGTCACTGTTCTGATTCAGATCTGTTTTGCTCATGTGTAGAAATTTAAGTACTTCTGCTGCAAATACCTTTTATCACCACAGAAAGAAAACTGTTATTTCTAGAATTGCAATGAGTGTTCAAAGACAAGGTTTTTTAAAGAATCAATCCAGTTCATTTTGTGATTGGAAAGAGTAAAACCTTTTTTTAAATAACTTTAAAATCCTCAAGTAGATGAGTTTTAAACTGCTTCTATCAAGGGTCAGATCAGGTAGGGCTTTGTAAAAAGCTTGGTTCTTTTTTGGGTAACGAGAGGCCACAGAAGGTTACAGAAGGACAGTGGCATTGTCAGATTGGATCACTCTGGCCACTGTGTGGGGAATGGTCTGAGGAGCAGAGTGTTTGACTTCCCTGGCAGTGCCTTCGTGTGTAGGGGACAGTGCTCTTAGGTAAATTTGAGTAGAGGGTCTCCCACACTATGATCTGTGATTCCATTTCAGCCTGTCCTGATAGTCTAGAATGGATAATCTTTATAGATGATTTAAAAAAAAAAAACAGTTCTAGGAATCTGGGATTTGGAGTTCTATTACGACTTTAATGACTGACTACACCTAAAATAAATGGCTTAAATTACTTCTTTCTCTTTGAGGCTATTAAATTTTTGACATTAGGTTATCTTTTCAGTAATTTCTTCCTCGGATCAATAGTTAGACAGTTATTTAATAAATGAAAGACTAAAGTTACCAAAAAATGTTCCAACTATAAGCTAGTCAAACTTTGTACTAAAATCAGAGGTATAGGAAGGTTAAAGACTGTAAAGCCCCCTCAGGCCACTTCTTAGTCCCCTAAATCATTCTTCCTTTCCTCAGTTTCACATTTGAAAAACTAAGAGTTTAAAGATGCTTAACATGATTCATCTAAATAAAGCATTTTCTCTTGTAATAGATTAAACTATTAAATAAAGAGGTGTTCTTTTTACAGAATTAATTCCTGTAACTGCACTGTAGCCTCAAGTACAAGCCAAATGTATAATTTGAAACCAGATTTTCTTCAGAGCTGACTGTAAAATTATGTGACATTCAGAAACCTGTGCACCTGATTTCAGCCTGATTCTCCTGCTGGCTATAAATCATTGTTCCCTGCAAAAGGCTCTGAAGCATCCCATTACCAGCGCATTGTGAGCGAAATGACTTGCATGTGTATGTGGGAGTATTTCATTAGAAGGGAGTGGTGAATAAAATACAGTGACATTGTAAGTGTTTGGAATGGCAAATATGCTTCTGCAGGTCAGGAAGGATGACAGCCTGCAAGGAGACTTCATCATATGCCCTGTCCTGAAATGTAGCATTATGGGGAAGAAGATTACATAGCCCATTTAAGGCCAGGCAAAGCTTTGAAATTTCCCATGATTTGTCTTTAATCATTTTTAACCTCATCCTAAGGGAGTGGGGAGTCTTCTCCCATTAAACATAATTGCTCATTTGTTTTTAGCTGGCAGGTACATTGTAATTAAGAACAGTGTTCAGTCTTCTTTCGGCTCAGCCTGTCACTAGTTAAATGGTACTCATCTAAGGAGAGGAACCAGAGTGTATAGTGGAAGGCAAGGGGAGGAAATTGTCTATCAAGGTTCTGATATGAGACTTATAACATTCAAAAGGACAGTACTATGTAGTCAGTGCCCTATTTTCAGATAAAGATTGAGAGTAAAATCATTCAGACTCTGATATGTAACTATAGATACATGTATATATAGATACGTATAATATATGTTGAGTGACTAATGGAAACATGATAGAACAAAATTACAAAAGTATCTTTCCCTTTCTGGAAAGAGCAAAGGAAACTGTCAACCACATTCTATCTTTTACTGGTTTCAGTGTGAAGTCATAGGTAGCTTTAACCTTGATGGTGCAAAAAATTCACTGTGGACTTCAGTTTAAAGTGTCAGTGAGAGGAGAAAGCATTAGTGGCCTTCAGGAGGCATCGTAGCAGACCCTATTGGTAGCCCACCCATATCTCTCGGACTTTGCTATTTCACTGTCCTCTGTCATAATTCCATCTGCCAGTGTCTGTATGGCTTTGCCTGAGAGTTTTTTTCCTGAGGCTGCACAAAATGCAGGAGTTGGTATATAAACATTTCAGCCCCATTGCTCCTCAGT
Source organism: Mandrillus leucophaeus (assembly GCF_000951045.1). Lineage (NCBI taxonomy): Eukaryota > Metazoa > Chordata > Mammalia > Primates > Cercopithecidae > Mandrillus > Mandrillus leucophaeus. Next base: position 3,426,619 of record NW_012102654.1, on the reverse strand, counting down.
GGGATAATTTGGAGCTGTCTGTGTTAGATCATTTCTGAGTTTCCCCATGGGGATAAGTTCCAGTTGCCCCAAGTTGTATGTGGCTCAGTGACAAAGCCATTATCTGTCACCTTCCTTTGCACTGATCACTTCTCCACTCTGTTTTCTCAGCACCTCCCATATGAACTACCTTCTGTCAAACTCTTTTCTCAGGGTCAGTCTGTGGGGGAAAGACAGGTTTATTAAATTTGGTGGGTCATGGGTGGGGTGAGAAGCTGGACTATATCTATTTATTTATACATATACTTTTTTCTTTTGAATAAATACATTTGGTTTATAATGCTAAATAAATGGTATGTTGTGCAAGGAAAAACGTTATATTCGTGGTGCTGGTGGTGGTTGTGGTGGAGGTGGAGGTGGCAGTGGTGGAGGTGGAGGTGGTGGTGGTGGTGATGGTGGAGGCAGTGGTGGTACTTGTGGTAGCGGAGGAGGTGGTGATGGTGGTAGTGCTGGTGGTGGATGCTGAATCCCTGTTTCAGGCTCTTGACCCTCCCTCCTTACGTCCCCCTTTCCTCCCAACCCTTGGTAGGTGGAGAAAAAGCCTCTAAACAGTTTATGTAGGGCCATGACTCCTAGCCTGACAGCATAACAGAATCACTGGAGGTGCTTGTTATAAACACACATTCCATGGCCTTCTCCCCAGTTTCTGATCCCTTCAGTCTTAGATAGGGCCAGGGATCTTTTTTATAATCCACGTCCCCACATAATTCTGGTGTTGCTAGTACAGTTTGCATACCTTATTTGGAAACCACTGGATTGTGGGTTATGGGAGCAGCACATACCCATGCATGGAAGATGTTTCAAAAAATGTGCATTCAAGTCCTGAGTCTGCAACCAACCAGCATTTTACCCTTAATAAGACACTTGGCCTGCCTGAGCCTAAACACAGGACAGTCGGCCTAATAACCTCCCAGCTTCCCTCCAACTCTAGTAGTCTATGATTCTTCGTGAAAAGTTTTGTTTGAGGAGTATATTTATTTGGTCCTATATGTACTGGGTATCTCTTCCTTGTGTTTTTCCTTTTCATTTCTTTTAGGAGCTAAAGGAGTGCTCGGGTCATGTATTTGTGGATTCTGTGCCTGAATTCTGTTTACCAGAGGTAAGATTAAGGTGAATCTTATTGTAGAAACAAACCTTATTATGTAATTGTTCAAAATGAAGTCAAGAAATAATTTTAAGAGGCTTAGCTTCCTGTTTTCAAGTTTAGATGAATCCGTTATTCCAGGCACATTGTTACACAGCCAAAATGTGATCATTTAGCAGCTTTTTATATTGTCTGTAAGTCATTTACGTCACTCTCTTCTTCCTATTTCCTGTTCTTTCTGTAATCCCCACTAATACTCCTACTAGGGCATGTTTTGAGCAAGGTAAGGAAATAACTCAAGCCTTTTAGTTTTATGATTCTGATGCCTATGTGCTTAGGTTAGCCATATGTGTCCTGGTCTTGCTTTATGGTGGATAACTGACAATTGCTATTATTTAGCCAATGCCAGTAAACTGTAAAAATTCTTGCTGACTTGAAATACCATATTTAATATTGTTTGAAATTCATAGATTCTGAACTGAGTCGTAGAAAACAGTTACTTATTATTATCATAGTGAGACTTATTGTTAGGGTGTGGGGCCAGTTTCATCCTTTCAAGGGAAACTAAGATCAGTTTCCGTTTGTTTTAAAGGCAGCTAATCTCAGCTGAGAGACCTAATCCCCAGAGTAGCCTAGATGCGGTTCTTAACAGACATGTGAAATGTGGAAAGCCGGAGCTGCTCGCAGGTTCATGAGAAGGTGCCATCCTCTTTTTTCCATATGCCCAGTGGATCACAGTACCTGTAGAAAATACTTCCACAAATTCAGGGCCAAAGAGAAAAAGAATTTGGAGTGCAGTTTCTCTTATTTTTGTTTTCTCTTCTTCCTTCTCTTTCCATTTCTACGCTTTGTTTAATATCCTGTAGATCAACATTTTTATCTCTCTTGGAAGTATGTGTATATGTCTTTGAGGGTACCAGAGCAAACAGAAAAAGAAACAGACAAACGTGGTAATTGAAGTTGGCAGATAAGGGAGAAAGTTTGAGATTTAGTAGTAAGCCTAAAGCTGAAGGAATCCAAGAATCCAGAGCTCTCCATCACCGTTAACCAAAGTCATTTTGTCATCCTCATTTGTCACTTAGGAATTGGTAGGGCAGTTCACCATCTGTTTGAAGATTCCTGATCCTAGGTGCTACATTTGTTTTCAGTTGACCACGTGTGATACTGACTACTGCAACTTTCTGTTTATGGACACCACTGTAGAATTTATGAATTGGTGTTCCGATGGCTTTCTGACTTACTCTTTAGGATACTCAGCTTTTCAATTAGACAGTTACCATTCCACAGTTCACTTTTGCCAAGCTAAAGGATTATTGATATATTTAGGGTTCTAGAGCCATATACATTTTTTCAGGCAAGATTTTAGGGCACAAATTAGTAATAGTCACTGTTTTAAGGTAGAGCCAGGCCTTGTATGATTGGAAAAAAAATGGGAGAGTAATGGAAGCAGGAGAGAGGCACTTATTATAGCCCAGTCTTCACTGACTTGTGGGTAAGCCACACAGTCAAGGTCCCAATCGTCATGAAATTTACAAACTAGTACAAATAGCTTATATATCTTTGTATCCCAGTACAGTACGCAACCAGTAAATGAGGGTTGTTTTGATTGAATTTATGGTCTGTAGAACCCCAAGTGTTGGTATACAACAGTTTTAAAGATAGAGTAATCTTTACTGGATTCCATTGAGTGAACATATGTCAGTAAATATGTTAGTACAGTTGACCATTGAACAATACGAGTTTGAACTGGAAAAGTCCACTTACATGTGGAGTTTTTCCATTATGACAATTTGAAAAAAACTTGCAGATGAACTGCATAGTCTAGAAATAGCAAACAAATTAAGAAAACGTTAGACATGTCATTAATTCATAAAGTATGTGTAGAAACTAGTCTATTTTCTCATTTACCACCATGAAGTATACACAAATTTATTATAAAAAGAGAATTTTTTTTTTTTTTTTTTTTTTTTGAGACAGAGTTTTGCTCTGTCACCTAGGCTGGAGTACAGTGGCATAATCTTGGATCATTGCAACCTCAGCCTCCTGGGTTCAAGCGATTCTCCTGCCTCAGCCTCCCAAGTAGCTGGGATTACAGGTGCCCACCACTATGCCCTGCTAATTTTTGTATTTTTAGTAGAGACAGGGTTTCACTATGTTGGCCAGGCTGATCTTAAACTCCTGACCTCGGGTGATCCACCCACCTCGGCCTCCCAAAGTGCTGGGATTACAGGCATGAGCCACCACGCCCAGCCAATAATTTTTTTTCATTGGCTCTATTGCCCAGGCTGGAGTGCAGTAGTTCGATCTCAGCTCACTGCAACCTCCGCCTTCCTGGCTCAAGCCATCCTCCCACCTCAACCTCCCAAGTAGCTGGGACCACGGATGCACACAACCACACCCTGCTAATTTTGTATTTTTTGTAGAGAGGGGTTTTGCCTTGTTATCCAAGCTGGTTTTGAACTTCTGAGCTCAAGCAATCTGCGTCAGCCTCCCAAAGTGCTGGAATTATAGGTTTGAGCCACCATGCCCGGCTGAAAAAGTTAAAATTTATCAAAATTATGCACACCAACATTTACAGACCATACATGACACGATTTGCACTCGAAAGAAACATAAATGAGCATTAAGATTCAGTATTTAATGACATGCATAAAACTGTAGTACAGTCTATAACTTCATAGCCACCTCCTGTTGCTGTTGTGGTGAGCTCAAGTGTCCGCTTAAAACACCATGTGATGCCAGTCATCTCCATGTGAGCCGGTCCCCTCTCCTGTAAATTGCGTATTGCAGGAAAGAGTGATCTCTCACAATTCTCATGGATCTTGCGTCATGTTTAATGCGGTACCGTTAACCTCGAATAACACCATGGGACCCATACGAAGTGCCACTAGTGATGCTTGAAGTGCTCCCAAGAAGCAAAGAAAAGTCGTGGCATTACAAGGAAAAGTTGAAGTGCCTGATATGTAGATTGAAGTCTGCAGCTGACATTGCCCGCCATTTCGGGACAAATGAATCCAGCATAAGGACCATTGTAAAAAAGGACCATTGTTAAAAAAAAAAAAAGGAAAAAGAAAAGAAAAACAAGAGAAAACACATGAAGCTGTCACTGTAGCTACACCAGCAGGCATGAAAAGTTGTACTTCTTGTGAAATACATTTTTACCTTGTATTGAAAATACAGCATTACGTGGGTGCAAGTCTGCTATAAGAAAGGCATACCTGTAGACTCTGATGTGATTCAAGAAAAAGTGAAATCATTGTATGACAACTTAAAGCAAAAGGAAAGCTTAAAAAAATGTCAAGATAACAGGAAAAGCAGCTTCCTCCAGCCAAGAGACAGCAGACAGATTCCTAGATGCCATTAAGAAAATCACTGAGGAGAAAGACTATCTGCCTGAACGGGTTTTTAATGCAGATGAAAGTGTCCTAATCTGGGAGAAAATGTCACAAAAAAAACATTTATTAGGAAGAGAAGTGAGTTCCAACGCTTAAGGCAGGAAGGGATAGGCTAACTCTACTGTTTTGTGCAAATGCACTCGGGTTTTTTTGTTTGTTTATTTGTTTGTTTTTAATCAGGACTGCCTTTGTCTATAAAGTGGCCAACCCCTGATCCCTGAAGGAAAAAGATAAACACCAGTTGCCAGTCTTTGGCTTGTACAACAAGAAGGCCTGGACAGCGAGAACCGCTTTTCAGGATCGGTTTCACTGATGCTTTGTCCCTGAAGTCAAGAAGTACCTTGCCACTAAGGGACTGCATTTTAAAGTTCTTTCAGTATTGGACAATGCCTCTGGCCACCCATAATCCCATGAGTTCAACTCCAAAGGTGTCAGAGTGGTCTAATGCCCTAAACACACCATCACTAATTCAGCCTCTAGATCAGGAGGTCATAAGAACCTTTGAGCCTCATCACAGGACTCTGTGGAAAGGACTGTCAGCTCTATGGAAGAGGACCCCAACAGAACATCATGAAAGTCTGGAAGGATTACACCATTGAACCTGCCATCATTGTTATAGAAAGAGCTATGAAGCCTGAAACAATAAATAAATTCCTGCTAGAGGAAACTGTGTCCAGGTGTTGTACTTCACAGGATTTACAACAGAACCAATCAAGAAACTTAAGAAAGAGATTGTGGATATGACAAAAAAAAAAAAAAAAGTGGGAGGTGAAGCGTTTCAAGATATGGAACTTGGAGAAATTCAGGAGCCTATTAGCACACCAGAGGAGTTAACAGAAGATGACCTGACCAAGATGAGTGCTTCTGAACCAGTGCCAGATGATGAAGAAGAAGGCATAGAAGAAGCAGTGCTGGAAAACAAATTGACATTAGACAGTCAGGCAGAAGGGTTGCGATTATTCAAGACTGCTTTTGACTTCTTTTACAACTTAGATCCTTCTATGATATGGGCACAGAAACTAAAATGGTGGAAGAAGGGTTGATACCATATAGAAACATTTTTAGAGAAATGAAAACGTGAAAATGTCAAACAAATTATGACATATATCCGTAAGCACTCCGAGTGTGCTGGTTTCTCCTACCTTGCCTTCTACCTCCTACACTTCTTCCTCTCTGCCACCCAAGACAACAAGACCAACCCCTCTTCCTCCTTCTCCTCAGTCTGTTTAATGTGAAGATGACAAAAATAAAGACCTCTATGATGATTCACTTCCACTTAATGGATAGTAAATGTATTTTCTTTTCCTTATGATTTTTTTTGTTTTTGAGATGGGGTCTCACTTTATTGCCCAGCCTGAAGTGTGATGGTACAACCATAATTCACTGCAGCCTCGACCTCCTGGGCTCAAGTGATCCTCCTGTCTCAGCCTCCGAGTAGATGGGACTACAGGTGTGCAGCACCATGCCTGGCTAATTGTTTAAACATTAGGTCTCACTATGTTAACCAGGCTGGTCTCAAACTCCTGGCCTCAAGCAGTCCTCCCACCTCAGCCCCACAAAGTGCTGGGATTACAGGTATGAGCCACCACATCTGGCTCCTTATGATTTTCTTAATAACGTTTTCTTTTCTCTAGCTTATTTTATTGTAAGAATATAGTATATAGTATATATGCAAAGTATGTGTTAATTATGTTATCAGGAAGGCTTCTAGTCAACAGTAGGCTATTAATAGTTAAGTTTGAGGGGAGTCAAAAGTTATTTTCAACTGTCCAGGGAGTCAGCACCCCTAACCCCTGTGTTGGTCAAGAGTTACATGTATATAAATGTGGTTTGGAATTTAAATTTCTCAGAGGAAAAATGTTTTATGTCAGCATACATTTTTGATATATACCAACAGAATAATTTTTTATTTTTTTAATTCTAGACTCTGTGGGCTGGTTCTTAGACATTAAAGAGAAATTTCAAGTTTTCTCACCCAGTTTCTGTATACATGAGGACTGGTGGCGATGGTTTTCAGCTTTATTGTTACTTCAGTGTGATTCGCATTGTTTTCTTCTGGATCTATCACTGTGCTACTCCATCTTAATTTCCCTATTTGTTTAAAAATGATGCTAGGGAGGTAGTGGAGAGTAGGACCAGCAAAGAGTTATACGGTCCTTCATGAGGAGGACACTGTCTTGCAAGGGCAGTGCACAACTTGGGGTGAAGGTTAGGATGGGTTGGCTGTTCATTAGGCATGGTGTTCACACAGACAGCAGTACCCTGGCACTGAGTAGTTTATGAGCTCTGCTGGCATCCTGTCCTTGGGGGCCAATGCTGCCTGGCATCTTTATTAAATTACTCATTTTGTTTGTAAAGTTACTCAACTGAAAAATACCCATAGCCAGAATGGCACCCTGCCTCTCTTCATCTGCTTGTGTCACATCATCCTTCTTATTTCTTCTTCGTGGGGATGTATTATCTCAAGGACCCACCTCTTAACCGAGTCACTTGCTTTTCCTTAGTGCACCGTACATTTCCCAGAGTTATGGGAAATGTACCTCCACGGCGGAGGGCCCTGTGAGTGACGGGTTGTCTCTGAACCACGGTGTCTCACTTCTCCCAGAACATGCCACTAATAAAGCTGCATTCCTTCAACAGAAGCACACCAAGGCTTGTTAAGTACTGGCTGCCACAGGTGGGAGGGGACAGAGGAATCACACAGGACAAAGTGCTACTTTGAGGTGTTGTGTATAGATTGTGAACTGTCATAAGGGTTACACATACAGACCAGGCTTGGTGGCTTGCTGTAATCCTACCACTTTGGGAGACTGAGGCAGCCAGATCACTTGAGGTCAGGAGTTTGAGACCAGCTTAGCCAACATGGCGAAACCCCATCTCTACTAAAAATACAAAAATTAGCCAGGCGTGGTAGGGCACATCTGTAATCCCAGCTACTCTGTCTCAAAAAGAAATAAAAATTTAAAAATTGAGTTACACATACAATACTTTGGGAGTTCTGAGGAAGTTGTGGTTTCTATCTTGTGAGCAAATCAGGAAGACCTAGTGGAAGAAGAGAATTGCGCCTTGACAGACTGGTAGGACTTAAATATATGGAAGAATTTTAGGTGTTTTCCTAAAATTTACCCAAACTTGGATAGCCTTTTCCCTCACCTGCTAACCTGTCTTTTCTCCCTTTTTACATGACCTTAGTGATGAACTTCAAAGCGCAGATCTGGGGTTAAGATTAGAATGGAAGATGAAAAGATAATTTCCTTTCATTACTGCCACTCTGCTTTTTTGGAGAGCTCTATAACCAGCACTAAACTAACAAAAGTTACCTCAAAAGAAAAACCAAAACAATTGTCTCTCCATCTGGCTTTTGAAGAGCTGGTTTCTGTGTGCTGCGTCCCCATTGCCCATTAATCTGTAGCAGTGGGGTGTTGTGTTCTAGTGTATGCTTGCAGCCTATATGCTGCTCTCTCTGCTTCCAGTTACCTGGTTTCACTTGCCTGGCAGCAGCTGCCGAAGGGTCCCGCTGTCATTTAACCTCATAAGTCTAATTCAGAAGAATTCTGTTCTAGTAAAATCAGAGTGCTGCCTCTGGGCTGGCTGTGTTCTCATTGCTGGCCATCCTGTCCTGCTACTTAATGTCAGTGTGGAAAACCTCTTCAAATGAGAGAATGGCAGTGTTGCAGGGAAAGCCATTATTATTCTGCAATACAGAAACTACTTCTCTGCATTCTGACAACATCGTTTTTTAGTCACATCATATTGATCGATCCCTGAACAGATATATATCATTCCCTCCCTTTCTTTTCAGACCGAGCTAATAGATCTGTCTACGGTAGATGTGATTCTCATCTCTAACTATCACTGTATGATGGCGCTGCCATACATCACCGAGCACACTGGCTTCACGGGCACAGTGTATGCCACGGAACCGACCGTCCAGATCGGCAGGTGAGAGGGTTGATTCTGATCCCGCTAGGATGTGGCTACGGAGCTCCTCCTTCAGTGACGACGCTGTCACAGTATTATACCAGAGCTGGTGGTTACTTCCTTCTGAACAACTAACCCAAAGAACAGGCAGGAGTAGGCGACTCTCTAGATGAGGAATGTTCATTGGAAATGCCTAAGGATTGATGGTGCAAGTAGCCTTGTTGGTCTTTTTCTTATAAATTAATTGGAAGGAGTTCATGGAGACAGCTGTACAGAGGATACTAATTAGGGGAGGTAATGTTTAGGAAGATGCCACAAAGATGCAAGGCAGAGGGCTTCAAAGGGAAAGAGTGTAGCATCTTTAAGAAGACATTTTATTGCTTTGCTTTCAAAAATTCCCCCTTTTGTGGTTTGTTGTAGACTATAAATGGAGACAGCTTGTAGAAAATATAGGATAGATAAGTAAATAGATGGTTAAGTTGTCTCTGCTGTTGACGGAGTGAAACTGAGCAATCTAGGAGTAAAACTGTAGTTTTCCTTTGACTCTGAGAAGCCTCTGCCATCCCTTTCTCTGCCCCTACTAAGCCTTTGTGACACGGGTGGTTACCACAAGTAACCATAGTATCATTTAGTGAGAAATTAGGTAAAGAAAATTACTCCAGAAAAAAAAATTTGTCGATTTATTTTTTTGAAAGAATAAGAATGGTATAAGTTGAAACTGTCAGGTCCCAAAATGTGAGACTTAAGAATTGCTGTAGACTCCTAGGTTGGATTCTGGAGTCTTATAGATGAAATAATGTGTTTTCTTGTTTTTATGTCAAACCATATTACCTGCACTGTGTATGTAACCATAAGGTTGCTGAGAAAGGGCTCTCATAGGAAAGTAAAACACTCAAAGTGATGCATCAATTTCAATTGAGAGGATAAGCTAAAAAACTAGCCTCTAGTCTGGAAAAGTTAAAGCAGTGAGAATCAGCACACCATACTGTTCCTATGAAAGCTACATCCAGGACACCAGTGAGCTGGAATCACAGGTCTTGAGATGTTGAAACTAGCAGTCTTCCTTCAAGATGGAAGGAGGAGATGGTATTAGGCCAAAATAAATAAATAAGAGTGAAATGAAGTTGTTTAGCTTTCAAATACTAATACATTAATGGCTTAACAGTATGTATATGTTAGCTTGGAGGGGATTTAAGTCAATACATATCACCAGTGTTAGATTAGGAATGAGGATTCAAGGTGTTAAATCCATTTCTAGCTTTGTGGTCATCCTCTGGCCATCAAGAATTCCCGCAGTTCTCTGTCCTGTGAATCCCCAAAGCCTGTGTACCTTGATCCAACTGATAGCGCAGCATTTCTTGGATTCCTCATGCCTGGTTCTGTGGTACTCCAGCTCATCTCAGAGAGAGCTAGCCTTCTGCATTTAGCAGCCTACTCCATTTGTCCTTGGAGTATTCTTCCAGATGGAATTTTGCTAATTCCTAAAACATGTCAAGAAAACTTATTTTATCCATTTAAAATGTTCATTTAGGCCGGCCGTGGTGGCTCACGCCTGTAATCCCAGCACTTTGAGAGGCCGAGACAGGTGGATTCGCCTGAGGTCAGGAGTTCGAGACCAACCTGGCCAACACAGTGAAACCCTGTCTCTACTAAAAATACAAAAACTTAGCTCTATGTGGTGGCAGGTGCCTGTAATCCCAGCTACTCGGGTGGCTGAGGCAGGAGAATCGCTTGAACCCAGGAGGCGGAGGTTGCAGTGAGCTGAGATTGTGCCATTGCACTCCAGCCTAGGCAACAAGAGTGAAACTCAGTCTCAAAAAAAAAAAAAGTTCATTTAATATTGTAATTTAAAAAAAAAAAATCCTGCCCATTCCCTGCTGTGTCACCAAAATTAGATACTTGACAGTCATTTAACTTCTCCCTATGTATTTTTAGTAACATAAAGGTAGAGATCTTAGAGTGAGAGTTAAAACAGGCTTGTGTATTTCTATGTTTAGAGACAAGAAACGGGCCAGGCTTGTTTTAAAGGTGAATTAAATTTAAGTTCAGGATTTTTAGCACGGAAATGCAATAAGAGAGTGAGGATTTTGTTTAACTTAATATCAACTGGTGATCAAGTTTATGTGCAGCAGAGAGGAAGATGATGATGAGATGGTGTAGGAGGAGGTGGGCAAGTCATTTCTCCTGGCCAACTGTTAGAGTAGGGTGTTTCTCTAATTTTTTTTTTTTTTCTAATTTTTTAATGGGTGTTCCTCACTTTTTTTCTTTAAACTCAGGCTTCTCATGGAAGAGCTGGTGAATTTCATTGAAAGAGTGCCAAAGGCTCAGTCTGCCTCCTTGTGGAAGAATAAGGACATTCAGAGGTGAGGAACAGACCACTCTCTTCCCAGAGACTATAGCGCCAGGTGCTTTGCAAAGCAGTCTCATTTGATTTCTTCTTCTATGCTTAAACAATGATTTGGTTATATTAAAGATTCTCTTTTTCCTAATACATGAAAGGGTTACATTTGATTCAACCAATGTTTTTTGAGAGGCAACTATGTGCAAGGTGCTATGCTGGGTACTGGAGTTTTTAGGAACAATTGGCTCTGTCCATGAGGTGCTCAAAGTTTAATGTAAAATCAGATAACTCAGGTCAGTTACAGTTTGCATGGCATGTCTTAGAAGAGATGTTTGCCAGCTAGGCGCGGTGGCTCACGCTTGTAATCCCAGCACTTTGGGAGGCCGAGATGGGCAGATCACCTGAGTTTGGGAGTTTGAGACCAGCCTGACCAACATGGAGAAACCCCGTCTCTACGAAAAATACAAAAAGATTAGCCGGGTGGTAGCGCATGCCTGTAATCACAGCTATTCGGGAGGCTGAGGCAGGAGAATTGCTTGAACCCGGAAGGCAGAGGTTTTAGTGAGCCGAGATTGTGCCATTGCGCTACAGCCTGGGCAGCAAGAGTGAAACTCCATCTCAAACAAACAAACAAAAAAAAGATGTTTACCCACAGTGCTGTAGGCACTCAGAAACTGAAGAACCCTGCTTAGGGAGGCTGAGAAGGACATTCCTTAGGAGATGACAGTTGAGATGGGTCTTGGAAGAAGAAATGGACTTGTCCCTATTGCAGAGGTTGAGAAGAGAAGTCCAGGCACGGTGTCATGGGACATAGTATATTCAGGAAACAGTGAGATGTTCAGTGTGGATTAGGGTGAGTAGAGAGGTGAGAGGTGCAAGTAAAGGGGTGAGTTGGAGCAAGAGAATGAAGATTCTCATATGTGAAACTTGAGTTTTATATTGTTGAGAGTGTGAACTCGGCCAGTGAAGGTTTATAAGGAGGCAGATGACCACATTTGTTTTGGGGAAGGTAACTCTGGAAGTAGCATAAAGGATGGACGGGAATGCAGAGACAGGCAGGAGGACCAGCAGTGTGACTGCTGAAATCCAGGGGAGATGACAAAACCTTGAACTAAGGCAGTATCTGTGAGCATGAAGCTGAAGTCTAACTTCAAAGGAATTTCTGAGATAGAATTAAAAAGAACTGGTAAGAGCTGTAAAAGAGGCTGTAAGTAATTAAGAAGGTAAGAGGAGAGCTGAGTGGAAGCCAAGGGACAAGGAAGTTTCAGAAAATATAGGTTGTTGTTGGTCTCAGATGCTGCAGGAATATCAAGTAAAATGGAGATGAGGCCCTTGGCTATAGGAATGGGGAAGTCCTTAACAATCCCAAAGAGGTGAGTTGCCGTAGAGTGCTAGGTCCAGGAACCAGTCTGTAAGAGATGAAGTAAGGAGAAATATGGTAGAAGCAGCAGCTTAATTTCACTTCCATGCTCTCTTACTTAAATTGGCAACAGAGTACCCCTGTGGATGTTAACACACTGGGCTTTCTCTAACCATAGCAATTCTGCCTTCACCTCCAGGCCCTGCAGCAGCCCCACCTTCTGATGGTGGCATCACATCTGGAGTAAAAACTAGTCTTTTGATTTCTTGTTTTCTTTTTCTTTTATTTATTTATTTATTTTTTTTTTTGAGATGGAGTCTCACTTTGTCGCCCAGGCTGGAGTGCAGTGGTGCAGTCTTGGCTCACCGCAACCTCTGCCTCCAGGGTTCAAGCGATTCTCCTGCCTCAGGCTCCCAAGTAGCTGGGACTACAGGTGCATGCCACCACGCCCAACCAATTTTCGTAATTTTAGTAGAGATGGGGTTTCACCATGTTGGCCGGAATGGTCTTGATCTCTTGACCTCGCAATCCAGCCACCTCGGCCTCCCAAAGTGCTGGGATTATAGGTGTGAGTCACTGCACCCGGCATAGTCTTATAATTTCTTAGGCAGTTTATATTCCATATGCTCCTACCCAAATCCACTTTTTTCCAGTTGGCACTGGTTTCTCTTTCCCTCTAGATCAGCGATTTGTAGTCATCTGCTTATTTCAACATTAGAATGTCTTAGTTTTTGCAGATTTTCTTTTGATTAGAATATAAATACGTAGCTAGAGGAATACACTTTTTCTATAGTGACTATTTCAGAGCTTGAGCATTAGTCTCCTCCGTGCATCCCTTTGTACACATGTTATTTATTTTACTTATGTAACACTTGTTGTGTGCCAGGCACTCCTTCTAAATGTGTTGTTTAATTTATGTATTCCTTTAATAAATAGGTAGGTAAGTAGTCGTGTTACTACATTTTTTTTTTTTTTTCCGAGATGAGGTTTCTCTCTGTCTCCCAGGCTGGAGTGCAGTGGTGTGATCTCTGCTCACTGCAACCCCTGCCTCCCAAGGTTCAAGCAATTCTTCTGCCTCAGCCTCCCGAGTAGCGGGACTACAGGTGCGTGCCACCATGCCCGGCTAATTTTTGTGTTTTTAGTAGAGATGGGGTTTCACCATATTGGCCAGGCTGGTCTCAAACTTATGACCTCATGATCTGCCCACCTCAGCCTCACAAAGTGTTGGGATTACAGACGTGAACCACCACACCCAGCCAGTGTTATTACTTTTTTACAGGAGAGAAAACTGATACAGAGAGATTAAGTAACTTGTCCAAGGTTACACAGCTAGTGAGTGGCAAGATTTGCATTCAAACCCAGCCAGCCAGCTAGCCTGGCTGCAGGGTCCATGCTCCTCACCCTTCTGCTGGGCCACCTCTTGTGCACACACACATGCCTCTTCTCACATGCATGTGAGCCGCTTCTTGTGTCAGGGGATGAGGAAGTAGGCTTGCCTGTGCATTTTCTCCTGTGTTTTAAGGATCTTCTGAATGTCCATTTCCTTGTTCGGGGATGTATAGTGTGGGCGTGGCTTCACATTAGGAAACATTTTCTGGACATGTGCATATATAAGTCTTCGGAGTGTATGTGAATGGCCTCCTTGATCTGACTGCCCTGGTGCAGTACCGCATTCTTGTTCCCAGCTCCCTTTTCTCTTTTCCTCAGTTCTGATAACCTCCCTTCTTTTGTTTTCATCTCCCGTGTGCCCACTGGACTGGACAGGACCCCAGTTCCCTACATCTCCCTCTCAGGACTTTGTTTTCTTTCCCATGGAACATGCATGCTCTGACCTCCCTTCTTCCTCTTAAATAGAAACCATTTATAGTGTTTTGCTGCAAATAATTTTGGCACACCACAAATAGTGTTCAAAAGTCAGTATTTCTTGGCCAGGTGCAGTGACTCAGGCCTGTAATCCCAGCATTTTGGGAGACCGATGCGGGCAGATCACTTGAGGTCAGGAGTTCCAAGACCAGCCTGGCCACTATGGTAAAACCCCGTCTCTACCAAAAATACAAAAAAAATTAGCCAGGCATAGTGGCGGACACCTGTAGTCCCAGCTACTCAGAAGGCTGAGGCAGAAGAATCGCTTGAACCTGCGAGGCAGAGGTTGCAGTAAGCTGAGATCACGCCCCTGCACTCCAGCCTGGGGGACAGAGTGAGGACTCTGTCTAAAAAAAAAAAAAAAAGGCAGTATTTCCTGACTCCCAAATCTTGGGCAAAGTCTTAGGAAGCCCCAAATGCTTGCTTCACCTTTTCTCTTGTGACCTTGGGCACAATCCTCGGCCATTTTTTCTTTGCCTCCCATTTTGCCACACAAAAGAAGTGCCACCTACATTAGGGAGAGTATGAATGAGGCTAAAGGAGGAGAAGGCTAGGGAGGGGCCTGAAAGGTATTTCCTAAGATGCACAAGAAATCTCCCTTTCTAAAAGTTTTTTCATTTTAAGTTCTGGGATATGCGTGTAGGACATGCAGGTTTGTTACATAGGTAAACATGTGCCATGGTGGTTTGCTGCACCTGTCAACCGATCACCTAGGTAGTAAGCCCCGTATGCATTAGCTGTTTATCCCAATGCTCTCTCTCCCCACTCCGCCTTCCCTGAGAGGCCCCAATGTGTGTTGTTCCCCTGCCTGTGTCCATGTGTTCTCATTGTTTAGCTCCCACTTAAAAGTGAGAACATGCAGTGTTTGGTTTTCTGTTCCTCAGTTTGCTGAGGATAATGGCTTCAGTTCCATCTATGTCCCTGCAACACACATGATCTCATTCCTTTTTATGGCTGCATAGTATTCCATGGTATATAGGTACCACATTTTTTTAATCCAGTCTATCATTGATGGCCATTTTGGTTGATTCCATGTCTTTGCTATTGTGAATAGGGCTGCAGTGAACATACACTTGCATGTATCTTTATAATAGAATGGAAATCGCCCTTTTAAAAGAAACTGCTAGTTGAACTGTGGGAAAAAATCAGAAACTGTTGAGACCAACTTGGTAGAGGAGCAAGGAGAGTAGTAACTTGCACTTTTGGAGAAGGCCGTCTTTGATTCTCACCCTGGCCAAGGATTGTGCTTTGATTTTTGAGCATGACAGCATGAGATGAGCCATAGTTATTGGTAGAGAAACGGAAGAGTCTAATTATTGGAAAATATACTGAGATGTGAAAGAGACACTCCATAGCTGTGTTCTCTTTTTCTCCTAGATAAATTCAGCATAAATATTAGAAGTGGTAGAAGAGTTTGAAGAGCTATTTTTTTTTTTTTTTAATTTTTTGAGACAGGGTCTCTGTCACCCAGACTGGAGTACAGTGGTGCAATGTCGGCTCACTGCAGCCTCCACCTCCCGGGGTTCAAGCGATTATCCCTCATCAATTTGCTGAGTAACTGGGACTAAAGGTGCACACCTCCATGCTCGCTAATTTTTGTATTTTTTGGGTTTCACCATGTTGGCCAGGTTGGTCTCAAACTCAAGTGATCCGCCTACCTCAGCCTGCCAAAGTGCTGGGATTATAGGCATGAGCCACTGTGCTTGGCCATAAGAGCTATTTATTCTTTAATTGGCATCAAGCGAAAGAGTTCTTTTGAAATATTCACCTAGAATTTAATCTTGGACCAGAGTTCTAAAAGTGCTGCATTTGGACAATGTTTGTGCTAAGGGATTTACATCACCTTTAGATTTCTCTCTATCACAAGCTAGTTGATATCTAGCGTCCCAAACTACTGTGGCATGCTACATTGACAAATGCTATTTTTTGCTATCTAGTTCACCAAAATTTTTCCCATTATGTAGGCTGTATCTTCTCTTTATGTTTTCATTCTTTTTTTGTTGTTGTTGTTGTTATTTTCTTCATTCTTGCGCTTTGCCTGTCCAGGTCTTCCAAAGTAGGGATCACAGGTCCACATGCCTACAGAGCTGAGGAAGGTACACACCGGAGTGAGATGGGCTGGTGGAAAATGTGGACCAGTGACCACACCCCTCTATAGGGGCAGCTGACTCGCAACTCCAGCAGATCGTGGCCATATGGGAATGTGAGCCCACAGTTGCCAAGCCTTCCTTAGAACTCAAAGTCTAGATGTTGTAAATGTGACTTTTAAAAAATCTTTTTAGAAATGTTGGCTGCTACATTAGAATAAAATCCCGTATGATCTGAGCAAAGTACCTCTTTGAGAGGTACTTTGAGAGGTACTCGATTTGAGACTTGAGCCCCCAATTTTTGACTTACACTATATATAGGCAGACTCAAAGCAGATCTTGTCAAGTGCCTAGAATTAATACATCTTAGTAGCTTACATTACTAATAAAACAATCAACTAAAGAAAACAGTAAATTAAAAATTTTCAAACTCAGTCAAAAGAATCTGACAAATTCTCGTAAATCATTTGAAGTTAGTTCGAATTAGCATTTGATTTATTATTAGTACATGTACCAAAAAAAAAAAAAACTATTACTCCTACTTTTTGGCAGCTGTATAACTTCCTGCCTCAGTTGACAGTGCTCCTTGAGATTTATATCAAAGAAGTTAGCCATCCTTCTTCCTAACTTTGACATTACAGTTTACTCTTGAAAAAGAGATGGATTTTGAAGGGAAGGAAAAGGAGAACCCCTCACAATATAATTTTTGGGTCTCTGACTTTCCCACACTCACTTAAGTTTAGGTTTTTAATGGAAAAATGTAAAGGAAGATATTCCACTTAAGAAAGTAACCCCATCTCTAGTACTTCTTTTGTATAAAGCTAACATTTTTTATAAGATTAGAAATCTACAGTTACAATAAGGATAAATCATTACAATATATTGTCATCATCCTCATGCAAGCATTAAGCAATTAAGCTTTGATATATTCTTGGCTGAATTTTTATGGCAGTTTTTAATACTTGAAACTTGTAATGTGGCTTCATACCTTACAGAAGACTTAAAACTAGCCAGGCATGATGGCTCATTCCTGTAATCTCAGCAATTTGGGGGGCCAAGGCTGGTGGATCACCTGAGGTCAGGAGTTCAAGACCAGCATGACCAACATGGTGAGACCCCATCTCTGCTAAAAATACAAAATTAGTCACACCTATAGTCCCAGCTACTTGGGAGGCTGAGGCAGGAGAATCGCTTAAATCCAGGAGGTGGAAGTTGCGGTGAGCCAAGATCGTGCCATTTGCACTCCAGCCTGGGCAACAAGAGTGAAATTCCATCTCAAAACAAAACAAAACAAAACAAAAAAGACTTAAAACCATGCATGTTCAAGTTGAAGTTCCTCTGCTCTGACACCCCTTGGGTATGCGTACAGTTTATCAACTAACTCTATGATAGGAAGAGAAGATAAAAGTGTGTACTTGGAGGTCAAATAGACTGGTATTTGAATTTCAGATCTGTTTCTTGGTAACTGTGGCAACTTATTCCTTCTAGGCTCTATTTCCTCCTTCATGAAATAGGAGCGATATTAACAACTTAATAGGATTGTTGTAAGGACTAAATGAGTAATATGACTAAGTTCTTAAAATTATGCCAGTCACCCAGTAGGTGCTCAATAAATGCCAGTGTCCTTGTCTCCTTTAATAAGATAAGTGGCTTACATAATCTGCTTTTGTTAACCAGAACACATCTGTCTTCCACAGCCTAATGTACCTTCAGACACTGGCTTTCTGATGAAAGCAAGGTAGTCAAGTGGGCAGAAGGAAAACTGTTTTCAAACTCCACTGTTACCTGTAGTTAGCTGTCACTGTCACTCAGACTCTTAGACTCAATCTTTTCTGTAAAATAAGAATTAAATTATCTCTAAGTCCACTTGTGTTAGAGTTCTGAAAGTTGTCCAGAGAGAGGCTCCTTAAGGCAGGCCCTCAGAGAGCAGCAGTGCTTTGACGGAGTAATCACAGCTGGTTGGGCTTTGCGATTCCGGTCACTTCACTGTTTCATTTCACTCGGAGTTGATTAGCCTCTGAGGGACTGATTCATGCTGACCAGACTCCCAGGATGTAGAGTGACAAACAAAAATCCCGATTAATCACTTTAAAGTAAGACCTCTGACTGGCTCCAGAACTAGAGTGGCTCTTCTATCTAGGACACTCTATGCTAGCCAGGAAGTCCACTTAAGACCTCAAATTATGGGTAAGAAATTTTTCCATGAGCATAGGATTAGAGCAGAGATCGTTGACTTGCTCTCAAGAGTTGTTCCTGTCATGCTTTGGTAGCCTAAGCAATTGCTGTTTTTTAAGCACTAATTTGATCTAAAATAAACATCAGGGGTTATAACCTAGTTTCTGGTTAATATTGAAACATACTTCATTTTGAGGCTCCACAAACTCCGTATGGGTCCTTATTCTGCCAACATACCCAGTCCATCCCAGCCCCAACGGGCATGTTAAGCCCTTTGCTGTGATGAGAGTCAGGCAGGGAACTTTCTTGATTCCTATCTTCTTTGTATTCTCTCCTTATATTAATTTTGTTCATTCATTCATTCATTCATTCAACAAACACTTAATGCCCAGCCAGTTTTTTACTTACCACCTTCCAAGTGGTCCTTCTGGACTTAAAAGTCTTAATATTTAATAAAAACACAAAAGCATGCTGCTTTTGCTGGCAGGATGGAGGAAGAGGCCGCAGAGCTTTGGCATCATGTCAGAGCCCTGGGAAAGAAGTTCATCAGGCACTCAAGTGTGGTAAGAACAAAGCAAAACAATGAAATCCTTTAGAAAGTACTTATGAAGCATTTAGACTCTGAGAACTTGACTTTGATAAATTAGAAAGCCAGAGAAACACAGAACTAGTTCCCTCTGGGTTTCCTTATCCTTCTTATCCAAAATCAGCCAATAATTCTAATGGCTTTAAATGGCTCTATAAATGCCTCTCCGTAATTGGGACCTCAAGTAAGCCTAAGGAGAGTTTCTGGGAAAACTAAGTTAGACAAGATGTGTTAGGAGATAGCGGAAGCACAACAAAGTAACTAAATATCTAGAAAGAATAAAAGAGGATGTCAGCAAAAGGACTTTGTGGGCAGAAATATGAAATTCAGAGAATTTCAGAGTTGTTGAGTAACTACCAAATGCCTGGTATTATGATAAGTTTGTAGAAAAATACCCAAAAAAGTTTAAGATTTAGTCGCTCTACTCAAGGAGCTTGTCAAGCAGAGAAAATAGAGGCTAAATGGCAAGACTTAGGCTGGGCTGGGCAGATTGAGTAGGGCTTGAATGAGGAAAAAGAGACCATTCCAAGCGGGCAAGAGAGTGAGCAAGATAGAAGTCCTAGTCTTCTGTAACCTAACCACCGAAGTGACAGCCCATCATCATCTTTGTCATATTGGAAGCAAGCCACTTGATCCAGCTCACACTCAGGAGAGGATTCCACAAGGGGGTGAATCCTGTAGGTGGGGGTCACTTGGAGCCATGGCAGAAGCACCTGCCACAAAACCCTGAACCGGGCAGGTCAGACTGAACCAGAGGCAGTGGGGATGACTTGACTTTCCTCTTCTGGGCTACCCCTGAGCTCCTCCCTGATTTTTTTCACCACCTCTCACAGTTATAGGGCTCGCCTCTACCCAAACGTGGTGCAGTTCAGAGGGGACATGTTGATAATTGCATTGCTGGTTCTTTTCTTTCCTGGGATAGCAACTGAACTTTTTTTCTTTTGAGTGTCATTTATATTGGGCACTGTGCTCAGTGCTGAGGAGACAAAAATGAAAAAATATTGCTGTGTGAATCATATGATACAATGGGATAAAAAGATACACGTTACTCTTTTCAGTGGGTATTAGTAAAATACAAAACAAAAGGCGAATTTAACAAGACTGTTCTCCTTCTAACTACAGTGTTCTATGGATCTGATTAGCAAAAATCATCTGTAGTGAAAATTTCTGTATAAACATGCTTTCTTCAGTTTTTGTAGAACGTAAGTTTATGATTTCCATACCATTTACTTTAAAAGAAAAGATGGGAAAGATTCAGGCTGAAATATACTTGGATCTTCAGGAGCCTTTTGTTTTGCTGAAGAAAATTGTGTCCCTATTTGAAACACTAGTAATTTCTCTAGAAATAAGTTCTGGGCTGTTGAGGACAAAAGTTGCAGATGCTGTGCATCTTCATGCTTCCCTCTTTCCCTTCTAAGGGTTCGGTCAGAACACTGCTAGTACTCAATAAGCTGAATGTAAGACTGTTTCATCTCCAGCACACAATGAAAACATTAAAGTGACCAAAGCCTCTTTTTTAGCTCGGCTGTTCCAGTTCTTAGTCTGCTGAATTTTCATAGGGTGTTGTCCTAGATGGAAAGGGGAGACTGTGCTGGGAAGGGCCATCAAGAGAAGACAGAGCTAGCAGGAAGGAAAGCCCACGTGGTATAGTATTCTGGGTAATGGCAGTACTGGTTGTCAAATAATGGGTAAGGAGAATCACAGAAAGAAAGCAGGCATAGTTCTGGCCTTGTGTGTGACTTTCTAGTCAGCCTTTAAGAGAGGTGACTGTTGCAGGGCCCTGGCAAAGCTGGGGACAATGTGAAAGAAATTCAGCTGAATGGAGAGATGTGGTTGGAGTTGCAAGTGTTATTCATCATTATTCATCACAGTCCCTGCTCTCTAGCCACTCCCATGACAGCCTTCCAGCTCTGGCATTTTTAAGTCAAACTCTTTGGCTGCTACTGGGCCCAAAGTGAGAGGTCTTCATTTTCAGTGCAGGGCAGCCCCAGGAGGTTCAAGCCCCTGGGCTGCCTGATCCTGAGAACTTAAAGGAGGAGTCAAAGCTGGGTAGAACCTTGGGTTTTTCCTTGAGGCCTCTCAAGTTCAGAATCGTTGCTGCTAGTCAGAGTCAATCTCCTTGGGTTGGAGTCCACTGCAGTATTGTAGAGAAATGCATATGCTCCTGGGGCTGTGTTGGAGCAGGGCTGGAGACAAACCTTGACTCAGCATCTTTTCTGCACCAGACACTTCACATGCATTATATTATACATCATTTCCCCATTGCAGAGAAACTCTCAAAGGAAGGTAGTATTCTCTCCATTTTATAGATGAGGAAACTGAGGCTTGGAGGTGAAGAGCTAACTCCAGGATGTAAACCTAGACTTGTCTGGTTGTAAATTCTCTTTTTTCCTTATTTACCAGTGCCTCTGAGAGAAATATCTCCTTCCTCAAAGCAGGCAGTCGTGAGTTATGGGGATGAGGAGGTAAGAGATGCAGGAGCAGCAGACCCTGAGGTGGCCTCAGTCCAGAGGGAGCTTCTGTGCCACTTCCCTGCACTCCTGCCAGACTCAGGGCCAGCCAGCCTTCCTGAAGAGCATGTGAGTGTGCACCTAGCCTAGACTGGGGTCACAAGATCTGAGAGAAAGTGACAGATGTGTCTAGGTTTTAAGCAAGAGCAAGTAAGTGTTGTCCACTCAAAATGTAGAAGACAGAGGGACTTAGGTAGGTGGGGTGCAGGCAGGCAGGGCCTTGCACTGAAAAAGCCCGGTATAGATAGTACAGGCAAAAGCAGCGCCCAGATAAAGAAGGGCCTTAGGAAGTCATGCTGAGAGCCTTGGATTGTATCCTCAATGTATTGGTGAACCATTGAAGTTGGGGGATGATACGATCTTGAGATTTGCATTTGTAGTATATTGTTTAGGCCTTTCTGGGAGGGAAGGCCAGCCTGTAGGCAAGAATGACTCGAGTCCTTTGGCATCCCTTTTGTTGCCTTGTTCTGTTAAATTTTTCTTAGACTTAAGCACAGTCTGAACAGAAGCCCTGTATTGTGCGTGTCATTCCCCTTATGTGACTTACATCCTGAGACCACAGTCAGTGCTAAGTAAATATGTATAGAATAAATATTGCAAAACCTAAAGCAGTTCACTATGTGTACCTAAGATAAGTGAGTAAGAAAATCTTCATGTATCTGTTTATGTAGAAGGTAATGACAATGGATCATTGATACTTTGTTGCTAAAGAAACAAGGGTAAAAAGCATAGGAACAATTTGATCTATGTGCTGCTCTGGTTAAATCTTAATTCAGTGTTTCCATTGTTATGGCTGTATAAATGCAATTCACCGGCCGTATAAGATTATTAGGATTATTTTTTCTATCTTGCGCAACTTTTTGTTTTCCCTTAATTACCTTGTTTTCTTATTTGTGTAGTTATTTTATGTACCTATTGTCTCTATACTCTTCCCCTACTTGTCTCTCCTCAATATGTTTGTAAGTGATTACAAATTTCTCCTCTACCCTCTTAGGGTATCCAGTTGTGCGTAAGAATTAAACTGACATAAAACAGGTTAACAGAAGAAAGGCATACACATTTGATTAAATTACATATATGTAGGAGTCCGCACAGGAGAATGAAGACCCAAAGGAGCAGTTAGAGTTGAACGCAGACACTGAGTTGGACAAAGAGCAGGACGTTGGGAAAATGTGACAAGGGAAGGGGACTTGGGCCAGAGCAGTCAATTGGGTGGAGAAGTGACTGGGAAGATCAGGATTTAACAAGGTTTGCTGGTACAGGTTTTTCTCGAACTCCATTCCCTTTCCCTACAGATAAAATGTTACTTTCCTCCTGCTATAGGGAGGACATCTTCCATATGGGGATTTCATCTCTTTTCAGGAAGAAAAAGAGGAGGTCAGAGAGCTCTTCCTGCACCTGCTGTTTCTCAGGTGCCTTTACCTCAAACTAACCTTTATGCTGAAGTGGCATATTTTGGGGTGGCATATCCTGCCACCCATCATGTTCAGTCTCTGTAGGTATTCAGACAACTTTTGTCTCCTTGAAAAGTCCTCTCCCCAGCCTTCTCTCTCTGATGTCAGCTGTCTTGGTCCCAATGCCATGGCTTTCAGCTGAGGATTTTCCTCACCATTATCCCAAAGACTTCTTTTGCTTCTGTTAGAAGCTCTGTTTTCTGAGTCTTCCATTTTCTTGTTTACTCCTTGATTTTTCAGGCCACATCCTCCAGTAACTCCCTGACAAAGAATGTGTGGGAAGTAAATTTTCTGAATCTGCACATCTAAAACTATTTGGTAGAAATAACCCTCAAACTATTTGACAGAAATCTACATTAGATATAATTTTCTCTTACAAGTTGAAAACATTATTATATTTTCTTCTAGCTTCCAGGAGTGTTGTTGAAATGTCCAGTGCTGTTTTGAGCCTAGATCTTTAGTTTGTACCTCTTGATTCCCATATGATAGCTTTTAGAATCTTTATTCCTTGAGTTCATGATGATGGATCTTACTAAAGCAGTTTCATTCATGTGCTGAGTACTTAATGGGCCCTTTCAATTTAGAACAGGAGTGGCAACTGTTGGCCAGCACTGTTTCTGGGCCAAATCTGGCCCACCACTGTTTTTATAAAGCGTTATCAGAACACAGCCACGCTTATTTACATATTGTGTATGCTGTTACGCGATAAGCTGAATAGTTGTGATGGAGACTGTATGTGATCTGCAAAGCTTAAAATACCTGCAACCACTTATGGAAAAGGTTTGCCAATTCCCAATTTAGAAAATTAAGAATTTTAATTCTGGTTTTAAAAAAAGTTTTCCACTTCCCTTTTCTGTGTTCTGTCTTTCTGCAACTCTTGCTATTAGATGCTGAACTTCCTAGATTGTCATGTAAATATTTTTCTCTCCTCTTTTCCATCTGTTTTTCTTTTTGTTTGTTCTTCTGCAGAATTCCCTTAACTTCATTTCCCAAGCTTTCTATCCGTGTTTCATTCCTGCTGTAATATTTTTTAACATAAATTCTTCTGATTGTTAAATTAACCTTTTTATTGTAATATAAAAGACAGATATTAGTCATGCCCATAATCCCAGCACTTTGGGAGGCCACGGTGGGCAGATTGCTTGAGTCCAGCATGGGCAACGTGGCAAAATCCCATCTCTACAAAAAATAAACCGAGCCGGGCATGGTGGCACACACCTGTAGTCCCAGCTACTTTGGAAGCTGAGGCAGGAGGATCACTTGAGCTTAGGAAGTTGAGGCCGCAGTGTGCTGTGATTATGCCACTGCCCTCCAGCCTGGGTGACAGAGCAAGACCTTGTCTAAAAACAACAGCAGCAAAAACAAAAACAAAAAACAAACCCAGAGATATCAAAACACACAAAACTAATATATTGCTTAATAAATTACTATACAGCAACCACTCTTAAAGCCACCCCCCTAGTCAAGGAAGAGAACATTCCCAGCAACTCAAAAGCTCCAGTCCAATCACAGCCCCCTCTGAAATATTGCATGGTTTCAACTCATTGGGTGGTGGTGGTGGTGGTGGTGGTGGTTGTTTCAGCTGAAATTGTCCCATCTTTGAACACTGAAAGCCTTGTCAGGTGTTGATACGGTTTGCCTCTGTCCCCACCCAAATGTCAACTTGAATTGTTATCTCCCAGAATTCCCACATGTTGTGGGAGGGACCCAGGGGGAGATAATAGAATCATGCGGACCAGTTTTTCCTGTGCTATTCTCGTGATAGTGAATAAGTCTCACAAGATCTGATGGGTTTATCAGGGGCTTCTGCTTTTGCTTCTTCCTCATTTTCTCTTGCCACCGCCATGTAAGAAGTATCTTTCGCCTCCCGCCATGATTCTGAGGCCTCCCCAGCCATGTGGAACTGTAAGTCAAATTAAACCTACTTTTCTTCTCAGTCTCAGGTATGTCTTTATCAGCAGCATGAAAACAGACTCATTGTCCCCTAGGTCATTTCTTGTGACCCTCATAGTCTTTGATTGTTTCCTTGCCATCTGTGATAGCAGGATGTTTAAGACTCTTCTTGTACATTCTCTGCCCTAAATTACCCATTTCTCCAAGAAACCCTGGTTTCTCCAATGGGAAGTGGAATTTTAAGATCCCATTTTGGTTGTTAGCAATGCTCATTGCTACTCAATTGGTCATTGTTTCTAGTACTCTTTGGAGAACAGAGCATATATATTTCCCCCCACTTTCTTTTTACACTTGTACCATATCTGTGTTGTCAGAGTATATATTCGTTACATACTATCCTCCCTTCCTTTTAACCTTCATTTAGTCTGTCAGCTACTAGCAACTGTATATTTAATGCTCACTACTGGCCCATTCATACTGATGTTTCTTTAATCATTCTGATTGTCTGAAACTCAGTCTTCAGTAGATTTCTCGGGATGGGATCACAAGAACAGTATTCCCTGAGTTCCTGCATGTTCATAATTGTTTATCTGTGATCTTTGGCCTTGAAAGTCAGTTTTGCTAGATATATAGTCCTTGGCTTGCATTTTCTTTCTTTGAGTATCTTAAATATGTTCTCCTATTTTTTTCTAATATTAAACATTGCTGTTAAAACCACTGATAAAATCTAATTTTCTTTCCTTGTAAGTCACTTGCTCTTTTCCTAGATCCCAAAGGTTTGCTTGTTGTCTAAATATTTTCCCAGAATATGTCTGGCGTTCATTGTTCTGGGTCAGTATTCTCAAGTGTGCACTATGTTCTTTTAGTGTGTAGTTTCATGTCTCTTTATTTTAGTAATTATAATATTTAGTAATTGAATGTTATGAGTATTAATTTTTATTCTCTCACTTGGTTTTCTGTTAGGGACTACTATTACCCTTATGTGGCATCTTGCTTATCTGTCTTCAACATTTGTTTCTTTTGAATTGTTTAAATCTCTTCATTTCTTTTTGCTATTTTTTCTTCCCATTTTTCTTGTGTCATTATCTATTGTGTTAATCTACTCTTGTGTTTCTGTTACAGGTTGAGTGTCCCGTATGTGAAATACTTGGGACCAAAGTGTTTCAGACTTCAGATTTTTTCCAATTTGGAACATTGCTGATTGAGCATCCCAAATCCCAAATCCAAAGTAATCCAGTGAGCATTTCCTTTGAACATCATGTTTGCACTCAAAAAGTTGCAGATTTTAGAGCATTTCTGATCTCAGGTTTTCAGATTTTTTTTTTTTTTTTTTTTTTATGAGAGGGAGTCTCTGTCACCCAGGCTGGAGTGCAGTGGTGAGATTCTTGGCTCACTGCAAGCTCTGCCTCCCAGGTTCAAGCGATTCTCCTGCCTTGGCCTCCTGAGTAGCTGGGACTACAGGCGCCCGCCACCACACCCAGGTAATTTTTGTATTTTTAGTAGAGATGGGTTTCAGTGTTGCCCAGGCTGGTCTCAAACTCCTGAGCTCAGGCAATCCGCCCACCTCGGCCTCCCAAAGTGCTGGGATTACAGGTGTGAACCACCGCACCGTCCAGGTTTTCAGATTTAGGATGCTCAACCTGTAGTTTAATCTTCATTTCCAAAGTGATGTTTTCTTTTATTTCTAATTCTGTATTGAGTTCTGTCATGTCATTTATAAGCTTTGCTAGTTTTTCATGTATGTGCCTCTTTCGTGTTTGTATAACTTTTAAATCTTTTTCGCTTATTTTGAAATTCTGATGTATTGTTGGCATGCTTTCACTCTCTGTATGACATTGTATTTCTAATTTCTAACAGCTCTTTTTATTCTCTTAATCTTTTTTCTGTAGCAATCTCTTCTCATTTCTTAGCTGTGTTATCTTATTTTTCTAACGATAGTAAGGACAAGCTGTTTAACTTAAAGTTTTCTTCTACCTGCCTAATTTATTTCTTCTAATTTCCCTACCTGCTCCTCTGCCCCCATTTGAGCCCTTTATTATTTTAGAGACTTTTCTCAAATTTATGGTAGTTCTTGGCTTACTGGCTCATGTTTAAGAGTTGGAAAATTTAAAAAAAAAAAAAAAACTAATTAGAAAGTCTGTGTGCCATGAGTAGGGCTTATTCAATTCCAGACTTTACCATAAAGTAATCTAGTTGAGCTGTTTCTTTGTGGAACCCCCTGTGTTAGGATCTCTTCATTAATTTTTTTTCTTTGAGGCTGATCGGATTCTTCAGAGAAGATTCTTTCAGCCCCCTACCCTGGAGGGTATAAGCTTACTCATAGTGCTCTGGCAGCCAAATGAAGAGAGGAACATTGTTTCTCTAAATATATGAATTTTTGTTTAGGAAGGCTGCCTCAGTTGATGGTTTCCCCTAGTCCAGATTTCTATTTTTACTCCCTCCAGAGAACAATCTCTGGTAGCATATCTGAGAGGAGAAGGGACAGCTGCTGAGCTATATGGAAGGAATGAGGAGGTCTGGAAGGTTCTAAGAATCTCATCTATTTTTTCAACAATTCCTCTTGTTTTTAGATTGATTCAACTTCCAGATATACCTGTTGTTTTCAGTTGCCATACTTTTTGTGGGTTCTGCAGTAGAAATTAAACATTTGCACTGAACTTTCCTGGGCCTACTAAGTCAGTTATCATTTGTCTTTCTGCTTTCTAAAATGCCTTGCTATTGTCTCTTCTCTCATTCTCTTTGTCTTAACGGTGTGTGTGAGTGAGTGTGTGTGTGTGTGTGTGTGTGTGTGTGTAGCCCTCCTCTATTGTTCAGTGTTGTTTCAGGAGAGAGAGGAGAGGCTAATGGCATGCATTCATTTCACCCCAGTACTTGGACCTGTATTGTACAGTGAATGTCAGGGAAGTTACTCTTCAGGTCTCCTTCTGATTCTTTTGGAGCAAATGATAAAACGTTTTTCTGTTGACACATATTGGGCAACATAGCAAGACCATGTCTCTATTTAAAAGAAAAGAAAAGAAAAGAAATGGCTGGGCACGGTGGCTCACACCTGTAATCCCAGCACTTTGGGAGGCTGAGGCGGGCCTGTCACAAGGTCAGGAGGTCGAGACCATCATGGTCAACATGGTGAAACCCCATCTCTACTAAAAGTACAAAAAGTAGCTGGGCATGGTGGTGGGCACCTGTAATTCCAGCTACTTAGGAGGCTGAGTCCGGAGAATCGCTTGAACCCGGGAGGCAGAGGTTGCAGTGAGCCAAGATTGCACCGTAACACTCTAGCCTGGTTACACAGTGAGACTCTGTCTCAAAAAAAGTAAAAATAAAAAAAGAGAAACGATCATAAAGGAATCCTATGAACAATTATATGCCAGTAAATTAAACCATTTAGATCAAATGGACAAATTACTGGAAAGGAATGCTGTAGAACATGAAGAAATGTTCACCCGGTAGTTGATATTGTGATCCATTTGCAGGCTGTTACCTTCTCCTCTCAAGGATGCAGTGGAAGTGTCAACCTGGAGAAGATGCTATACAATGCAAGAGGTGAACTCTGCCCTTAGTAAAATCCAGCTGGTGGGATATTCTCAGAAAATTGTGAGTATTCATATTACATTTCAGTCATTTATGAATGCTTTCCGTTCATATTGTTATTGTTTCGAAGGATCCTATAGTTACGTTTTTAAAGCCATTCCGTTACTGAGGATCCAGAGCCTCTGTTCTTTCCTCTGTTCCAGTCAGGAACAAGGGCCTAACACCTAACTGAAAATGAAAAAGGAAAGCCAAAGCGTATCTTTGGTCTGTATGGTAATATTTCATCTCTCCCTTTTAATGTGTGAACCTTGAGTGCCTAGGGATATGGAAGAGGGCTGGAGCTCTCAGGTGACAAGTACAGATTATAGGATTGCTTTCTATATTTGGAACATGATGATCTCCATCATCTTTCTGTTTTCCTTAAACTTTGTAGTTTACTTTATTGATTGATT
Organism: Mandrillus leucophaeus; assembly: GCF_000951045.1. Lineage (NCBI taxonomy): Eukaryota > Metazoa > Chordata > Mammalia > Primates > Cercopithecidae > Mandrillus > Mandrillus leucophaeus. The sequence continues at coordinate 3,397,928 of NW_012102654.1, read as the reverse complement.
GACTGAGACAAGGTCCCACTTTGTTACCCAGGCTAGAGTACAGTGGCACAAACACGGGTCACTGCAGCCTCGACTTTCCAGGCTCATGTGATCCTCCTGCCCCAAGTAGCTACTTGGGGACTACAGGCATGTGCCACCATGCCCAGCTAATTTTTGTATTTTTTTGTAGAGACAGGGTTTCGCCACGTTGCCCAGGCTGGGTTCATGCGTTCCACCGGCCTCAGCCTCCCAAAGTGCTGGGATTACAGGCGTCAGCTATTGCACCTAGTCTCTGGTTTACTTTAAAATATTTTTTGTTTTTAAACTGAGGATATTTCTGTTGTTTTTCCCTCCAGAATTACCTTGTGTGACTGTCACTGTAAGCTCATTGCGCATTCTTACTGTGGTTCTCTTTTAGGAGCTTTTTGGTGCAGTCCAGGTGACGCCTCTGAGCTCTGGCTATGCCCTTGGGAGCTCCAACTGGATCATCCAGTCTCATTATGAGAAAGTGTCTTATGTCTCTGGATCCTCCTTGCTTACCACACACCCCCAGGTAATTCCAAATTCTCTTCTTGCAACTCAGCTTTTTGGTTACTTAACTCAAATTCAGAATGTGTCCAGGGTACCATCAGCCATTTTTAAATCTTCCCAATTTGGTTTTCTACAGATACTCTCTAGCCAAGGTAGACTATTTGAATCCCAACATTTTGGCCTACAGGTTTCTCTGAAATAGTCCTGCTACCTTGAGGGTCACCACTAGGGTTCTGAAATTCCCACAGTCCTTCCAAAGACCATAGCCTAATGTGGGACACAGATAGTTATGCATTTACTCAGCAAATATTAGCTGTTTAAAATCCTTCCCAAGGGCCAAGTGTCAAGTGTCATGCACACATGTGGGTATTGGGGATTCAGTGGTGACCAATGGGCAAAGCCACTCTTGTGGATCTTTTGTTGTAGGGGAGTTGATGATGTTGGGGAGAGGATGGTGTATAGTAGGTAAAAAAAATAAAGTGTATGGCCATTTCCAATTGTGATACAAGTACTGAAAACAGTAAATCAGGATGATTTTCAGAGCGATGGAGACTGGTTTAGATTGGGTGCCCAGGAAAGCCGGTGGGAAGATCTCACTTAACTGAGATCTGGAGAGGTAAGCCATGTTGGCTGGGCGCAGTGGCTCACACCTGTAATCCCATCACTTCGAGAGGCCAAAATGGGATAACTGCTTGAGCCTAGGAGTTCAGGACCAGCTTGGGCAATATGGCAAAACCCTGTCTCTACAAAAAGTTCAAAAATTAGCCGGGTGTGGTGGCACATGCTGTGGGCCCAGCTACTCAAGAGGCTAAGGCAGAAGGATCGCTTGAGCCTGGGAAGCAGAGGTTGCAGTCAGCCGAGATTGCGCCACTGTACTCCAGTGTGGGTAACAGAGTGAGATTCTGCCTCAAGAAAAAAAAAAAAAAAGTCTGGGTATGGTGACTCATGCCTGTAAATCCCAGCATTTTGGGAGACCAAGGCAAGTGGCTCACTTTAGGTCAGAAGTTCGAGACCAACCTGGCCAACATGGTGAAACCCCATCTCTACTAAAAATACAAAAATTAGGTGTGATGGTGTACACCTGTGATCCCAGCTACTTGGGAAGCTGAGGCAGGAGAACCACTTGAACTCGGGAGACAGAGGTTGCAGTGAGCCGAGATCGTGTGCTGCACCCAGCCTGGGTGACAGAGCAAGACTCCATCTCAAAAAAAAAAAAAAAAAGAAAGAGAGAGAAAGAAAAAAGAAAAACAGAAAAATTAGCCACGTGAAGCTGTGAGTGTTTGTATTATAAAGGGATGGCCAGTGAAGGGCCCCTAAAGCAAGAATAATTTGAAGGGCAGAGAAGGCTATTGTGGTCTCAGCATGGCGGTCAGCAGTGAGGTCCAAGAGAGTGGCAGACACCATGTCATGTAGCGCTAGCAGGCTGTGAGGAAGAATTTTGGTTTTATTTTAATATGGAGAGGGAAACTATTGGAAGGTTTTAAGTTACTCATTCCAGTCATATTTAGCAAGAAGCCCAGCACATATAAACATTGTTACGAATGTGATACTTACTCCTTTTTAGGTATTTCTAAATAATTTACTGTTCATTTCCTGTATGTTGGTTATTTCTATGTTTGTAATAGGGAGTGGGGGACATTAGTTAGCTGTTGAATGGGTATATAGATACATTAGGTAACTTGTGGGAGTCCATATTCCATTTATTTATCTACATCCATTTACAGAGAGAGAGAAGGTCTTGTTCTGTCACTCAGACTGGAGTACAGTGGTGCAATCATAGCTCACTGGTAATCTCAAACTCCTGGGCTCAAGCAATCCTCCCAAGTAGCTAGGACTATAGCCACCACACCTGGCCTATTTATTTTTTAACATAACCTGAAATTTTTATTGTCTTCATAATACAACCAAAAATGAAGCTAAGAACTGGATCACTTGGCGTTTTCTCCTTTTATCCCTTCCCAGTTAAAAATGCTTATATCTCTTAGTAGCCAGCATTCTCTTAGATCTGCAGTTGGGCCCAACACTTAAGCTTTAGCACAATCTCATTTGTAGTTTTAGCCTTTTTCCAGAAGATTGGCTTGGTCTGCCTGCGTAGCCACTCCTTCCTGCCATTAAGCCACTTTCCCTCAGCATACAGATCATCTTTGCCCTTCTTGTACCGTGTCTCTCTGTGGAGTTGGTGCTGACCATGCTTCTTACACAAAGCTCAGTGGGTGTGAAGAACATTCACCATGTTTGTGAGAGCACTATCCATAAGTAAAGAAATTATTCATCTTTTAATTACAAATAAAAATTGTATATATTTATGGTATGCATGATGTTTTGATATATGCATGCATTATGGAATGGCTAAGTCAATAATTAACAGACCCATTTTAATATGGGGAGAACCATGCTGTGCTCTAGTGGGGAATAATAGGATGTCTGAGTTGCCATTCTGCATTATTTCTTTATACCTTCTTTTATAGCCAAGTTTCATCTCAGGGTCTAGAGGGGACGCTGCTATTTTTTCCTGCATCTAGTGGAATTCTGGGCCCTTCCTGGTTATTGAAATCAAAAGCCCATCAATGTCACCATCATCTGCTTCATTGAATCAAAATTTTTTATTGGCAGCTTCTATCATTCCTGATGTGTTCTTCCATAAAAGACAGAAAGATGACTTGGCAGCCAACTCTTCTGATTTGTCCTGCTTAGTTCAAAGCCTTTACAGTACTATTGATGTAATTTCCAGTAAATTATTCTTACAAGATTCATAAATTTAAAGGGAAAATAATGTCTTGAAAGTAATGAGCAACATACCTAAGTAATTAATTTTAATTTCTAGCTGGCGACCTGTGTTATATGTAAAAAAGAAAAAAATTAGATTTTTCTTTACCCACGTAATTGGATTCTGTGTTGAATTGGCAGGGATGAGAAAAGTTTTGGTTTGAAAAACTTGATAGTCTAATTGCACAGTTAGCAAACTGTGGCCTGGGCACTAAATGTGGCATGCCACCTATTTTGGCATATAATATTTTGTTGAAGTACAGCCACACCCATTTGTTTATGGAATGTTTATGGCTCAATATATACCATAGGCTGGACAGGGTGGCTCATGCCTGTAATCACAGCATTTTGAGAGGCCAAGGCAAGATGATTGAGCCCAGGAATTCGAGACCAGCCTGGGCAACATGGCAAGACCCCATGTCTACAAAAAGTTTAAAAAAAAGAAGCCAGGTGCGGTGGCATGCGCCTGTGGTCCCAGTTACTCAGGAGGCTGAGGCATGAGGATTGCTTCAGCCTGGGAGGTTGAGGCTGCAGTGAGCCATGTTTGTGCCATTTGTACTCTAGCCTGGGCAACAGAGAAGACCCTGTCTCAAAAAAAAAAAAAAAGTTATAATGGCAGAATTCTACTTTAAATGTTACAGCAAACTTTGCTAACCCCTGGTCTGTTTGAGTAGAATCTTTACTAACTAGGAAGAATATCACAGGCTGCTGTAGAATTCTGATAAACATAGGGAAATAAGGCTTTGGATTAAGCCTGAAGGCAGTAAGAATGGAGAAAAGAGTTAAAACATTGGCAGGTCTTTAATGCAAGAAATATTTGTTGAATGCCCACTGTCTTCAGAAAAGAAAGAATAAAAGTTAGAGATCTTATGTCTGCATGACATTGAGAATGGTGTTAATGGCCACTAATCCAGTTAACAAGGAAGAGTTGGCAGAGGGCCATTTTTGCAGAAGAGGGTAGTAGGTTTCATGAATGTGAATTTGAGAACATTAGACAAATGGAAATATTGGGCTGGAACTGGGATGTGGAGGCAAGTCTGGAGACAGACTGGAGAGTTGTCACATTTTAAAAATCTAACTGAGCATGATTGCTCATGCCTGTAATCCCAACACTTTGGGAGACCAAGGCAGGCAGATCACAAGGACAGGAGTTCAAGACCAGCCTGGCCAACATGGTGAAACCCCATCTATACTAAAAATACAAAAATTAACCGGTGTGGTGGTGTTCACCTGTAATCCCAACTACTCAGGAGGCTGAAGCAGGAGAATCGCTTGAATCTGGGAGGTGGAGGTTGCAGTGAGCCGAGATCGCACTATTGCACTCCAGCCTGGGCAACAGAGAGAGACTCCGTCTCAAAAAAAAAAAAAAAAAAATCTAGATAAAGGGCCAAGGGCCAAAGACTGAGCCATAGGGAACTTTTACCAACAGACAGTGGAAGGAAGAAAAATAGTCTTGTGTAAGAATGGTTGGAGAGTTAAAGGAAAATTGAGGCCAAAGAGTGCAGCCTCCCAAATGGAGAAGGAAGAGAACTAGCCTTTACTGAGCATGAGGTCTCAGTATTAATTTTTTAATGGATTTGATATTTAGCAACCATGCTGAATTCTCTTAATTCTAATATTTATCTATTGATATTATCTTGCAATGAAGTAACAGTTTTCTCACCTCTCTTCTAACCTTTGTATCTTTTATTTTTCTTATCTTGTGACTGAACCCTATAATACTGTGTTGCACAGCAGTGATGATAGTGGACATCCTTGTCTTGTATAAGACTGTAAAAGGAAAGCTTTTGTAGTTTCTTCGTTAAACATCATGCTTACTACACCATTTTTATTTGTCAAGCTAAGGGGTGTCTCCTTTATCCCCAACTTTCTGATTTTTTAAAAGTCAGATATAAGTGTTATACCTTATCAAATGCTGTTGAGCATGTGCGATCAACTTTGATTTCTCTCCTTTGAGACCATTAGTGTAGTGAATTGCAGTGTTAGCTTTGCTCACGTTCAACCATCCAGTATTCCTGGAATAAATCTTGCTTGATTACAATCTATTATATTTAAAATACTCTCCAGGAATGAGTTGGTGAGTATTTTATTGAAGTTTATAATCTATAGTCATAGGTGAAAAATGGGCCCATACATTATTTTCTTATACTACCTTTGTTTGTCAGAAACCAAGGTATGTTCATCTCATAAGGTGATTTGGGAGCCTTTCCCTCTTTTTCTAATGTCAGAAAAAAGTATATGAGGTAGGGATTATCTTTTCCTGAAAGTTTGGTCAAATGTTCCATAAAACTGTCTGGATCTGGATGACCATTATTGAACTACGTTTTCTGGGCCAAAATTGTGCCAGAATTTTGGCAGAGATTTGTCCTTTTTGCCTAGGTTTTCAAAATCATAGGTATAGAGCTATTTATAATCCTCTTATTTGTTTAGCCTTTTTGTGTAAGTCTGTTTTCATTCTAAATTTTATTTTCATCATCTTCTTGATCAGACTTGCCAGAAGATTGTCTATATTATTGATTTTATTCAAAAAATAAGTTTTTGCTTTTAATTGTTTTGGTTGTATTTTCATCCTTTGTTCTGCCCTTTATTTCCTTCCTTCCTTCTACTTCAGATTTACTGTTTTTACTAAGTGCGTTTCAGTGTTTGCTTTTCCACAAATGTATTTAAAGCAACCAGTTTGTATCTTTGTATAATTTTACTCTGTTACATTTTTGATACGCAGTGCTTTGTCATTCATCTCTAAGTATGTCATAATATTCTTTATAATGTTCATGATTTAAATAACCAAATGTTATTTTACAGTATAATTGTTTCTAGTCCATCCAGTCTGATTAGACATAGGATTAGAGGAAATTTTTTTAAGCCTATGTTTCAAGAGTCTAATCTTTTGCATTATAATAAACATATCCTGATGGACTGAAATTTGATTAGGCTTCCTTTGAAGCACAATCTATTTTTGTAAATGTTCTCTACGTGTCTTGGAAAAGAATGTGTATTCACTGTTGGGTAAAATATTTCTATATGTATTTGAGTGTTTTGCATCATTCAAGTCTTATATCTTTGCTTAGCTACTGATTTCTGAAAAGGATGTGTTAGTTGTTGATTATTTCTCACTGTAGTTTTACCAATTTTTAGTTTTTAATATTTCTATGCTGTATACTCAGGAGTCCATATATTCATGATCATTATATTTTATCAATCAGTTATTCTTTTTATCAGGATGCTTCGATGCTTTCTTTTTTTTCTCTATAAAAACTGCATTAAAAGCCAAGAGGCTTTTTCCCAGGTTTGGTTTGGTTTGGTTTTTGTTTGTTTGTTTGTTTGTTTTTTTCTGAGACAAGGTCTTGCTGTGTCGCCCAGGCTAGAGTACAGTGGTGCGGTCTCAACTCACTGCAGCCTCTGCCTCTGCAATTCAAGCAGTCCTCCCACCTCAGCCTCCAAAGTAGCTGGGACTACAGGCACATGTCACCATGCCTGGGTAATTTTTGTACTTTTTGTAGAGACAGGATCTTCCTGTATTGCCCAGTCTGGTCTCAAACTCCTGGGCTCAAGCGGTCAGTTCACCTTTGACCTCCCAAAGTGCTGGGATTACAGGCATGAGCCACCGTGCTTGGCCGGGATTTTTTATTTTAATCTAGTGTCTCTTGGTTGGTGAGCCTGTTTGTATTTCTTGTGATGGCTGTTGTAGTTTTGCCATCTTCTTTCATGTTTTTAGTTCATTCTTTTCCTAGTCTTTTCTTGCCTTCCTTTAGAAGGGTAAATTTCCTTCTGTATATGTGAAAATACATATTTTATTTTTATTCTTCTGAGGTATTTCTTAGTTTATTTTTTCTGTGACTATCTTACTTACCAGTATCTGTATGTTTCCTCCCAAAGCCACACTGTCCTCTTGTCTCCCCCATCTTTCTCTGTTCCTTTGCACACCATACCCCATGCTGACCATGGTGAAACCATCTAGAATTTTAGTTCTGGGTCATTTAGAATACACATAGGGTGGTGAATGTATTCCTTATTGCAACAACAGTGATCTTCATTGAGATACATTGTAAGTTTTTCAACCTTACTTTCCATATGCAGGATCTCATAACATCCTGCTAGATTGACTTTTTTTCTTCCAGGAATACTTGAGGAATGGGAAGGAATCTAGAGGGTCTTGAAGTGGTAAGCCTATGAGGCCTTGATTATTAAGAGTGTCTTTAATTTTTTCTCACATTTAAATGATAGCTTGGATGGATTAAAAATCAAAGGCAAAAAAACTTTGATAGGATAAAGCTTTGGAAATACGACTTCATTTTCCACTTGTATCACTTGTTGTTGTTAAGAACTCTGAAGGCATTTAGATTTGTGTTCCATTATATGGGATCTGCTTTTAGAATTTTCACTTTAATATTTGTATGTTTTACAATGATTTCTCTTCAATGTGTGTTTTTCCTGTTAATATAGTGTCTGTGAGATCTTCCAGTTTCCTTTAGCTTAAAAAACTTCTTAGTCATATTTTAAATTACTTACTCCTGGCTGATTTTCTTTTTCTTTTTATGGAATTTCTAGTATATAGATACTGACACTTTTGTGTATTGCATGTCTTTTTTCTTGTATATTTCCCATCTACTTCATGAAGCCTCCTGAAAAAAATCTTCCAGCTCCTGAATTCATTCTCAGCCATATTCATGCTGCTCCTCACACAAACATACTTTTGTTCACAGTATTTCTAGATGTTTCTCTTTACACTTGCTCATTTTAATCTCCCTCTGTATATTTTTTGGGACATTGTAATACATATATTCCTACTGTGGTTCACTAATTCTCCCTGTGGAGATAGATTTTAGCTCACAATGTTTAGTAGGTGCTGCCTTCCTTGGTGGTCTTGTTTGATTCCCTGCGAGCTCTCCTTGCTTGACCCTCAGGGCCCCTCCTCTTATATCTCTGCTTCAGACATTGTTTCTCCTGAGTGTCTCCCTGACTTGTCACCACTTTGCCCTTGTGGTGTGAGGGAACAACCAAGGAGTGGCTTAGTGTTCTGTGAACCTTCATCCCGCTGTTCTGGCATTTCCTTCCTCACAGAGTGGGGGTTGAACCGGCCACAATCTGCCAACTGTAATATGGAGGAAAGGAAAAAGGACAAAGGGTTTTTGCGCAACCTCTCCTCCACCCGCAGTAGAAGCTATTGCCTGCCCTTTTGTCCTCATTCCAAGGCCCCTAGTTTCCCCAGGAATTTATTCCCCAGGAATTTATGATTTAGTTTCTCACATTTGTCAGCTGCCTTTGCTTCTGAGCACCTCTGTCCTCTCAGTTTAGATTCTGGGAGTGTGGCAGAGCACATTGGCTCACGCCTATAATCCCAACACCTTGGGAGGCCAAGGTGGGAGGACTGCTTGAGCTCAGGATGTTCGAGACCAGCTTGGGCAACATAGTGGGACCCGTCTCTACAAAAAATCAAAAAAGAAGCTGGGCGTGGTGGCACACGCCTGTGGTCCCAGCTACTCGGGATGCTGACGTGGGAGGATCACTTGAGTTAGGGAGGTTGAGGCTGCAGTGAGCTGTGGCCGCACCAGTGTGCTTCAGCCTGGACCACAGAGTGAGACCCTGTCTCAAAATAAATAAATAAAAATAAAAATAGATTCTAGGAGCATGCCAGCAGCTCATGCCCATGTGTGGTCTTGTCAGGAGTCATAGTAGACGTCTTATTTTGAAATAATATTATTTTCTTCTATTTCTGATTAGAAAATTTTAATTTGTATTTATTGTAGTAATTTTGGAAAATACAAAAATCTCAGAGAAAAGATAAAAATTGTATGAATCCTAACATTAAGAGCTATTTGCAGCCTGCTTTTCTGCTCTTTCTGATGAACTGTGTAGTGAACTTTACTTAGGTCATCATGGATTCTACCACATGACATATGATACCTGTCTAGTGCTCTGTCCCGTGGATATACCATGAAATGTTTAACTCTTTCTCACTGTTGGACATTGAAATGGTTTAAAACTTTTTTCCTGAAAAAAACTTATTTCAAACAGTTGTATAGTCTGCCCAGAAAGAGGGCCCAGGACACAGTTTAAAAATAATACTAATAGAACAAAACAAGCAGCACCTGTTGGAAAGATCCCATAAATGTATTGGCAATAACTAGCAAGCACTTTTGATAATTGAAGTCACGGCCTTTCTGACTGTGGAAATCAAATGAATGGATTTGCTTGTGACTTTTGAACCTGTATTTGAATACTACATTTTGTATTATGTTGGTTTGAAAAGGCAACGTAATAGTCATATTATTTCAATAGCTTCTTGGCTACTTTGCCTGACTTCAGGGGTAGACTTGAGTTTTAGATGTGAAACTCCCCAGCATAGTATAGCAAAAGCTACATATACCTAGACATCAGGGCTTAGTTTTATAATTTATTTATTTATTTTTGAGACAGTCTCACTCTGTTGCCCAGGTTGGAGTGCAGTGGCGTGATCATGGCTCACTGCAACCTTAAACTCTCCAGGCTCAGATGATCCTCCCACCTCAGCCTCCCAAGTAGCTGGGACTACAGTGCACCAGCACATCTGGCTAATTTTTTTTTTTTATTTTAGAAACAAGGTTTTACCATATTGCCCAGGCTGGTCTTGAACTCTTGGACTCAAGCGATTCACCCATCTCAGCCTCCCAAAGTGGTGGAATTACAGGCATGAGCCACCACGCCTGGTCTGGTTAGTTTTAGAAACTTATCTATAATAGAATGTGACACTGATGTCCTTACCAGGCTAAGATTTGAAGTATGGAAAATTGTAGGGCACGGTAGAGTATTTTGTTGTTACTCTTGGCAGTATGTTTTCATTTGTGTTTAGGTTTAATTTGTTTATTGTTTTGATCTTTTCTCATCCTTCTGACCACAAAACAGACCTGGAAAGGTACCCATCCTACCCCTTTAGCTGTTACCTGAAGGCCTTGAAGACTCTCCAACACCTTGGTCTCTGGCCAGGAATAAATTTGGAAAACCAGGCACAGCCAGTCAGTGGGCTGTTTCCTTTCCACATAACTTTTGGCCTTGAAGCTAAGACACGTGGTTCCCTAGTTTCTAAGGCTCCTAGGTCTTTGAGGGAGAAGGGGAGGAGAGATGATTTGAAAGCAAGGGTTCCACAGGGGGATGTCTGCCTTCAAGCAGTGGTTCTTAACATTTTGTGGGACATTAACCAAAAGCCTGATAGTAATAATCTGATGAGAACTACTCTAAAAAAAGTAATAAAACATTTATGCACATTGACACAGACTTCGCTTTTTATTTCTGGAGACCCTGAGTTTATGGAGTCCTCAGAAGCCCATTGTTATTTTTCAGGTTAAGAATCTCTGGCTTAGAATTTTGGAAAGAATTTGTTTAAGAAATGAAATAAAAGGGCCGGGCGCGGTGGCTCAAGCCTGTAATCCCAG
>NW_012102654.1:3383697-3385388 GCF_000951045.1 Mandrillus leucophaeus | reverse complement strand
AGCCCAGAGTACACTCTCCATCCTGCAGTGGTCATGCTTTCTCTCACCTTCCTGACTCCCACTGCACTCTTTCCCAGTGTGAAATTCTCACGTTTCCTACCAGACCATGTTCTTTTTATTTATTCATCTATTCAGCAAATGTTTGTTTAGCAAATGCTGTATGCCAGGCATTTTGCTAGGCAACAGGGAAACAAAGTTCTTGCCTTCACGGAGCTTCAGAGTCCTGTGGGGGACACAGACAAGTAAATAGTACTTTCAGTTTGGAGTGATCAGTGCTGAGATAGAAAGTATTAGAAGCCCCAGGGCACATGTTAAAGGGACAACTTGGTATTGGGGAAGGGAGAGATGTCTGGGAGATGTTCCAAAGGCAGTGAGTGACCCAGGCTGTTGAAATTGAGTCTTAAGTTCCTTAGCCAAGGAAGAAAAGAAAACTGGAGCAAAACATCATCTGCCAAAAGCCATGTGTTACTGACCTCACCTGGCCTGGTGCAGCTTGCTAGTCTGCATTCCTCTTGGCATCTGTATACTCAGTGCAAACTCTGAAAATCTGCATTATACTTTCTGTGGCTTTTTGAAAAATCCTTTTTCTAAAATTATGCATAAATGTTTTCTTCAGCTGGATTATAAGCTTCTAGGGACCAGATCTTCTTCTCATGCCTTGTGGCAAGTGTTCAATCTAAATGAAGCATCAGAGGCCCGACACCATGGCCACAGCCCTCTTAGGCTTGGGGTTTATGAAAATATTATTCCTCAAGTTTGTGAGAGCAACAGGAGGCAGCCAAATGCCTGGGCAGATAGGATGGGTACCCAGTGAAACCACACCTCCAAGCCAAAGACGGTTTAAAGCCTGAAAGCCAAGCTACAAGTTAAATCTTCGGACTCAGATTGAGAATTTATCTTTCTGTTTGGTGCGTTTTCCCCTGATTGATCCCCACCCTTCACCTATTTTACATATACCTACCCTTTCTACACTGTGATACTCACCTTTTATTGGTGTCTTTGCTTTAACCATTTTTACATACTAACCAATCAGCATGCACTGTGCATCCTCTGCTTGTAAGACCCCAGACTCAGTCAATAATAGGAGAGAACCACCCAACCGCAGGGGTGGGGGACCACCCCCCACATCCCCTCTCTTCTAAGAGCTGTTCCATCGCTCAATAAAATTCTTCTTCACCCTCCTCGCCCTTTAATGTTCAGTGTATTCTCATTCTTCTTGGGCACTGTACAAGAGATCGGACACCACTGAACACAGGTATAAGCAGTAACAGGTAAGCTGGGGCACACCAGTGTGGCTGAGTGAGGCCCAAGTGGGGCGTCGCTGGCCGGGGGTCCCCGGCTTGCAAAGTGACCAAAAAGAAGAATCACTTGTTTGTGACTTTCAACTTTGTAAGGTATTTTAAGTTGGTACTTGGACAAGATGGCTTTTTCTTTGTGTGTGTGTTTGAGCAAAATGTTCCCGTTTGCAGCGTTCAGTGAGTGGTCATTGACACCAGTAATCTATACATTTGCCCTTTGGTGGTGAAATGGAGATGTTTGAGGTGTCAGCTTGCTTTGGAGAGTGTCACTAAAAGCCTTTTAAGCCTGCTTCATCACAGTAGCCCTGGGAATCAACGAGAAATGTCTCTGAGTTAAGGGCTAAAATTACAAACATCCAGTCTGACCTGATCATGAGGTATCTTAAAATGGTT
>NW_012102654.1:3306944-3380787 GCF_000951045.1 Mandrillus leucophaeus | reverse complement strand
CAGGAGGCGGAGCTTGCAGTGAGCTGAGATCCGGCCACTACACTCCAGCCTGGGCGGCAGAGCGAGACTCCGTCTCAAAAAAAAAAGAAATGAAATAAAAAAAAATGAATTGGCATTTTCCACCCAGTCATTCCCTGAGCTTATGATGTTTTATTCTTCACTGTGGGAATTCCTTCTTATCCATGGGGTTGGAAGATGGTGGTTGGCCTATGAGAAGGTCTCCTAGAGCTGGCACAATTCCCACACCTGTACTTCATGGTCTTTTTCCCTTTGAAGGTCAGGGGAATGCTCTTATTGGCTCATTTTCTTGAGGTCTTAAAGAGTCTGGCACTGGTTGGGCCTGGTGACTTGCGCCTGTAATCCCAGCACTTTAGGAGGTCGAGGCAGGAGGATTGCTTGAGCCCAGGAGTTTGAGACCAGGCTGGGCAACATGGTAAAACTCCATCTCTACAAAAGATACAAAACTTAGCTGGCCATGGTGGCATGCACCTGTGGTTCCAGGTACTTGGGAAGCTGAGGTGGGAGTCTCGCTTGAGCCCAAGGAGGTTGAGGCTGCAGTGAGCTGAGGTCACGCCACTGCACTCCAGTCTGAGCAATAGAGCAAGATTCTGTCTCAAAAATAAATAAGAAATAAATAAACAAAGACTGGCAGTAATGTAGTTTCTTCTCTTAAATCTAAAGAAAATATCTTAAATTTGGATTTCTTGAATCAGGTTTTTTGTTTTTTGGGTTTTGTTTTTTGTTTTTTGTTTGTTTATTTGTTTGTTTTGAGACAGGGTCTTACTCTGTCACTCAGGCTGGAGGGCAAGGGCATGATCTCAGTTCACTGCAACTTCTGCCTCCTGGGCCTAAGAGATCCTCCCGTCTCAGCCTCTTGAGTAGCTAGAGGTATAGGCGCACACCACCATGCCAGCTAATTTTTTTGTATTTTTTGTAGAGATGGGGTTTTGCCCTGTTGCCCAGGCTGGTTTCAAACTCCTGGGCTCAAGTGATCCACCTGCCTCGACCTCCCAAAGTTCTAGGATTATAGGCATGAGCCACTGTGCCCAGCCAAATCAAATTTTTAAGAACTAAGGCAGTTGCTAGGTAGGTTTGTTTTGTTTTTTGTAATGTTTTCTTCCCCCTGAATTTCCCCAAATGTTATGCTGTTTCTGCAATACTATGCCCTGATCTGGAAGCTCTACAGTAAAAATTAAGCCTAATATATTTGGGGGCTAGGGCGGCAGGTAAGCTGAGCTACTAATAGTCCATGGATTGGTTGGAGGTAGGTCCCACGAAGCAAGGAGAGGGAGACCAGACAATTTACTGGCTCTCCACCTGTTTCTTTCCATGCTTTCTATCTTATTTGTCTTATCTGGCTATACAGCTTCTCTCTGCAGAATGTTTCCTTCTCTCAGAAATAAAGTATACCATTTATGGTGCATTTGTTTAGTTGTTCATTCATTACCTCATGTAGTTAGTGATATTTCCTAAACCCCTACTTTGGGGAACAGAGTAAGCTAGGCTATAGGAGATACATGAAATTTACAGAAGTGGTAATAGTGGGCGAAGATGTGTACATGCAGAACTTTTCTCCAGGGTGCAGGTGATCAGTCAAGTGGATCTGGTGCTTCCATCTCCTCACCTGCCATGACATTATAATTTGTTTCTCTCTGTCTGGACTGCTATAGGGGCCTTAAAAATGTTCTCTGTTTGCTCTCACCCACCTCCTTTAGCAAAATCTCCTGTAATTGCTGTTACCAGAATGTCATTTGCTGCTTCAGAAGGTTGACTCCTCACTGCCCACTCTGTCAGTGGGCATGATCCTGATCACTTTGGTCCTTTACCAATTGCACTCTCTTTACTCAACTCCTTTCTCTAGCCCAGAGTACACTCTCCATCCTGCAGTGGTCATGCTTTCTCTCACCTTCCTGACTCCCACTGCACTCTTTCCCAGTGTGAAATTCTCACGTTTCCTACCAGACCATGTTCTTTTTATTTATTCATCTATTCAGCAAATGTTTGTTTAGCAAATGCTGTATGCCAGGCATTTTGCTAGGCAACAGGGAAACAAAGTTCTTGCCTTCACGGAGCTTCAGAGTCCTGTGGGGGACACAGACAAGTAAATAGTACTTTCAGTTTGGAGTGATCAGTGCTGAGATAGAAAGTATTAGAAGCCCCAGGGCACATGTTAAAGGGACAACTTGGTATTGGGGAAGGGAGAGATGTCTGGGAGATGTTCCAAAGGCAGTGAGTGACCCAGGCTGTTGAAATTGAGTCTTAAGTTCCTTAGCCAAGGAAGAAAAGAAAACTGGAGCAAAACATCATCTGCCAAAAGCCATGTGTTACTGACCTCACCTGGCCTGGTGCAGCTTGCTAGTCTGCATTCCTCTTGGCATCTGTATACTCAGTGCAAACTCTGAAAATCTGCATTATACTTTCTGTGGCTTTTTGAAAAATCCTTTTTCTAAAATTATGCATAAATGTTTTCTTCAGCTGGATTATAAGCTTCTAGGGACCAGATCTTCTTCTCATGCCTTGTGGCAAGTGTTCAATCTAAATGAAGCATCAGAGGCCCGACACCATGGCCACAGCCCTCTTAGGCTTGGGGTTTATGAAAATATTATTCCTCAAGTTTGTGAGAGCAACAGGAGGCAGCCAAATGCCTGGGCAGATAGGATGGGTACCCAGTGAAACCACACCTCCAAGCCAAAGACGGTTTAAAGCCTGAAAGCCAAGCTACAAGTTAAATCTTCGGACTCAGATTGAGAATTTATCTTTCTGTTTGGTGCGTTTTCCCCTGATTGATCCCCACCCTTCACCTATTTTACATATACCTACCCTTTCTACACTGTGATACTCACCTTTTATTGGTGTCTTTGCTTTAACCATTTTTACATACTAACCAATCAGCATGCACTGTGCATCCTCTGCTTGTAAGACCCCAGACTCAGTCAATAATAGGAGAGAACCACCCAACCGCAGGGGTGGGGGACCACCCCCCACATCCCCTCTCTTCTAAGAGCTGTTCCATCGCTCAATAAAATTCTTCTTCACCCTCCTCGCCCTTTAATGTTCAGTGTATTCTCATTCTTCTTGGGCACTGTACAAGAGATCGGACACCACTGAACACAGGTATAAGCAGTAACAGGTAAGCTGGGGCACACCAGTGTGGCTGAGTGAGGCCCAAGTGGGGCGTCGCTGGCCGGGGGTCCCCGGCTTGCAAAGTGACCAAAAAGAAGAATCACTTGTTTGTGACTTTCAACTTTGTAAGGTATTTTAAGTTGGTACTTGGACAAGATGGCTTTTTCTTTGTGTGTGTGTTTGAGCAAAATGTTCCCGTTTGCAGCGTTCAGTGACTGGTCATTGACACCAGTAATCTATACATTTGCCCTTTGGTGGTGAAATGGAGATGTTTGAGGTGTCAGCTTGCTTTGGAGAGTGTCACTAAAAGCCTTTTAAGCCTGCTTCATCACAGTAGCCCTGGGAATCAACGAGAAATGTCTCTGAGTTAAGGGCTAAAATTACAAACATCCAGTCTGACCTGATCATGAGGTATCTTAAAATGGTTCCCACTCGGCGACATTCGTACTGTAGCACTGCCTCTGTTTGTGTGTTGGCGGTCCTTTAATATTCAGAGGAAGATGCTGATGGCCAAGTTTCAGAGATGTTTGCAGAGTTTGCTCTGCGTTACATGTTTTGTTTTGTTTGAGACAGAGTTTTGCTCTTGTTGCCCAGGCTAGAGTGCAATGGCGTGATCTCAGCTCACTGCAACCTCCACCTCCCGGGTTCAAGCCATTCTCCTGCCTCAGCCTCCCGAGTAGCTGGGATTATAGGCACCTGCCACCATGCCTAGTTAATTATTTGTATTTTTAGTAGAGACGGAGTTTCACTATGTTGGCCAGGCTGGTCTCCAGTGCCTAACCTTGTGATCCACCTGCCTTGGCCTCCTAAAGTGCTGGGATTACAGGCGTGAGCCACCGAGCCCTGCCTGTGTTACGTGTTTTTATCTGGATCGGTAGTTCTTTTGTTTTGTTTGAGAGGGAGACAGTCTTGCAATGCCGGCCAGGCCAAAGCACAGTGGTACACACATAGCTCACTGCAGCCTCAAATGTCTGAGCTCAAGTGTGGATTAGCAGTTCTTCATCTTTTTAGGATCATGGCCCCATTTCACCACCCAGTTAAATTTATGGAAAAGTATACACAGAGGTTGGGCATTGTGGCTCATGACTGTAATCCCAGCACTTTGGGAGACCAAAGCAGGAAGATCGCTTGAGGTCAGGAGTACAAGACCAGCCTGGCCAACATGGTGACAATTTTCCCTACTAAAAATACAGAAGTTACCTGGGCTTGGTGGTGAGCACCTGTAATCCCAGCTACTCAGGAGGCTGAGGCAGGAGATCACTTGAACCCGGGAGGTGGAGGTTGCAGTGAGCCAAGATGAGAAGAAAAAAGAAAAGTATACACAGGCACACACGGAATTGTATATACCATTTCAGAAGGTTCCTGGATCCTCTAAAGTCCCTCATCTCCCTTCAGCCCTCGGGATCATTATTGGTTCATTCTAACAAGGTCCATATAAAATGGTTGCCATTTTAAGCTAACTGCTACCCATTGATGCTTGGTTCCTTTGTCACCATTCTGGTTTCTTTCCAGTTGACACTCGCACATGAGAAATCATCTGAGGCCCCTTACACATCTGCTAAGAATCGCTGTCCTGTACTTACCTTCCTCTCTTCTCTGGAAACAATGGATGCATATGTATTTGTTGGAGAAGTACAAATAGATGAGTTCTGCCCAAGCAGAGAAAACGCTCTTACATACTTGTGTGAAAATACTTGTGCAAATAGAAAATAGAAGCTATTCACATATAGCTGTCTTCACCACTGGCCTTTTTCTGTTTTCATATTAAATGTTTTTCAGGTTATAAAGCTGCTTATAATATAAGACCACAATTATGTTATTTTAAAAATAACGAAGCTCATGTATCCATGCTTATATATAATAGAAGGTGAAAGGAAAATACTCAAGGCACAGCTCCTTGGAGACCACAATGCAGATGTTGAGACTTTGCTATTATTTGGAATTTTATTTATTGCGAAATTGGGTGGGACAGAAAAAAGAGGGATAGGCCTTCATAATAAACTGTGTTGCTAGCTTTTTTCTTCTGATGATCCACTGGGTATTTTCAATGGAGACGAGGAGAGGATGCATTTCAGATGGAAATCTTTATGAGCTCTCCTGTGAGCTCTCCAGCTTCTTAATCCATGGGCCCTCATTTTGGTTTCTTATTTTAATCCTAATTTATTTAGAAAAGGTAATATTTTTTGAAATGATTGGAAAACAATCAAAATTAAATTCAAGCTGTGGTAAGTAGAAATAAAAACACAGCATCCTAAGAATCACATAGTAGTGTGCCCTGGGAGTTCCTAGTTCACAAGAAGATCATGGATGTTAACCTATGAGACTTACAGAAGTCATCTAAGGGAGATGGGTCAAGAAATAGCCCCATTTTATAGGAAACTCAACTCAGAGCCATGACTGAGGTCATGAGGCTGGTCATGGAATTGGGAGTAGATTTGACCTTCTAGTTCCCAATCCAGGGTTCTTCATGGCTTCTATGCCACTGGGATTTAGTGTAAATCTCCTTACCTCTTTGAGTCCCAAATTCCATATTCCCATAGTGTATGCTTATTTCCTGTGCTTCAGAGTTATTTTAAGAATCAAATTCTATAATATATGCTTCTCAAAGTGTGATCCCCCAGGCCAGCAATGGCAGCATCTCCTGGGAACATGTGAAAATGCAGATTCTCAGGCCCCATCCCAACCTGCATCTGAAACTCTGGGAGGGACCCAGCATTCCGTGTTTTTGCACCCCCTCCAGGGGATTCTGACTCATGTGAAGCTTGAGAACCACTGATGACGTGTGAGATAGCATTTTGAAACGAAGAAAGCATTACAGAAATATAAGATACCTTGTTTTAATGGAGGTAAAATGTATATATGGTGAAACATAAAGATCTTAAATGTGTAAAACTGAATTTTGATGTAATCACTGCCCCAGTGAAGATACAGAACTTGTTCATCCCTGCGTAAAGCCTCCTCTTGCCTCCTGCCATCAGTCCCCACCCAACTTAGGCAGCCAGTGGTTAAGGACAGACTATTCCTTAGAGAACATAAGAGAGCTCGATGATGGGTTCATCATAGAAAGAGCAATGTCTGTGTTCTCTTATTCTTTCACTATTTGCAGGTAATGCTCCTTTTAAAATTACTAACCGTATTTCTGTGTTCTTTTTCAGCCCATGGACCAAGCTTCTCTCAAAAACAGCGATGTTCTTGTCCTGACAGGGCTTACCCAGATCCCCACTGCAAACCCAGATGGCATGGTGGGAGAATTCTGCAGCAACCTAGGTGTGCAACCATCTCTCATCTTACGTTGGATGCTCTATCTTGCATTTATTTTACAATAATAAATATACTGGCCGGGCGCGGTGGCTCAAGCCTGTAATCCCAGCACTTTGGGAGGCCAAGACGGGTGGATCATGAGGTCAGGAGATCCAGACCATCCTGGCTAACACGGTGAAACCCTGTCTCTACTAAAAAATACAAAAAACTAGCCGATGTGGCGGACGCCTGTAGTCCCAGCTACTCGGGAGGCTGAGGCAGGAGAATGGCGTGAACCCGGGAGGTGGAGCTTGCAGTGAGCTGAGATCCGGCCACTGCACTCCAGCCTGGGCGACAGAGCGAGACTCCGTCTCAAAAAAAAAAATAATAAATAATAATAATAATAAATATACTATTTTACAATAATGCGGGAAGGAGTGCTTACAGGGTAGCAGTTGTCAAAGAAGGGAGGCAGTACATCTTTGAAATAATAGCACTGAAAAGAGTGTTACACTTTGAACTCACAACAGCAATACAGTGAACAGATATATATATATATATATGTATGTTTGTTTGTTTGTTTGTTTGTTTTTGAGACAGAGTCTTGCTCTGTCACCCAGGCTGGAGTGCAGTGGCATGATCTTGGCTCACTGCAACCTCCGTCTCCTGGGTTCAAGTGATTCTCCTGCCTCAGCCTTCTGAGTAGCTGGGACTACAGGCATGTGCCACCACACCTGGCTAATTTTTGTATTTTTCATAGAGACAGGGTTTCACCATGTTGGCCAGGCTGGTCTGGAACTCCTGACCTCAGGCGATCTGCCCACATTGGCCTTCCAAAATGCTGGGATTTCAGGTGTGAGCCACAGCACCCAGCCAAACAGGTATATTTTTTCCCCACTAATATTTGATTGGTTTTATTCTTTCTTCTTTTGGAGAAAGGCTAAATTAAGAGAGGTATGGGGCATTTTCTACCTGTAAGAAATTTATTTTCCTTCAGATATAACTCACTAAATCTGAGTAGCTGGGACTGCAGGTGCACACTACCGTGCCCGGCTAATTTTTGTATTTTTAGTAGAGATGGGACGGGGTTTCACTATGTTGGCCAGGCTGGTCTCGAACTCCTGACCTCATGATCCATCCGCCTCGGCCTCCCAAAGTGCTGGGATTACAGGTGTGAGCCACCGTACCCAGCCTCTCTTTCTCTTCTTACGAGGGCATGAATCCCATCATGGGGCCTGCACCCTTGTGACCTCATCTAAACCTGATCACTTCCCAAAGTCCCTGCCTCTCTGTACCATCACAGTGGGGGTTAGGCCTACAACATAAGAATCTTGTGGGGGACACACACATTCAGTCCATAACAGCTAAGTTAATGAGCTCAGACCTTCAGCTCTAGCAACTTTAAGTGATACTACTTCTGCTCTAGGAAGAAGAAGTGGTCATCTTCTTATATTTACATGGAAGGCACTGTTCTTAGAAATTTCACTTGGCCATGCTAATAAACATAGTCTGTTTTTGTTCTTTGATACTAACCCAAAGGTAATTTATTTTTACCTTAGAAAAATAATTGGACTAATCTCAAATAGTCTTGGTTTGTATGTTTGTTTATAGTCTAGAATCATCTACTCGAAGAACTTTAGGCTTGAAAGGAACCTTACTTCTAATTCAGTCTCCCAAAGTGGGGTCCACTAACCACATTCCTTAAGACCAATGGGATTACTTATTAAAAATGCAAATTTGGGGGCCCTACCTGGTAAGTCAGAATCTCTGGGGAAAGGAGACACCCAGAAGAAAAGTTGCATTTTCAACATATTCTCTGACATTTTCCATGCAAACTGAAGCTTGAAAATTACTGATCTCATTCATTCTTTTCGTGTAACGGATGCAGGAACTGAGGCCAGGGAAGGTTGTAGTGGCTTTCCTGTGGTCCTGTGGGTTGGGACAGAGGTAGGATTTGAGCCAGGCTCTTGAGCTATGACCAGCTATGTTGATTTTCTCCACTGTACCCTACTTTAATACCATACTCTAGCAATAGCAAGTCCACCAGCACTCAAGTTACAGCATCTAGGTGAGCCTAAGTACTTAAAGTATAGGGGATTTTCCTGCAGACAAACGTTAATGAAAGAAAATACTACTAACTCCTGCAGACAAATATTACTCAAACAGAAAAACTTGGCGTATTTCCTTATATGTCATTCAGCCATGTTCAGAGACTGAACAGAAACAAATCCAGCAAATTTTTGAGCAGGATCTAAAACAGGAAGGAGCTTGGAGGCTCTGTCCTGAAGCTCAGCTGCCATTGGTAAAAACCCAAACCCCTAATCACATGCTCTATTCCCAGGGACCTAGATTAGACAGTGATGAGAAAATCAGTATCAGCCTATAGCATCCCCTGCTTTGATGTGTTCTTCAAAAGAAGCAGGTTATTAGACAGGCGAGTGAATCATAAAAACAGAAGTCGGTAAACAAGTGCAAATCTTATTTTACAAGTTACAGTCTATAACACTGCCCTCTTGATACGATGTTTTTTCTCCTCTGGCATCCACTTTTCTAGCTCTGACAGTCCGGAATGGAGGAAACGTGTTGGTTCCCTGCTACCCTTCTGGAGTGATCTATGACCTCCTGGAGTGCCTGTATCAGTACATCGACTCAGCTGGGCTCTCCAGCGTCCCCCTCTACTTCATCTCCCCTGTGGCCAACAGTTCACTGGAGTTTTCCCAGATCTTTGCTGAGTGGTATGTCAGTAGTTTTTTTCTATGAATTTTATTTGATTCAGGACATTCAAGCAGTAAGAATAAAAATAATCCTGTTTTTTCTCACATTACTATGGAAATTTCATTTTGTTGTTTTTCTTTCTGTGATAAGATTGCATTATTAAAAGCCAAAACTGTGGCATTGCTAAGTTTAGAATAATAGTTGTCAAAGAGGGAAGCATGTAAGGCAGAGACTTACCTTAGCCCAGCACTTTCAAAATTGGTAACAAAAATCTTATATACTTCTCAAATATCACCCTCTGCCTGTTACTCAGTGAAATGACATTCTAAAAGTTAAAAAAAATTTTCAAGCCCAAGCTCATGTTGTCTAAAATGTATAGTACCAAATCTGAGAAGAAAAACTAGATTTTTTAAAGTTGCAATAGTATGATATTTGACAAAATTTTATTACATCAGAAAATTATCAAATCTTAGAGTTGGCAAATATTAAACAATACGAAGTTAGTGAACCTTTTTAGAGTTATTTAGATGCATGTTTGAATGTAACTCACCTGACCAAAAATAAAGGGAGAAGTGGGAAATAACTTGTACAATATCCCAATGGTGCCTTAGAATGGTGCTTCCCAAACGTTCTGGGACTGTGACACAGGCAGTCTAGGGTGCATTTAATCCTTTTAGTCGTGAGGTAACCAGATAGACACAGCATGTACTGAGTTTCTAATTAAAAAGGAATTTGTGCATCACCTTCTCGTAACATATTCAATTATGCTGCTCCCAACCCTTGCTTTTTTAAAGTACTTTTTTCATTCCCTTCTGTGGTCTTTTTTTCTAAACCCCACCTGTGTTTAGACTCATACAGGCTTCTCTATCCTATGTACAAATTATTCTTCTCTGTAGCGTTTTTTTTCTGTTTGTTTATTTTAAGACGGAGTCTTGCTCTGTCGCCCAGGCTGGAGTACAGTGGCACAATCTTGGCTTACTGCAACCTCTGCCTCTTGGGTTCAAGCAATTCTGTTTCAGCCTCCCGAGTAGCTGGGATTACAGGCACCCGCCACCATGCACAGCTAATTTTTGTATTGTTAGTAGAGACGGGGTTTCACCATGTTAGTCAGCTGTTCTCAAACTCCTGACCTCAGGTGATCCGCCTGCCTTGGCCTCCCAAAGTGCTGGGTTCACAGGCGTGAGCCACTGCGCCCGGCCCTTTGTCACTTTTTATTGGTACCCAGTGAATTTTATCCTTTGTGAACAGGGTCTCATTTTTCCCAACAGAGGAAGGTCATCTTGAGTAATGAGCAGTCTACCCTCAGTATCACTTGCACATTTCATCAGTGTGTTCTGAATTTCTGCTTCCAGATCCTTAATAAAAATACTGAAGAAGATAACTCCCTGGGCCAGCCCTGTGGGCTTCTGTGCTTGGATCCCAGCAGGGTGTGCACTCTTCAAGTCCAGTTTTCACCCACCACATATGTTTTATGTTGTTGGAATATTTTATTCAACAGAAGTCGAGAATACAAAAATGAGAGGAGGTTGTTTTTGTGTTTCTGGTTTTTAGATATTTGTTAGTTTCTAATATACATGTAATATGTATTTACCATAGAAAAAAATTTAAATTACAGAAGATAGTTAAAAAAAAAAAAAACTGACCCCGGCCAGGCACAGTGGCTCACACCTGTGACCCCAGCACTTTGGGAGGCCGAGGCGGGTGGATCACCTGAGGTCAGGAGTTTGAGACCTGCCTGGCCAACATGGCGAAACCCCATCTCTACTAAAATACAAAAATTAGCCGAGCGTGTGGTGGGTGCCTGTAATCCCAGCTACTTGGGACGCTGAGGCAGGAGAATCACTTGAACCTGGGAGGCAGAGGTTGCAGTGAGTCGAGATCACGACTTTGTACTCCAGCATGGGACAAAGGGAGACTTCATCTCAAAAAAAAAAACTGACCCCATAATCCTGCTATCCAGAAATAACTTACCACTCTTAGCATTCTGATGTATTTCTTTTTCCTATATCAGTATCTTACTGAATATTTAATTTTGAATCCTGCTTTTAAAAATTAAATATTAGAGGCCAGGCACAGTGGCTCATGCCTGTAATCCCAGCACTTTGGGAAGCTGAGGTGGGTGGATCACGAGGTCAGGAGATTGAGACTATCCTGGCTAACACGGTCAAACCCCATCTCTACTAAAATTACAAAAAATTAGCCAGTTGTGGTGGCGGGCGCCTGTAGTCCCAGCTACTCGGGAGGCTGAGGCAGGAGAATGGTGTGAACCTGGGAGGCGGAGCTTGCAGTGAGCCGAGATCGAGCCACTGCACTCCAGCCTGGGTGACAGAGCAAGACTCCGTCTCAAAAGAAAAAAAATAAATAAATATTAAAGCATCAAATCTTTAAGAACATAAATTTTACATGACTACATTATTCCATCATTTGTACATCATTTGTGTATAGTATGATGTAGTTAACTATTTCTTACTACTGGATGGAAGGGCTTTTCCCAATTTTTTTGCTTTTCGTAACAAATGTTCAATTAATATCTCTGTATATATGATGACATCTTTTGCTTTAGGTAAATTACTAAAAGTAGAATTACTGGAACAAAGGGTATAAATAGTTTTTAATGCTTATTATCTGAATCTAAATTGCTTTCCAGAAAGATTTTTCTGTAAATCGTTCTCTTCTTGCCCATTTACTTGTTAGAGGTTTTGTACATCACTCATACATTTATTCGAACTCCTTATATATGTATTAAGGATATATTTAGGTAGACTTTTTTTTCTTATTTTGGCACATTTTTGTCTTGGTTTTTTTTTTCCAATTTTTAAATAATAAACTTACTACTTTGGAATGATTTTAGATTTACAGAGAAGTACACAGATCGTACAGAGGGTTCCTGTATACCTCTTACTCGGTTTCCCCTAGTGTTGATGTCTCATGTGACCATGTTCATTCATCCAAATTTTTAAAATAACGTTAGTACCTTTTTTTTTTTTTTTTTTAAAAAAAAAGACGGAGTCTTGCTCTTCTTGCCCAGACTGGAGTGCAATGGCACAATTTCAGCTCACTGCAACTTCCGCCTCCTGGGTTCAAGTGATTCTCCTGCCTCAGCCTCCCAAGTAGCTGGGATTACAGGTGCACACCACCATGCCCAGCTAATTTTTATATTTTTCAGTAGAGACAGGGTTTCACCATGTTGGCCAGACTGGTCTCGAACTCCTGACCAGGTGATCCGCCCACCTTGGCCTCCCAAAGTGCTGGGATTACAGGCGTGAGCCACTATGCCTGGCCTAAATAACATTAGTACATTATTATTAACTCTGATGTTTATTGTGATTGCACCAGTTTCTCCACAATTTTTTTTTTTTTATTTTTTTTTTCTGTTCAGGATCCAATCCAGGGTCCCACATTGCATTTAGGCCTTTGGTTTTTTGTTTGTTTTTTTGCAATAAGTTTTTTTAGTTTTTTATACTGATTATTTTAGTCTCTTTTGCAGTTTCTTCTGTTGATATTATCTTTAGAAAATTCTTGCCTGATAGGTGTCACATGGCTAAACATACTTTCTTTCAGTTTTATTGTAGCTTCTTTCTTTTTTTATATCATCCCTTAACTATTTTATCTGGAATGTGTTTTAGTATAGAGTATGAAGAGAAGCATTAACTTTGTTTTTTTCCCAAATAGTCATGTAGTTACCTGTCCAAGTACTATTTACTGAATAATGTTAACTTTTTCAACTGACTTGTATTAATGTTATATGCCAGACTTTCATATGTACTAGATTTTGTTTCTAGACTACCCTGATTGAGTGAGCCATTCATTCTTTGGCCAACATACTGCCAATATATTTTAATAACTGCAGCCTCACTTATAATTGTACTCAGTGGTAAAGTACATTTCTCTATTATTTCTCTTCATCAGAATTATTGGAGCTATTTTTGCTTACTTATTTTTGTATAAGAATTGTAGAATCACTTTGCCAGTTTTCAGAATATTTTTTTGAGTCCACAAAACCTATAAATTACAAATCAGCATCTTTGCAGTAGTTTTCCCATGCTGAGACATGAGACGTGTCTGTCTTTTAAGCCTTTCAAATATTCCTCCCATAGACTCCTAAACTCAGAGATCATATTATTCTTGTTTCCATCTATAGTTTTATTTAGTTCATTCCATAAACCTTTAAGTGCCAAAGCACTGAGGATACAGAGAGGTCCCTGACCTTGAGGAATGTGTACCATGAAGGAAGAGGCAGCTATGTAAACCTCTTACCACTTGGAAATAATCTGATGGAGATATATACACCCATACCCATGCACACACCTAGGTATATGTTTATGGTATTCAGAGAAGGGGTGGTGACCCCATTTGGGGGTTTAAGAAAGGCATTCTGGAAGGAGGTGCTCCTGAAGAATGACCAAGAATCAGCCAGACAGAAACCCTACTTAAGGATGAGCTGGGTGGGCTGCTGGGGGGTGATAGTGTGGGTCAAGTGGATAACACAGGCCAATACATAGATGGGAGGTTTGAATGGTTTGGTTCGTTCAGAGAACTATCCATAGTTCTTTATTGTTTCAGTATGAAGTTCAGGGTGGGGAGTGGCAGGGTACGAGGCTGGAGGGATCCTGTCCATGGTAGGGATTCATTGGAGGATTTTAAGCAGGAAATGAACATGATTATATGTGCATTTTATATAGAGCCTTCTGCATTTATGTGAAGTTTGTTGGGGGTGGTGGGAGTGGGTGAAACTGAAGTATAAGACAATAGTCTTTGCAGAGG
Organism: Mandrillus leucophaeus; assembly: GCF_000951045.1. Taxonomy (NCBI): domain Eukaryota; kingdom Metazoa; phylum Chordata; class Mammalia; order Primates; family Cercopithecidae; genus Mandrillus; species Mandrillus leucophaeus. The sequence continues at coordinate 3,366,945 of NW_012102654.1, read as the reverse complement.
CTGAGGGACAGAAGACTCCAGTCTCTACCATCCTGGAGGAAAGGAAGGCAGGAACCGATTTGAGAGGCGATGAGGAAATACAACGGGCAGTACTTACTGGTTACTTGATACAGAAATGGTAGCAATCGAGATTGACACTGCAATTTCTAGTGTGGTAGATCGTGTTGACCCCAAACAAAATAGATTCTATAAAGGAAGGGTAGGTGCATACAGCAAGGATGGTTAGCTTAGTTTGGTTTTGTCCCTGAGGGCATTCACGGTGCCTGAGGCAGGGGATGTGCAGGTGAAACTTGTCCAGTTCAAAGATCTGAGAAGCCCAGGCTGGAGTCACAGGTTGAGTGTCCTCAGCATTGAGGTAGTTGTGAGTGGCTGGGATTGCCACAAGAATGAATGGGATTGCCTGGGGAGAGGATTTCAGATTAGAAGAACAGGCAGTGGGAAAAGGATGGACTTAAGTAATGCCTGCATTTTGGGGGTCGGTAGAGAACAAACATTTAGGAAAAGTGTGAAGACAAATAGTTAAAGAAGTAGAAAGAGGCCAGTCAGGATGGCTCACAGCTATAACCCCAGCACTTTAGGAGGCCAAGACGGGAAGATTGCGCGAGACCAGGAATTCAAGATCAGCCTGAGCAACATAGCAAGACCTCATTTCCACAAAAGATTAAAATATTAGCAGGGCATGGTGGTGCATGTCCGTAGTTCCAGCTACTCAGAAGGCTGAGGCAGGGGAATCTGAGCCTGGGAGATTTCTCTGTATTTCTGTTTCACTGTGCTGTTCTCTTTCATGCAACCTTGCTGTAAAGCACCCTTTCTCCCTAAATAAGGAACTCAGTTACCAAAATGGATAGCTGCTAGCTCCAGACTTGCATTAACTTAGCAAGTCCCAGGCCCCCACGCCAGGACCACCACAGCCTGTTCTGACGTTTGGCTTCCTCTCCTCTTTAGTGTTCTGAATGGGTGCCTCACAGCCTGGCTGCTCTGTGCTCAGCCTCAGGCCCGGCCTGCTGTCCTGGGCTTACTCCCTGCCACTCTGGTTCCCTGGCTCTGTGTTTCCCATTCTCATGGGTTCTGCTCTGGCTTCTGCATGGTCCTGCTTTGATGCCTGCAGAAGCCCAGCCCCTTGCTATCCAGTGTCTGTCCCTGCTCCAAGCTAAGGGGCTTGGTTGTTTGGGTTGGTTTTGTTTTTGCAGGGGATGGAGATGGGAGGGAATAGCTCTTGAGAGACCTCTCTGATCTTTTGTGGGGTTTGGAGTGTTGGTTGGTTGGTTGGTTGGTTTTTGAGACAGGCTTTCAGTCTGTCACCCAGGCTGGAGTGCAATAGCACGATCACGGCTCGGTGCAGCCTCAACCTCCTGGTCTCAAAGCAATCCTCCCACCTCAGCCTCCTGAGTACCTGGGACTATAGGTGTCACCATCGTGCCCAGCTAATTTTTGTAAAGACGAGATTTCATCATGTTGCCCAGGCTGGTCTCAAACTCCTGGGTTCAAGTGATCCACCCACGTTGGCCTTCCAGAGTGATGGGATTACAGGCCTGAGCCACAGCGCCTGGCTCTGATCCTTTGTTGAACAAGCAGTGGAAGAGTGTGTGGTACCTGAGGTCCGGCCATCAGGGAGCCGGAGGGTCTGTCACATTCCCAATTAGAGATGATCCTGGAAACATCATTTATTCTTCACTCTTCTGATAATCTGGTATACGCAGATCTCCTTTTGAACTCCAGCAGCTACCCCCAGAAGAAGCAAACTCTAATCAGGTCCTTCAACCTCTGTCTTAGAAAGGGGGTGGGTTGCTCTCTGCTGTGCCTGCATGAAGATTCTAGAGCAGAGCATGAAGGATCTGTTAGCAGAACTGGCCTAAGTGTTATGTAGATGGGCTTCACAATCTCTAATCATATTGTAATCTCTTCTGTATCCCTAATCTCTGCCTTTAATGGATGCAGGATAATGTCCTTTGGAACAGTAAAAATAAGTTTAGAACCAAGCACTTATGTTTGTCTCCCTGAGCTAGAAGTAAAGACAGAACTAGTATCTATTTAGATAATATAAGGTAACCCTCCAAAAGCATCTTGCTCTTCCATATTTATATCTTCCAAGTAGGGTATACAGTGATTTTTTTAAACCACAGTTAAATGAAACTAAGGGTAGGAAAAATTAGATACAATGTATTAATACAAAATCCAAGCCCTGAAGCCCTGAGCTCCTTCCCTCTAAGTAGGACAGTTTTTTAAATGTCAAACCTGCACAACACTCACATATATTGATTTATCAACTAAACTTTTTGCCACATTTGCTTTACCCAGACATCTCAGTATTGTAAAGTCATAACTGACTAGGAAAAAGCAAACGTAAATTACCAAAAACATTCACAGTGTCTCTAGCCCACGATCCTTTGTTCTTCTCTCGTTGGAGTTAACAATGCTGCTGTTAAAAAGAGTGTGTGGGCCAGGCACAGTGGCTCACGCCTGTAATCCCAGCACTTTGGGAGGCCAAGGCGGGTAGATCACCTGAGGTCAACAATTCAAGAGCAGCCTGGCCAACATGGTGAAACCCCGTCGCTACTAAAAATACAAAAATTCGCCAAGCATGGTGGCGGGTGCCTGTAGCCTGTAATCCCAGCTACCTGGGAGGCTTTGGCAGCAGAATCGCTTGAACCCAGGAGGCAGAGGTTGCAGTGAGCCGAGACTGCGCCATTGCACTCCAGCTGGGCAACAAGAGCAAAACTCTGTCTCAAAAAAAAAAAAAAAGAGTACATAGACAAAAACAGAAGCCATGTCTCAAGGTGTAGATCACTTTCTTTGTGAAATTGATCACAGCTACATGCACTGTGGTATCTTGGATTGGATCCTGGAACAGAAAAGGGACATGAATTGAAAAACGAGTGAAATCTGAATGAAGTCTGGAGTTTAGTTGATTGTCACGTCTTGATGTTAATTTCTTAGTTGATGACTGTGCCAGTCATATCAGATGTTAACTCTGGGGACATAGGGTGAAGGGGACATGGGAACTCTGTACTGTCTTTGCAGCTTTTCTTTAAATCTAAAATTATTCCAAAATAACAAGTTTATATTTTAATAAAAAATGTATTGAGAAATTTTCTAAAGTTTAAAAAAATACAAAATATGTCTGTGCTCTGTAGGCACTGCCTTTCATTCACGGGGAAATTCGCTGGCAGGAAATTTTTAATAAATTTCAGTATTTAATATTTGCACTGCTGCCTCTAGGTGGCAACAGATGCCACCGTGTGCTCTTCCTCACATGCTGCTGTGTTTTTCCTCTTTAATAGGCTTTGTCACAACAAACAGAGTAAGGTGTATCTTCCAGAACCACCTTTTCCTCATGCAGAGGTAAGAAAACAAAATCACTGGGACATGGAAAGGAAGCAGTGTGGATAACCTGATGCAGATGCAGACAGCAGGTCGTTAGATACAACAGATCCCCAAGTAAACCTGTAGACCCCTTTGCCTCCCAAGTCAGACACAGGGAAGTATTTTAACTCAAGCTTCACTTGTTTTCCTTCTATTAACACTTTCTGTTGCACACGTGGAGCAGCCCTTCCCCGAAATGCTGGGGGCCACAGAATTGTTTCAGACTTGGGATTTGGGAATATACTTACTGGTTGAGCATCCCAAATTTGAAAGTGTGAAATCAAAAAGCTCCAGTGAGCATTTCCTTTGAGCATCATGTTGGTGCCCAGAAAGTTCAGATTCTGGAACATTTTGGATTAGGGATGCTTAGCCTGTACTATGTTCATGCAATTCATAGCCTGCTTCTGTTCTACTGACCGCATGAGGAATTTTATTTTGATACATACTACTACCTTTTTGAATTGGGTGTATGTATTGGCAGAGTGTTCTTCCCAGTTATGTCAGTCATAGATGTACATTTTTAATGATGAAAATAACATTTCAGTTCAAAAACTAAAGGCTTCTTCCTCCCTCACAGAACAAATGGGTGTTTTCTGTATAGCTGAATACCCAGCTTTGTTGTCAGATTCTTCTCACCCAAGGGTATATTATGAACATTTTTTTGTGTTTCATGTTATTATTGCTCTACTACCATGAAGCTAACACACAATAGTTACTCCTCTTTTTGGTTATATTTTCACTCAAAGGTTGTCTAAATTGGTATCACCACCTTAGAAAACTGACAGTTTCGGCCATGCGTGGTGGCTCATGCCTGTAATCCCAGCACTTTGGGAGGCTGAGGCGGGCGGATCACGAGGTCAGGAGATCGAGACCATCCTAGCTAACACGGTGAAACCCCGTCTCTACTAAAAATACAAAAAAATTAGCCGTGCATGGTGGCGGACGCCTGTAGTCCCAGCTACTCAGGAGGCTGAGGCAGGAGAGTGGCATGAATCTGGGAGGTGGCGCCTGCAGTGAGCCAAGATTGCATCACTGCACTCCAACCTGGGCGACAGAGGGAGACTCTGTCTCAGAAACAAAAAAAAAAGAAAACTGACAGTATCTGCTAAAGTTGAACAATGTACTCTATGCCTCAGCAGTTTTGTTCCTAAAGTATACATCGAACAGAAATGCATAGAGATGTTACCAAAAGACACACACACAGATCTAGAATTTGGTGAGGTGTGGTGGCTCACAGCTGTAATCCCAACACTTTGGGAGGCTGAGGTGGGAGGATTACTGGAGGCCAGGAATTTGAGACCAACCTTGACATCATGGCAAAACCCTGTCTCTACAAAAAAATACAAAAAATTAGCCGGGTGTGGTGGCGCATGCCTGTAGTTCTAGTTGCCCTAGAGGCTGGGGTGGGAGGATCACCTGAGCCGAGGGAGTTTGAGGCTGCAGTGAACTGTGATCGTGCTACTGCACATCAGTCCGGGTGACGGAGCAAGACCCTGTCTTTAAAAAAAAAAAAAAACTAAACTTTTTGGTAATAGTACTGAAATATACTCAACTGCCCATCAATAGAATAGATTTTGTGGTATAATCATACAATACCTTATATCACTGTGAACAAATAAGCTCCAATTACATGCAGTGTAGATAAACTTCACAAACATAAGGTGAGTGAAAAATCCAGATATAAAACAGTAGATATGGTATGATTTTATTATATAAAAGTTCAAAACACAATAAACTAATCTGTGGTATTAGATGCCAGTGTGGTAGTGATCCTGGAGGGGAGGGGACAGTAGTGACAGGAAGGGGACAAAGAGGGATTTCTGAGGAGCTAGTAATGCTTTATTTCTTGATGTACATGTGCTTACCTTGTAAAAAATCCATCAAGGTGTACAGAGTTAGATATAAGGAAAGAGCGAAGGCCAGAATAAATCCTGTGCTGTTGGATAGAATTGATGGTATTGGTGTGAACTCCTATTTTCAATATATGTAGACAGACACAGAGAGAAATACACTTGTACATGTGTGTGTATGCGTGTGTGTGTGCACATACGTATCTTCCAACTCTGGCCAGAGAGAGGGCCTGGGAGAGTTACATGCCACTAACTGAAGAGCACATTTAACCCCCAGATGCTGTTTCTAGATACTATTCTCCACTAAAAGGAACCAGGCCTCTTTGGAAAATACAACATGAGGCTGAAAGATCTTGCTGTGTGCTCAGAGAATGGTGGGTCAGAAGCCACATCTGAGATCACTGGAACATCAAAATAAATAATGCTAGTAATGAATATAATCCATTGAATAACAGAAACTCCCACATCCATAGTGAGGTAACTGAGTACGTAGGCAAGAAGGGAAAGTTCTTCCAACAGTAAACTCACATAATTAATGTAGGAAAGAATTTTAGAATTAGAAAATCACCATTTGGCAGCCACCGCAGTTATAATTTATTCCTGCAAGAAACACCAGTGGGTGCTAAAACCAACAAGTAAAAATTGTATGAAGAACTAGATCATTTATAGTCCCAAAAAGTGTGTCCCCACAAAATTCATATTTAAAGAGAGAAATAGTAACTGGAGTTTGGACAAACTTGACATATGCAATCAACGTTAACATCACCAGTAATTGGACTAATTGACACTGCATGGCTCTTAGTGCAAATTATTGAGAAAACAGCATGATTTCTGTGATCCTGCTGCTAAAAATGCCTCACCTGAATCTAATGAGCATTCAGACCCAAGTTGATGATGCTCAACAAAATAACTGATCTGTACCCTTCGAGAATGCCGGAGACCTAGGGGACAAGGGAAGACTGAGGAACTGCCAAGAAAATGAAGAGTTGTGGCAGATATATGCACTCCATGGCCATGGGCTGGATCTGGAAATGGAAGAACTTGTTTGTTATCTTGTTTGTTTGCTATTAGGAGCATTGATAACAGTTGGTAAAGTCTGAATGGGGCATGTAGATGAGAGGGGGCAGTATTGTGTCAGTGTTCATTTGCTGCTTTTGATGAGTGTACTGTTACAATACATCCATGTTAACTGTGATTATCTCCCCACTCATTTCTTTGTCAAAATTATAACCTTTCCTCAACTAAGGCAGATAGCCTGTTTTTACATAGAGCATGTCAGTGCAGATAGATACATTTAGGAATTTAGTTTTAGAGTTTTGTTTTAGAGTTAACTATTTAACACGTATTTCAACAAATGTCCTGCTAATTACTTTAAATGTAATTACTGTTTTCATACTGTAAAGGAGAGGTCTTATAAGTGAACCAGGATGCCAAGTAGAAGGTTTTGAAGAAGTTAGTTTTTGGTTGCAGTAGTCCAAATAGTATTTCAGCAGCCAGGGTTTTTGCAAGCTGTGTCAATGCCATAGTGAAATACAGGCTAGAAATATTATAAAAATGTCAGAAAATTAAGTGTGGCAAAACATCTTGTGGTGGACTTTGCTTTTGAAAGTCTATTTTGCTTGCTTTGCAGTCAGCCTTGCTGTAGAGCTTGTTTCCTAGGAGCGTGATCACATTCTCACTTATGCACCTGTCACAGATGACCTGGTGCCACTTAGAGTTAGGAATGTGAGTAGACTGGTCGCACCATCAGGGTTCCTCAGGTGCACCTGTCATTGTTAGGGCACGAGGGAGTCGACCCTTGGTATTGTTACCATTGCGCATGAGAAACGATGGTTCTGCCCTTAGTACTGGTAACAAATTACTGTCCAGAATTCCTGCCCCACAGCTTCATTTCCGCTGGTCAGATGCAGTAAGTTGGCTAGAAAGGTAGATCCAATTGGCAAAAAATGATGAATTTATCTTAGTTTCTGTGCATTGATCAGTAGAGCTACAGGAACTATAGATAATGCTTAAAAGTGACTTAAGTGTGCAGAGACCTGCTGCTATTCTTAGAATCACATTCATCATCTTGACATCTCTGGATACAATAGACTCCTTTTGACAGCCGCTCACCCATTTAACTGAAACAGTTAATGATTTTGGCCATATAGGTTATAAAAAGAATGTCAGTTTGACTTGCAGACTACCTGGAAGGAAAGTGGGAATTCGATGTTTGCTCCGGCTTTACTATCCATATTCCATCCAAGCATGCGACAGCTGATAAAGATCTCCGGGATAGTGTTAGTGTCTTCCTAATACAACCAGGTCTCTTTAATTAAAGATGAGGTCTTCAAGGTGAAGACAGTTTGGCTTCTGTTTGGGGTGTGTCCCATTCTGACCACATCCCCACTCTTAGGGTGACTTCATTTGCACTTCAAGGTGTTGGCCAGGGCCCTCTCATGCACCACATGTGGCCACAGGATTGAGCCTATCACAGGCCATTGCTTTATCCATGAAACAGCCTCCCAGAGCAGTGCTTCCTTTGGCCTGGTTGATATTTAGGGTCTGTGAAGTCTGGGTGTCTGCCCTCTGGATACTGGGGTGGGGCGAGGAAGCCTGGGCGGCAGGCACAGTGTCTGAGACGTTACAAGATGCCATCTACTCGTAAGTGCCTTTGCTGTTGCCTTGAATGGACCTGGCACTGAGATGATTGTCAAGTGTTGTGCTGCAGGGGTGACTCTTGGTTCAAAACATACACTTGAAAGAATGCTTTGAGGCTGCGAGGTACCTGCTTTTTTTTTTTTTTTTGAGACAGAGTCTCACTGTCGCCCAGGCTGGAGTGCAGTGGCGCGATCTCGGCTCACTGCAATCTCCGCCTCCCGGGTTCACGTCATTCTCCTGCCTCAGCCTCCTGAGTGGCTGGGACTACAGGCGCCCGCCACCATGCCCGGCTAATTTTTTTGTATTTTTAGTAGAGACGGAGTTTGACCATGTTAGTCAGGATGGTATTGATCTCCTGACCTTGTGATCTGCCTCCCAAAGTGCTGTTTTTTGGGGGTTTTTTTGTTTTTAATTTGTGTTTTTTTTAGTGACAGGGTCTCAGTCACCCAAGCTGGGATACGGTGTTGCAGTCATAGCTTACTGCAGCCTTGAACTTCTGGGCTCTAGCCACAGTATCCAACTAACTTTCTTTTAATTTTTGTAGAGACAAGGTCTTGCTTTGTTGCCCAGCCTGGTCTCAAACTTCTGGGCTCAAGCAATCCTCTTGTCTTGGTCTCCCAAAGTGCTAGAATTACAGGCGTAAGCCATTATGCCTGGCCCCTGTTTCTTAATATAACTGTGTGTGTTACGAGGACATCACATTTCTAAAAGCCAGTTTGATCTTTGTCATGCATGTGCCTGTGTGCGTGTGTGTGCATGTGTGCACACACGTCCACATGCTGTCCACAGAGAAGCTTCTCTAGTAGCAAACAACAGAAATGATCCCAGAAAATACAGTCTTTGGTCTTGGTCCTTATTCAGTTGCTGCAGTAGCTTAAACCTCTAGCTTCACAGGAGGAGGTCCTGTACTGGTAAACAGTGTTTCTGGTGTGACAGATGTGTTTACTGTCTTACTATCGCCACTACTTGGTGACTAAGAGTGTTGGGAAAGTCACTTGTACTTCAAACAAGAAGTGATAATGAGAACTTCAGGCCCGGCATGGAGTGTCAGGCAGTGTATAAAGGAAGAGTCCAGCTAAATCAAGCCGTAACAATCTGAATCAGTTTCCAGGAAGTATGTCAGTATTACTAGAAAGACTTGACTGGCCCAGGTGTTCCAGAAATCACATTCTAGGTAAAAACTATTTTAATAAGATCCACTTTTATTTTTTTAAATTAATAAATATTACTTTTCACAGCAGTTTTAGGTTCACTGCAATCATATGCCCCTGCCCCACACACGCAGTTGCCCACCGCACCATCCCACACCAGAGAGGTGCATTTGCTACGGCTGGTGAACCCACATTGACACGTCACCATCACCCAAAGCCCAGAGTGTACATTAGGGGTTCCTCTTGGCGTTGTGCTTTCTGTGGTTTTGGATGAACGAACAGTGACCCGGATCCACCATCCACCATCATCACAAATCCTCTATGCTCGGCCTATTCATTTCACTCTCCACGAATCCCTGATGACTGCTGAGCTTTTTACTATCTGTGTAGTTTTGCCTTTTCCAGAATGTCATACAGTTGGAATCATAGGGGCCTTGCCTTTTCGGAGTGGCATCCTTCAGTTAGGAATAGGCTCCTCCATGTCTTTTCATAGCTTGGTAGCTCATTTCTTTTTTAGTGCTGAATAATATTCCATTGTCTGGATGCATCACAGTTCTGTCATTCACCTGCTGAAGGACATCTTGGTTGTTTCCAAGTGTTAGCAATTAGGACATTCATGTGCAGGTTTCTTGTGGACATAATTTTTCAAAATATCTTTCAAAGTGGCTGTATCATTTTGCGTTCCCACCAGCAGTGAATGACAGTCCTTGTTCTTCCATATCCTTGTCAGCATTTGGTGCTGTCAGTGTTCTGGATTTTAGCCATTCTATTATAATAGGTGTGTAGTGGTATCTCGTCATTTTAATTTGCGGTTTCCTAATGACATAGGGTGTGGAGCATTTTTTCATATGCTAGTTTGCCATCTGTCTTCTCTGATGAGGTGTCTGTTCAGGTTTTTTGCCCACTTTTTAGTAGGGTTGTTCATTTCTTTTTGCTGGGGTTTCGGAGTGCATACATTTTGGGTCACAGTCCTTTCTCAGTGTGACTTTTGCAGATATTTTCTCCCAATCCGTGGCTTGTCTTCTTTGTTGGTATTTTAGATCCAGTCCCGCTCACCCTCCCGTACTTTGGTTGCCCCTTCAGCCTGGGCAGGCTCACATCTCTGTGTACTTTTTCTGTATTTTCCAGCTCATTCAGACCAATAAGCTGAAGCACTACCCCAGCATCCACGGAGACTTCAGCAACGACTTCAGACAGCCCTGTGTGGTGTTCACCGGGCACCCTTCCCTCCGCTTCGGGGACGTGGTCCACTTCATGGAGCTCTGGGGAAAATCTAGTCTCAACACCGTCATATTCACGGGTAAGTGAAAAAAATAAACAAAACAGTTATCTCCACTGAGGCCATGAGTGAATGCACCTACAAGGTAGAGACCCAGGGAAGGATTTTGCAGTGAGGCATAAATACGAACAGTGTTCTACTATAGGTTCCAAAGAATGAAGAAATCACAGAGAAAGAGTGAAGCAGCATGTGCCATTGGACAGCTGGGCATCCAGCAAGGCCTTCATGCCTGTTTTCAGATTTCTCCAAGACAGAATCCTACTGAGTGCTTTTTGCTAGGATATCATAAGCCATTTCAAGAACTGCAGTGATTCAGTAACCGATCTTGTTTTACCTGTTAGGGATTGTTTATGGAGGTAGATCTTTCTCTTCTGATTGTAGTTTACTCTAGCTATGGATTTTCTTCTGGAGACAAATCCCTCAGGGGAAAAAATTCCTTTGGTAAGGTCAAGTAGAGAGTTTACGTAGATAATCACTGTATCATTTTTATCAGTGTAGCACGCCCAGCCTTTTGAATGCTAGGACCTTTTTGCTTATCTGTGATGGGGGATATCATGGAAATTATGCACAGACCTTTTTTTTTAGCTCATCAGTTGTCATTAGTGTTAGTGTATTTTATGTGTAGCACAAGACAGTTCTTCTTCCAATGTGGCCCAAAGAAGCCAAAAGCTTGAACATCCATTGGTTAGGATCTTCAGTCGGCCTTGGATTTTAGAAATCTTACAGGCTATGAAGTTAAAAAAAAAAAAAAAAAAAAGAAAACCTTGATTTGAAATCTGGCCCAGCTTGCAGTGACTTCAGCCAATTCACCAGCAAGCATGACTGTCCCCACGGTAAATGGGACTGTCAGTAGCTACCTCTGTGGGTCACTCTGGGCACCAGGCACATCACCTGGCACGTGGCAGCTGTTGGGAAATCATCGTCACCACCTCCCTTCCTAGCTTTAGGGGCTGGGTTTGGAGGAAGGAGTCCAGTTACACCAGAAGCATGAGGGTCAGGGACACTTCGGCCCTTCCCCCAGCCTCTGTTTGTGACCTAGAGGCCACCAGGAACATGCCTGTGGTCAAACCAAGTTGGGTTTATTGCCTCATTTCAGCAAGGGGAACACACAGCATGGGTAAAAGCAAGGTAAAAAGACCTTGTAGGAGTCAGGCTGGTATTTGGTGATGCCCGGGTGTTCACGGAGGTGAGGCGTCACCCTGTATTGGGTGGCATCAGGATGCAGGGTCATTCTGCGATGGGTTTCTAAACTCATTCTTATCTAGAACACAGGAAGAATGGAGCCGGCATAGCGGGGTGTTTGCTCCTGCTGTGGTCAGGACGGTTCTGTGTTCCGCGTTCAGGATGATTACAGAGGGGTCTTGTCTTTGGCCGGATCCATCATTGTCAGACAAGGTGTTGGTGTTCCAGGAAGTTGCATTCGCACAGCAAGAGGACACATGGCTTTGCTGTGGCTGCCAGGCCGGCTCTTGCTGATACCAGGCCAGGCAGAAAGTGCCAGGAGAGGCCCGGTCACCAGGACTGCTTTCCCCTTCTCAGGCCCACTTTCAGCTAACGGTGGAGGAAGTTGGGCCACAAGGTATTGATTCACAACACCCAGAACTTCGTAGCTGCCAGGATTTCATTAATCAGGAGGTTGTCCAGAGAATGTCCTACGTAGTGGGGGCTGAGGTTGGTGTCTCCTGCTCCTGCTGCTGAGTGGTGACTCTTGACATTTGACATGACAGTGGTGACAGCATCTACACAGCACAGTAGGTAACCTGGCTTTAGTACAAATGTTTCTTCAGCTAAAAGGAAATTAGGACTGTGTGATTTCCCGTGACAACTGTGGGTAACGGGTTTGCATTTAAACTGGTTTATGGAGCTTCCAGGGCAGAAGCTGTGTCAGGGAGAGGTTGGGGCCACCTTTTTTTTATTGTTTTGTGACTCCTGGATAGGTGAAAAGGGGGTCAGTATTCTCAGAGAAACACGACCCACTGGAATGGGCGTTTACGTACCTGGCAGCTCTGCCAGTTTGTCCTGACAATAGTGGGGACGTGTGTGTGTCCGGTGTGCCTAGGCCAGGGTCCCTCGTCACTGGGCAGACTGCACTGGGAATCAAAGCGCACATCAGTTAGGACCGAGCGAGGTCTTTTGGCTCAAGGCAGGTAGCTCCCTCGAGTTGGGGGAATGTTTCCTGCCAAGCAGGCTGCAGCAGCCCTCAGGAGACCGGCTGGGCCGAGCAGTGGGCGAGGACTCTTCCTGGTCAGAGGGGCTGGGCCTGCTGGGGAGCATCGCAGTCTCAGTCTACAGACCATTCACAGGCCTGGGGGTGGGGCCGTGCACTTGTCTCCCGGGTGCATCTCACACCTGGGCGTTAACTCGGAGCTGATTCTAGGGTCCCAGGGTCTATGCCAGTCCTCTCCACTGTGAAGTCACTGTTTTTCTCATTGTATTAAATCAGTACCTTGTGGGGGACTCTTTGAAACTATGTATATACCTCTTCTCCCTCAAAATGGTATCTAATATTTTTAGCATTTATTGATGATTCTCATCTGAATAAGTGGTGAACTGTAATGGTTGCCAAATGGTGGTTTTGGTTTTTATTTCATCGTTTCTTGGCATTTCGTTGTAAAGAAGAGCTTTCTTTTCTCCCCCACATACGTATTTCTCCCTCATTTACCTCATCTGCCTCTGCTGAAGCTTGGAGCCCACCCACAGGGTCCATCCCAGCCTGCCCCTCCTTCCACGGGGCCCCTTTGACCTCCGTCCCCCATGTGTGCTTCCTGGCTCCCTCCTGACCCCCTGGCTGTCTCTGGGCCCTCAGCGCCCCAGCCGCCGCCTGGCTCGGCAGCTCCTGTGTAGTCTGCATTGTAAGATTTCTTTCTTGTACTTTCCGTAGAACCAGACTTCTCCTACCTGGAAGCCCTGGCTCCTTACCAGCCGCTGGCCATGAAATGCATCTACTGCCCCATCGACACCCGGCTGAACTTCATCCAGGTGTCAAAGCTGCTTAAAGAAGTGCAGGTAATGAAGGCCACTGCTTGTGCCTTCACATAGTCATGTCACCTTGGTGTGGCTCATGCTTGTGTGGGGTGAAGGGAGAGAGGCTGCATTTGATTCTTGTCTTCAATTCTCACGCATCTACAGAATGCTGGGACACAGGCCAGCCCCCTCCACACTGAAAAGGAGTGGTCTTTACACCCTGACAGCAGTTTCCATTCTAAAGAAATCAGAAGTGGAAGGGAAAGAAAACCATCTGTGTCCGCTTAAAAGCAAATCCTCTCACCCCTGCCAAAAAGAGTCATTCTAGAAACATATTCACGAAGCTGAGACGGTTTAATTGAAACACGTCCTGGGGCCATGTCACACCTGTAGGCTGGTACCACCAACAGTGCTGTTGGGTTTGGGTTTTGTGGTAGTTTTTGGTCATTTGTTTCACTTCACATTTTCTGCCCTGGAGAAAGGGGAGAAGTAGCTGGGGTACAGTGTAGACCAGGAGAATCCGCGCACAGGAGGAGCGTGTAGCAGGAAGGCAGGGCCACGGAACCACTGTGCTGGCTCGGCCACTGCTCGCTGGGTTTCTGGCTCTTGAGAGTCGGGAGAGGCACTGGAATTGGCAAGGAGGACAGCTGCCACCGGCGAGGAAGAGCTGTCCCTTTCCACTTCCTGGTGTTCCCAGGAGGGAGATGAGGGCCGAGGGGCCCAGCACAGCACCTTCGGCCTCTGGATGAGAGAGCTGTGTCACAAAACTCTAAGACAGGAGAACAAGAAACAGAGAAAGCCGGAGAACCCCCGGAGAGCCCCAGGAGCGGATTCTGGTGATTATTAATGTGCTTGCCCAACGAAGAAAGAATATTGGCGCACTCTAGGCATGATGAGAGCAGACAGCAAACGTGGGGCCTGTCTGCAGTGATTCGCTACCCCACTGTGTGCTCATCCACGTTAGAAGCAGCGGTGAAGGGAAGGGCGTGTTGCTTCTCATTAACTTCAAATCCCAGTCCCTAAACCAGCTCTTGGCCCCCCTGTCAGGTGCTAATCCTGGAAACTGGAGGCCACCTGGTCTCCACTTTAGGCGAGGAAAACCTGGGAGAAGCCATCAGGCTGCGACTGTGGCATGATATGCTTTGAGACAGGTCAAGACGAGGAGCAAAGGGCAGTTCGAAGGAGAAAAGTATTAGCCCTAAGGAACAGGTGCTTTTGGAAGCTCAGCCCGGTCAGCCTGGTGGAAAGCCGTATTCATCAGGGAATTCAGGGCTTGGTCCAAGCTCTTAAGTAGAAGCAGGGAAGACACAGTGCCCCTGTGGGCTTCCAGCATTCCTTTTCATTTGGGTGATATTTGTGCAAAGTAAAAATTGGTTTACTAATCTTTTTTTCTCAAGATAAGGGACATTTTGTTAAAAAAAAAAAAAAAAACCTCTGCCTCTGCTGCTTGGTCGTACACAGTGAGCATATGACCTGAGCAGTGTCCACTGCCTAATACCAGTCGACCTGCACATCCAGCAGAAACTCCGAACCCACAGCACCTGGTAATTAGCCAAGAGCTTATAAAAGCAGACATGTGGGAATGTTTTAGAAAGACCGTGCCCCCAGGAAGCCCAGAGACTGTTGGGAGCAGACACATGGAAGTTACCATGAAACTTACGTAAACAGTGAAAAAAACTAAAACAAATGCAAGCTGAGGCAGCTTAGGGGTTTCTGAGATGTTTCTTCTGCCCCAGTGCCTTCACGTTCCCTCTCCTCTCTACGGTTCATTGGGCTTGAGAGGATGAAAGTTCACCTTGGCCTGGAAGTGGTGAGCCTGTGATGGTGGGGAGTGGATTGGGGTCAGGAACAGGCCTTCTGCAGGGGCCACTGTACTTCACACCTCCTTTCTCGCCTGTCCCATTGGTTCCTCAGCCCCTGCATGTGGTGTGTCCCGAGCAGTACACCCAGCCGCCCCCAGCCCAGTCCCACAGGATGGACCTCATGATCGACTGCCAGCCCCCTGCCATGTCCTATCGGCGGGCCGAGGTCCTCGCCCTGCCCTTCAAACGCCGGTACGAGAAGATCGAGATCATGCCAGAGGTGAGCCGTTCTCCTTCCTAGGGTTAAACTAGAGTTTTCCAGAGGCTCTTGAAGATCGTGCAGGGGTGGCCTTCTTTTGGATTTATGTCATGTATGAATGAACCAGGCTGGGCACAGTGGCTCAGACCTGAAATCCCAGCACTTTTGGGAAGCCAAGGTGGGTGGATCACTTGAGGTCAGTTCAAGATCTGCCTGGCCAACGCAGCCTGGCCAACATGGCGAAACCCCATCTCTACTAAAAATACAAAAAAAATTAGCCAGGTGTGGTGGCACGCACCTGTAATCCCAGCTACTGGGGAGGCTGAAGCATGAGAATCGCTGGAACCAGGAGGTGGAGGTTGCAGTGAGCCAAGATCACACCACTGCACTCCAGCCTGGGCAACAGAGTGAGACTTCAAGTATGAATGAGCAAAGAACATGGACCCTTAACCAAGTAACCGGGAAGAGGGGGGATTTTCAGGGCCTTCTTGCTTTTCCAAGTAATAAAGTAACAGCTGTTAGTCCATACCTAGCATTCAGCAGTGTGACCCCTGGGCCACATCACGGGCCAGAGCCCTGGGGAATGGAGATGCTGACACCCGCTGTGTCCCTAAATACCATAGGGTGGTGACTTTTCTCTTCCTTCCTGGACCTTAGTTATGAGTGTCAAAGTTCGCTGAATTCAGAGGTAGATAGGGGAGATAACAGGAACAAAAACATAAGGATTGTAAACTTGGTTATTTATATCCTCTTGAGCATACTTGCAGGTTTTGGTCTATCAAAGTCTGAGTATTTTACGGGTCTGTGAACTCTTAGCTTCAGTTTTAGCAGGGAAGGAGCAGAAAGCACGCTGTCCGTGTGGAACAGCTGTGGCGTGCTGTGCTTGGGCCCGCCTCTGAGAGGGAGACAGCGAGGGATGCGGCCTCTCCTGAAAGACAGCGTTGAGGATGGTTGGAGGATACCTCTGGCTTCCTTTCACCCCTTGAGGCAACTTGAATGTGTTTTCAACAGACAGGAAAAAGAAATACAAAAACTTACTGTTAAAACCAGTGTGCCCAAACTTCTTTTGGAGTTTGAGGTTCAGAAATGGCCTCCAGACCTTGGGTTGGAGGTCTCGGCTCCTGAATGTGACTCATTTCCACAAGCCTGGAGAGGCTGTTAGGGACCACCAGGTGCCATCCTTAGAGTTGTTTAATGTTTACTATGTTTTTATTTTGTTATGATTTTGTTTTTCATTTTCTCTAGATGTGTCTCTGGATTGTTTTTGTCTAGTATTTTACAGGGGCTGGGATTGACGGCCTCGGTTTAGATTCCAACTCTCTACGCCAGCATTCCTTATACCTTTTGGTCTCAGACATCCTCACAAATAGAACTCCAAAGAGGTTTTGTTAATGTGGGTTATGTCTATTGATGTTTGTTATATGAGAAATTAAAGCTAAGACATTTTTAAAATATTCATTTAAGAATAATAAAAACCTTATATGTTAACATAACTAAGAGATAAAGACAAAAGCAAAAATCAGTCCCAATGCCAGGGATAAATGTTAAGATTCTGACGTATTTGCCTTGTCTGTTCACTGTGTGTGTGCATACTGGAATCACACCTCATACACTGTCTTTTTCACCTAACAGTAAGTATATAATTAAAGATATTTTGGCCAGGCGTGATGGCTTACGCCTGTAATCTTAGCACTTTGGGAGACAGGTAGAACATGAGGTCAGGAGTTCAAGACTAGCCTAGCCAAGGTCAAGACTAGCCTAGCCAAGGTCAAGACTAGCCTAGCCAAGATGAAGGTGAAACCCCGTCTCTACTAAAAATACAAAAATTATCTGGGTGTGGTGACACGCACCTGCAATCCCAGCTACTTGGGAGGCTGTGGCAGATAACTGGTTGAACCGGGAGGCAGAAGTTACAGTGAGTCAAGATCATGCCACTGCACTCCAGCCTGGATGACAGAGCAAGACTGTGTCTCAAAAAAATATATATATTTCAGCTGGGCATGGTGGGTAACGCCTGTAAACCCCAGCACTTCGGGAGGCTGAGGCAGGGGCGAATCACTTAAGGTCAGGAGTTCAAGACCAGCCTGGCCAACATGATGAAACCTTGTCTCTACTAAAAATACAAAAATTAGCCAGGCTTGGTGGCGGGCGACTGTAATCCCAGCTACTCTGGAGGCTGAGGTTGCAGTGAGCCAGAATTGTGCCATTGCACTCCAGCCTGGGCAACATAGTGAGACTCCATCTCAAGAAAAAAAAAAAAGGTATTTCAAAAGCGTCAGCTTTAATGGTTGCACAATGGTCTGTCATAATTTAACAGTTCCTTTATTCATAGATTTTCATTTCTGCTTTTTCTGTGTTATAAATAACACTTTTAAGAACATCCTTTTACATAAATCTTTGTCCATATATGTTTATTTCCACAAGAAAATTTTCTGAAATTAGAATTTCTGGGTCAAAGATTATGAACATCCCTTTCTGGCTCTAGGCTATATATTGCCGGCTTGTCCTCTAGAGTGAGTGCAAACAGTTTATACTCCCACAGCAGAGCTGGAGACAGCTCTTATTTCTGCCTCCTTGCTAATATTGGATGTTGTCCTTTTTTAGTTCTTTTCCAATTCTATTCTTTTCCAGTTATTTAAGTATACACTGATATCTCATTTTAAATTCTTTTTTTTTTTTTTTTTTAGATGGAGTCTCACTCTGTTGCCCAGGCTGGAGCGCAGTGGCACGATCTTGGCTCACTGCAAGCTCCGCCTCCTGGGTTCACACCATTCTCCTGCCTCAGCCTCCTGAGTAGCTGGGACTACAGGCACCCGCCACCATGCCCAGCTAATTTTTTTGTATTGTTACTAGAGACGGGGTTTCACTGTGTTAGTCAGGATGGTCTCGATCTCCTGACCTTGTGATCCGCCCACCTCGGTCTTCCAAAGTGCTGGGATTACAGGCATGAGCCACTGTGCCTGGTCGTATGTCTTTTTTTGAGACAGAGTCTTGCTGTGTTGCCCAGGCTGGAGTGTAGTGGTACTATCTGGGCTCACTGCAACCTCTACCTCCCGGGTGCATGCAGTTCTCCTCCCTAGCCTCCCGAGTAGCTGGGTTTATAGGCACGCACCACCAATCCTGGCTAATTTTTGTATTTTTAGTAGAAATGGGTTTCACCATATTGGCCAGGATGGTCTCAAACTCCAATCCGCCCACCATGGCCTCCCAAAGTGCTGGGATTACAGGCGTGAGCCACCGCACCCAGCCAAATTGTATGTCTTTGATCATTAATGGAGATAACTGTCTCAATCCAACTTGCTACAGTGATTGCCTTTAAAATGGACATTATGGCCAGGCACAGTGGCTCAGGCCTTGGGAGGCCAAGGCAGGAGGATCACTTGATGCC
Organism: Mandrillus leucophaeus; assembly: GCF_000951045.1. Taxonomy (NCBI): domain Eukaryota; kingdom Metazoa; phylum Chordata; class Mammalia; order Primates; family Cercopithecidae; genus Mandrillus; species Mandrillus leucophaeus. Next base: position 3,348,249 of record NW_012102654.1, on the reverse strand, counting down.
AAGAGTTCAAGACCAGCCTGGGCAACACAGCAACACCCCCATCTCTACAAAAAAATAATTTAGCCAAGCGTGGTGGTTCATGCCTGTAGTCCCAGCTACTGGGGAGGCTGAGGAGGGAACATCACTTGAGCTCAGGAGGTTGAGGTTGCAGTGAGCTATGATCACACCACCGCACTCCAGTCTGGGCAACAGAGTAAGGCCCCATCTCAAAAAAAAAAAAATAAAGACTCCTTCAGAGTCTTCTTGGAGAGCGTAGAACGCCAACCCAAAGCTCCCACCCCAGCCTTGTGCAGGGAGGAGGCGGCCTGAAGAACGGGATCTGGCGCACACCCTGCTCTTCCGCGAGGGCCGCTTCACGCTCACCACGGGCAGTTTTCTTATTTCATGAAACAGGCCTCACATACCACTTGCCAATCTGCTTAACTATCCTAAGCTGCTTCCTCTGCCTGTGTATTACTGATCTTCATGTTTACATAATGGCCTCTTGCGTGTTTTTGTTTTTAAATAAAGGTGGCTTGGCTAGGTCGAGGCCTACATGTCTTAAAACCCATGCGGCTAAACGCAGCCACAGAACACTTCATAAGGTCAGGCCGCATGGCAGGGCACCCAGCAGGTGCAGGTGGTCAGAAAGACACCACTCCCAGGTAAAGCCGTGGCTCCCACCATCGGAAGAAGTCAGACTTTCAGCAAGCAGAGAGCTCCCTCAACCCCCATGCTGCTGTCCCTGTCCTTCCTGCCACGGGTCACCTGGAGAGGGAACGAGGATGAACTAAAGGCCAGAATGAATGAAAGGCTGCACTTGCTGTGTCACCTGGGCGACAGAGCAAGACTCCATCTCAAAAAAAAAAAAAAATTGTTTAAAGTTACTTTGTCTTTGTAGACTGCAGTGATGTAAATACAGATTAAAGGAAGAGTAACAGTCATCATTAAAGGCCCCCAGCCTGAACTGTGCCCTTTGCTTTCAGCTCGCAGATTCACTGGTGCCCATGGAGATCAAGCCTGGCATCTCCTTGGCAACCGTCTCGGCTGTGCTGCACACCAAAGATAACAAGCACTTGCTTCAGGTAGGGGGTGCTGGGCGGGAGTGGAGGGGACCCTCTCCCCAACAAGAGGCCAGACCACCTAACAGATTATATTTGAAACAGCACTTCATATGCTTTTGTGAGATGCAGTCGTGCTCTGTCACCCAGGCTGGAGTGCAGTGGCACAAGCTCCACCTTGCGGCTTCACACCATCCTCCTGCCTCAGCCTCCCAAGTAGCTGGGACTACAGGTGCCCGCCACCACACCTGGCTAATTTTTGTATTTTTAGTAGAGACGGGGTTTGACCGTGTTAGTCAGGATGGTCTCGATCTCCTGGCCTCGTGATCCACCTGCCTTGGCCTCCCAAAGTGCTGGGATTACAGGCATGAGCCACCGCGCCCGGCCCATGAATTCTTGTTGAAGAATTATTTCCCTGGCCATGTGCCTCAGAGAGGCTGCTTTGCCCAGAGATGAGGCCGCACATCATCCCAAGGGCTGCCACAGGCACATTCCATAGGGGAGCGCTGCCATGCAAGGCAGGGCAGCAGGTGCAGCCCTGCCCTTGGGGACTGGAACCAGAGGGCACCTGCATGAGGCTGTGGCTGCCTGAGAGCCTCACCCTGCCACTGACCCGCACACAAGCGGGTGCCACTTCAGCTCCAGGGCAGGCACTGCATCTTAAGAATTCCTTTCAGATCTGGACTGTGTCACTTTTATGCCACATGTAGAATTGCTCCTAGCTACCACTTAAAGTCTGTTAGACCCTGTGCTGGGTCCTTGACCCGCCTTGTCTTACTGAGCCCTAAGAATTCGCTGCTGTCATCATTTTGTAGGCAGCTTCTCTAACATTGGCCAGATGGTGGCAAAGCTGGGGTTTTCCCCTTTTGGTCTGACCGCACAGTGAGTGTACCTAGCCACAGGGTCATGACTGTACCTGCAACACGACACAGTGTATTGTGGAGAATTTACTCAGCAGATACTGAAGTGAACCACCTGAAAGTTTAACAGTGGATCTTGATAAAAGGCAGAGATCTTAGCGAATAAGGTGTTGGTCGGGTGGACAGCTGAGCATTAGACCGTGTGGATATGGGGCGCCCGGCAGCCAGGGAACTTGAACTGAGTGCCAGCTGAGGAAACTGGGCCAGGGCTCTGTGGCCTGTGAGGACAGGATAGTCTCAGGCTCTCAGTGTGGCCTGCAGTGGCCCCTGCTGCTCAGAGGAAGCTCATGAAAGCCCCTCTTTCCTTCTGCTCTAGCCCCCTCCTCGGCCCGCCCAGCCCACCAGTGGGAAGAAGAGAAAGCGGGTGAGCGATGATGTCCCGGACTGCAAAGTCCTGAAGCCTTTGTTGAGCGGTTCCATCCCCGTGGAGCAGTTCGTGCAGACCCTGGAGAAGGTGAGCAGGTTTCGCGGGCGCCGTGGAAACCACACGCGGCAGCCTTTCTCTGGCTCACTATGGCCCCCTGGCTGCAGGGAGTGGATGTTGCTGCTTGTCGCTTAGTCCCCACTGTCCTGTGGCATCTGCTTGGTCTAAGGTCCTGCTGGGAGACCCAGGAGAAAGAAAGCGGACTGAGGAGTGCCCCGTCCTTCCTGCCAGCACGAGGTCACCAGAAGGCCTCTCCAGACTGAAGAAAAAGCTGCTTCCACACACAGATGTGATGAGTGGGGCAGGGTAGGGAGGCCAGGACAAAGGAGGACCCGGCCCTGCCAGAGCCTTGCGCTTCCACGCATGACTCCTTGCTGTCAGAGGGGAGCCAAGGCTCCAGCTGAGTGTCAGGATTTGCAGGAGGCCATGGAGGGAGGGGACACTGGCCCTTCCCCTCTGTCTCAGCAGCCTTGATGGCTGCTTCTCCCAGACATGAGATTTCTTGACTATGATTAAAAGAAAAAAAATATCTAACCTTAAAGGTTGTGATTTTGGCTTCAGTCACAGGACTTCAGAGATGACTTTATTAGGATTATAGAGTCCTTGATAGGAAGGAGAAGGAATTGGCTAAAGGTAATACTGTTCATGCTGCTGCTTGCAAGAACTGCAACAAATTATAATTACATGGAAGGAGATTTCTACAAATTTTCTATCCAATGTAAATATCACAATTACGGACTTTCAAATCTTAAAGACTTTCCCTTTCCTAGGATTGGTTTTCTCCACCTGTCGTTGATCTTCCCATAGGGAAAAGGCTCTGGCTGGGTGGTTGCAGCTCTCCTCCACCCTCCTCCATGACCTTGCAGGGCTCCTGGGCCCTATCGATGGGCCTCAAGCTGAACTTTTTAAAACTTAAGATGAGGACCTTCTGCCTGGCCCGGCCTATGTCCTGACCCAGCGTTCCACCCTGGCACGCCCACCTCAGCTCCTCTATGCAGGAGGAACAAGCACCTGTCCAAGTCCCTAGGGGAGCCTGCAGCCATGAAGTACAGGTGGCCTCCCCACACCGAGGCCCTTCACCTGCTGTGTGTGTGTTTCAGGCACACGCCTCCTTTCCACGTCACATCTGATTTGGAAGGAAATTCTGTCCTTAGCATTAGCTGAGGAAAGTTTGCTCTGCTGCCTTCTCTCCTTCACTCTTGAGAGGGCTCTGCCAAGTCCCACAGTCAGGGGTATCTTGCATTTTCCTGGAAGCTCCGAGAGCTGCAACTTAGGAGGGAGCTTTGTCACCAGGGGACGGCATGGTGCAAGCAACCGAGCGTCCCAGACTCCTGAACATAGGGCTTGGACGTGCCCTCAAAGAGCTCACAAAGCTTAGGCAGGTTGTGGAAATTCTGTTCTGTTTTGCATGAGATTTTGCATGTTTTGGGTCTCTTTTCAAGTATATGAAACTATTGCTATCAAAGGCCCTATGACTAGTCTGAAGAATTATGTTGAGGTGTGTCAGTTTCTAGAAAGTTCGGTCAAGTCTGCGAAGTGTTGTTTGTAGATCTCACAGCTGCAGTCCGCCCACCCCGCTCTCTCTTTTCTTTTGGAGCAGCACGGCTTCAGTGATATTAAGGTGGAGGACACAGCCAAGGGCCATATCGTCCTGCTCCAGGAAGCTGAGACGCTCATCCAGATTGAAGAAGACTCGACCCATATCATCTGCGACAATGACGAGATGCTCAGAGTGCGACTGCGGGACCTTGTCCTCAAATTCTTACAGAAGTTCTGAGTGGGCCGTCTGAGCCACTTCCCTGAAATCCTGCAGGCCCTCACTGGCTGCCCTCACAAGCCACCTGACGAGACGAGTGGCATGAGAGGCCGTTAACCATGTCTTTGTGGTGTCCTCTGGCTTAAGGAGTGAAGAGGTGGCTCTTGAGGGAAATGGTCTGGACTTATTCCCAGCACTGTTTCAGGCAAGAACTTTCCCTTTCAACTTCAGGCTAATTTCTTCTCAACTCTGGCTCTCCCGAGGAGCTGAAGGGTGGCAGAAGTGGAACGGAAGCAGTTTTCCAAGAGGCTCATGGGAGCCAGGGAGGCGGAGATGACCGGCTGGCTGTCTCACATGGGTCCCAGGCCTCAGGCAGGGGAGCCAGCCTTTGGTTTCGTTTACTTGCCTACAGTGCTGCACCCAATAAGATGATCCCAAAATATGGTAAAGTGAACCTATCTATCTGCATTTTCTACTCTGAGCACAATTGTTAATAAAAACTTATTTTTATATAATTAGCTGTCCTCTGTTGAATCTACAATCTATATATTGATTTAGTAGCTGAAAAAATATGAAAATATACAGACAGCATGAACTTAGAAAACACCACAGCAAATTGAATTTTGATGTGTATGTTAAATCATATAATTTGCAGTTTATAAAAACACAGATCTGTTTCTTCTTAAATTGCGTAAGAAGGTGCTCACCTTTAAGCTGTGGCTGCATGGAGAGTGATGCAGGTCGGTACCCCAGCCTCAGGCTCCATCCGCGCCACCTCTCCCACAGAGCCTCAGTCTCTGCGTTAAACCGAGTGTTACTCACGGATACCCTCAGAGCCACTCGTCACAGGAAGCTTTCAGACAAAAGTAACCTCACAAAAGACGACTGCTTTTGAAGTGTATAAAACCAACAGTTGCCAGGTCAGATAGCATGAGCTGGGACACTTTGCGAGTTTTAAGAACAAGTCTTAGCCCTGGCGGGCCATGCTAGGTAGTATGCCCAGCGCAGGCTGTTCTTAACCGTCTTGGAGTGATTGAAATCCAGTCAGAAGTCAGCCTCCAACTCGGCTGACTGCTAAACAGCACACGAGGATTTAGTGACCCGATAAATACATAACATGAACAGCTGCAGAACTGACTGCTCTGGCTTTATGGCGCATTATCACTTCTCTTGGAACGATCATATCGGTGGGAATGACTGCTTCAGTTTGCCATCTCCGACCTTACCAAACCTGGGCACAGGAATGCTTAAGCAGGTTTCTATTTTCCAAGGTTTGGGTCCACTCCAGTCAAGGGATAGGCTACAAAATAAACGAGGCTTCCAACCATGGGGCAGGACTGACATTACAAGAGATGAATGTGCCATGGCTATGAACATTTAGTTTTCTTTTTAGAATTACAAATAGGCATCCCAGGCAGGCATACTTCCAACAGAACCTTTGAGAGAATCAAGTGAAATTAAATTTTAAAAACATCTGAGGGCCAGGTGCAATGGCTCACACCTGTAGTCCCAACAATTTGGGAGGCTGAGGCGGGCAGATCACAAGGTCAGGAGTTCGAGACCAGCCTGGCCAACATGGTGAAACCCCGTCTCTACTAAAGATACAAAAAAACAGCCAGGCATGGTGGCACGCACCTGTAATCCCAGCTACTCGGGGGGCTGAGGCAGGGTGAAACCCCGTCTCTACTAAAGATACAAAAAAACTTAGCCAGGCATGGTGGCACGCACCTGTAATCCCAGCTACTCGGGAGGCTGAATCACTTGAACCCGGGAGGTGGAGGTTGTAGCGAGCTGAGATCATGCCACTGCACTCCAGCCTCGGCAACAGGGCGAGACGCCATATAAAAAAAAAATCTGAAATGCAAAAACAGTGTAAGCTAGAGCTCAGGAGAAACCAAAAATTTTGGTTTTATTTAAATGTCCTAGCAATGCTATCTAGGAATGATGGGATCTGTCAAGCCTGTCTGCTGTGAAAGGGCTTGATCAGAGAGCCCAGTGCTGGTCCCTTGAGGGGGGTTGCAAAAGAAGTAAGCAGTAGGAACAAGTGAGTCAGTGGGTGCCCAATGAGCAGGGTGAAACTTAGGAGGTTTTAATCAAGTCATCACCACCCACTTAGTGGCAACAGTCAGAGGCAGGAAGCAGCAAAGACGCATGCTTTATAGAGAAGAGAGAAAAATCCAGAGCCGGCCTTTCCAGGTATGAGAAGAGCAGTTAGGAGTAATTGCCTAAAGTTCAGGTATTTGGATACCATGCCAGGTTGATTAGAAGACTCAGAAGAAGTGGCATAAGTGGCATGAGCAGCAGATGTGGCCTGGCTGTATCAGAGATGCGGCTCACTGACACTAACTGATATTGACTGACATTGACACCAACCCGGTGAAGACTCTGACATCCAGAAAAGTTTGTACTCAAACCCAGTGGAATCCTAGTGATTAATTGAAAAAAACTTAACAATAGTGCAGAGACCTCATATTATTTAAGTCTTAGTACAAAGTGATATATTAGGTATCTATTGCACAACAAATTACCCCAAACACAGTGGCTCACTTCTGTAATCCCAGCACTTCAGGAGGCGGTCGAGGTGGGCAGATCACAAAGTCAGGAGATCGAGACCATCCTGGCTAACACGGTGAAATCCCATCTCTACTAAAAATACAAAAAATTAGCCAGGCGTAGTGGTGGGCACCTGTAGTCCCAGCTACTTGGGAGGCTGAGGCAGGAGAATGGCGTGAACCCAGGAGGCGGAGCCTGCAGTGAGCCAAGACCACGCCACTGCACTCCAGCCTGGGTGACAGAGCGAGACTCTGTCTCAAAAAAACAAAACAAAAAAACCAGACGTTTCTCGTCTGTTTCTATGGTCGGGAATCTGGTGTGGTGTGGCTTAGCTGGTCGACCCTGGCTCAGGGTCTCCTCTTCACACGGCTGCAGTCAGGTGTTGGGTGAGGGAACAGAGGTTAAGTAACTTTCCGCAGAACAGCCAGTGAGTGGCTTCTGCCTTACCACAACACCATGGGTGAGTATCAGGTCAGCAGCTGGCCAGGAAATGGAAATCTGTCTTTTAGGCCATTGCTTTTCAAGTCACATGTACTCCGTCTCTCCCGATCCCTGGAGAGCTTGAAGCTTTTGGCCTTCACAGTTGTCCTGTAAAGGCGTTTCCAAACTGTAATGAAGTATCAACAGAAACAGGAGTGAAGAAACCTTTAAACCTGCATAATGACATATTAACAGGAGCCAAGCAACCAGTGGGAAGGAAAGGAGCACACTCTTCCTCTGGCCCTGAGTCCAGTTTTTTTCCTGAAGCCAAGAGAAGCGAATGCTGCCTCACTGCTTTAGGCCATCTATAAGAAGGTAGACAACACTTACCTTTCAAACGCACTGCAGTGGGACTACAGATAAATAACAGTAGTCTTCTTTGAACCTAAAATAGAGTGGAAATAACCAACGACAATCCTGGAGGAAGTCACAGGTAAATCCTGGAGACCAGCAGTGCTGAGCTGAGCCGGAGGGCCAGTCTCACTGAAGACTCAATCCAGCCTCCGTCAGGAACTGATCTTCTAAAGATCAAATACCAGAGTCTCTACTGCTCCTTGGCAGCCCATTATGGCTTTTAATCACATCATAAAACATGATATACATTATGGCCAGGTGCAGTAGCTTACACCTGTAATCCCAGCACTTTGGGAGGCCAAGGCGGGTGAATCACAAGGTCAGAAGTTCAAGACCGGCTTGGCCAAGATGGTGAAAACCCGTTTCTCCTAAAAATACAAAAATTAGCCAGACGTGGTGGCAGGCGCCTGTAATCCCAGCTACTCGGGAGGCTGAGGCAGAGAAACCCGGGGAGGGGGCAGGGGGATGGAGGTCGCAGTCAGCCAAGATCACACCACTGCACTCCAGCCTGGGAAACACAGCATGACTGTCTTAAAAAAAAAAAAATATATATATATATATATATATGCGTGTGTGTATATATATGTGTATGTATGTGTATATATATGTATATGTGTATATATGTGTGTATATATGTGTGTGTATATATACACACACACACATTAAACGTAAACTTCTGAGTCACAGGACCACAGATCTTTGAAAGGGGTGTAAACACCCATCTCCTTAGGCATGTAGAATATTTCTTGCTTCTCTTATGTTGGTATTGCAGGCCATTGAAAAAAAAATGCGTAGCCCCCATGTAATGTTGTTTGTGTTAGCAGGATTTACCCTTTACCTTTCTCTACAATAAACATTCCTAACCCATGTGTAAGTCTCCCGGATGTAGTTATCAAATCAATCACCGGTAAAAAGTAACTTCTCATTCTGAGTTACCAAACACATTATCAATTAAGTTTGCTAACATTTTGTTAAATTATCCAATATTAAGTTTTTACTCTAGTAACTATTCATAGTTGCTTCACATACTTTGGAAATAATGGCCTTTCATTTCACAAAGCCTTTCCCAGTCATCAGGAAGCACCTTCCAGTCATCAGGGGGCATTAGTCGGCACCTGCTCACATATTCGGTGTGTTGTGCTGTCTATCATGGCTTTAGCTCACTGTCACAGATAAGCCCTTCTCCCAGACTTACAGCTAGAGAGGAGCACATTTCCAGGACCATGAGCACCCTGAGGACAGAGTCTGTTTTTTCCACCTTGTCCCAGCGTGAGGCTTGGGGGAAGAAGGTAAGGAAAGAAAATTTCAGAAATATTTAGGAATTACAGGCCAAAACAACATTTCCTGGTGGGTCCGTTTTTTAACTGCAATATTCTAAACATGGGAACCTGCACATAAGTGTAAAAATCCCTATCATTTAGCCCGTGCTTTAAAATAGCTACTTGATTCAGTGGGCAGCTTCCTGATGAGAAGAGGTCGGTAACTGTGGCCAACAAGCCAAATCTGGCCCACAAGCAGACTTGCTGGAAAAAAGATGCAACAGAAATCCCATGTGGTCCACAAAGCCTAAAACATTTGCTGACCCTTTACAGAAAAAGTACGCCAATCCCTGCTCAGTGTGTTGAAACATTTCTGTAGTACTTACTCAAGTAATGGTCAAATAATGGAATGGCGATGTAACAGCTCCCATCAGACCTGACCCTCCTAGAGATAAAACTATAAACTCCGGACGCATGTAGTTAGGTAAGTAGGTAGACAGAACAACCTACCACAAAAAACAATTCCATTAGCATAGAGATTTTATCACCCTGGTAATAATTATTAAAACAACTAGACAAAAAAAGTAAATTCTTTAGATGACCTGAACAAAACTGTCAAAAACTTTGACGTAATTGATACTTTTTAGAGTACTTGCTCCACAGCAGCAGAATGTTTACCATGAAAACCACATGCTAGGTGATAAAACACATCTCATTACATCTAAAAGGACTGAACGCATACACAAAACCTTCTCTCACCACAATGGAATTAAATTCAAACTTGACAATATATTTTGGAAAACCACAAATATTTAGAAATCAAACACTTCTGGTTGGGCGTGGTGGCTCACGCCTATAATCCCAGCACTCTGGGAGGCCAAGGAGGGCGGATCACGAGGTCAGGAGATTGAGACCATCCTGGCTAACACGGTGAAACCCCGTCTCTACTAAAAGTACAAAAAATTAGCCGGGTGTGGTGGCGGGCGCCTGTAGTCCCAGCTACTCAGGAGGCTGAGGCAGGAGAATTGCGTGAACCTGAGAGGCGGAGCTTGCAGTGAGCTGAGATTGTGCCACTGCACTCCAGCCTGGGCAACAATGCAAGACTCCATCTCAAAAAAAAAAAAAAAAAAAAAAGAAAGAAATTAAACACTTCTAAAATAGCTCATGGATCAAAGATGACATCACAAAATGAATTGGAAAATATTTTGAACAGAAAAATAAAGCTCAAAATGTATAGGATACTGCTAAAGTAGTGCTTAAAAGTCATTTTATACCTTTAAATGCTTACAGAAAAAATGAAAAGCCTAAAATTGACCTAAATTTTTACCTTAGAAGACTATAAAAAGGGCCAAGTAAACCCAGAGAACATAGAGGAAAGAAATCATAAAAGGACAAATGAACAAAACAGAATAGAGAAAACTAACAAAGTCAAAAGCTGATTTTTGAAAAGATCAGCAGAATTGATACACACCTCATTACACTGATCAAGGAAAGACAGGACCGACTGCCCATATGGGCAGTGAAAAAACTATGGTCATCACTACAGATCCTACGGATATGAAGACGACAACCAATCGGAAAGGAAAAGGGGGGTATTACTAAACAGCCTACAAATATTAAAGGGATAAAAAGAATACCAACTTATGCCAACAAATTTACCACCACAGATAAAATGGAAAATTTCCTTTGAAGACACAAATAGACAAAGCTCATTCAACAAGAAAAAGAACTTGATATTCACTTAAGAAATTAAATTTAGTATCTTCTCACAAGGAAAACTCCAGGCCTAGATGGTTTCCCTGGGAAACTGTATCAAACATTTAAGGAAGAAATAACACCAATCATGTATAACCTCTATGAAAAAGAGGAAGAGGGGATACTTCCAATCCTTTTTAAGAGGCCAGCATAACTCTAATACCAAAACCTTACAAAGTCATTACCAAAAAAGAAAATGAGAAGTAAATATATCTCATGAACATCAATGCAAAAAACAAAAACAAAAATAAAAACTTCAATTATCAGCAACCTGAATCCAGCAATACACAAATAGGATAATATGACATGACCAAGTAGGGTTTATCCCTGGAATGCAAGGATAAATATTTGAGAGCCAATCTAATTTATAATAGCAGAATAGAGGAGAAACCCCATATGATCCTTTCAATAGATACAGGAAAAAAGCATTTGATGAAATTCTCTAACAGCACTCAGCAGACAGGAATAAAAGGGAACATACTCAACCTGATAAAGGTCATGTATGAAAAACTTACAGCTCAGTGAAATACTAGAGCTTTTACCCAAATATTGAGAACAAAGCAAGGTGCCGATCCATACTAGTGTTCTATAGTGTTCTTGGAGTCCCAGTCATTGCAGTAAGGCAAAAATGAAGAGGAGAAGGCAGACAGGCATACAAACAGAGAAAGCATAAAGGTAGGAAAGAAGTAAAACTGTTTTCAGATGAGACTTTTTACACAGAAAGTTCTAAGAAATCTAGAAAACTACTGGAATAAGTTCACAAGACTGCAGAATACAAGGTTAGTATCCAAAAGTCAACTGTATTTTATATATTAACATGTTTTTGAGAGAGAGTCTTGCTCTGTCACCCAGGCTGGAGTGCAGTGGCACAGTCATGGCTCACTGCAGCCTTAAACTCCCAGGCTCAAGTGACCCTTCCACTTCAGTTTCCCAAGTAGCTGGGACCACAGGCACATGCCACCGCATCCAGCTAATTTTTCTTTTTCTTTTTACTTTTGTAGAGACCCACCTTGGCCTCCCAGAGTGCTGGGAATAAAGGTGTGAGGCACAAAACCCGGCCAGAAAATAAAATGTTTTTGAAACAGCAACTTCATTCATAATAGTGTGAGATAACTTTTGAAAATATATGTAAGATCTCTACACTAAAAGTCTCAAACCCTTGCTGAAATTAATGACTTGAATAAACGGAGAAATATACCATATTCATGGATTAGAAGATTCAATACTAACATTTTAATTCTGCCTATTGATTTACAGATTTGATACAATACCATCCCAGCAGACAGCCACACCACAACCTAACCCAATGTTTTAAGTAGGTAAAGGACTTGAATAAACGTTTTTCCAAAGATGATACATGGATGGCCAATAAGCACATAAAAAGATATTCAACACTAGTCATTAGGGAAATGAAAATCAAACCCACAACAAGGTACTTCACACCTACTAGGATGGCTGTAATATTTTTTTAAATTTTTTATCAGAAAGTAAGTGTTGGGCCGGGCATGGTGGCTCACGCCTGTAATCCCAGCACTTTGGGAGGCCAAAGCAGGTGGATCACGAGGTTAGGAGTTCAAGACAAGCCTGGCCAAGATGGTGAAACAAAAATACAAAAAATTAGCCCGGCCTGGTGGCGGGTGCCTGTAACCCCAGCTAGTTGGGAGGCTGAGGCAGAGAATTGCTTGAACCCAGGAAGCGGAGGTTGCAGTGAGCAGAGATTGCACCATCGCACTCCAGCCTTAGTGACAGAGCAAGACTCCATCTCAAAAAGAAAAAAAAAAGAAAGTGTTGGGAGAAGTGGAGAAATTGGAACCTTCATACACTGCCAGTGGAATGTAAAATGACACAGCTGCTATGGACGACAGTTTGGCAGCTCCTCAAAAAGTTAAATTACCATATTGAATTGAAATTACCATACAGAATTACCATATAGAATTACCATATTGTCCAGCAACTCCACTGCTATATAGATACCCAAAAGACTTGAGAGCAGGGACTCAAATATTTGACCACCTATGTTCTTAGCAATATTATTCCCCACCTGAGTAACCAAAGGGTGGATGCAACCCAAGTATCCACCAACAGATGAACAGATAAACAAAATGTGTAATATACGTACAATGAAATATTATCCACCCACAGAAAAGAATGAGATTCTGATACATGCTGCAGTGGGTAAACCTTGAAAACATGCTAAGTGAAAAAAGTCAGACAAAAAAGACCACATATTTTATGATTCATTGATATTCAAATATCCAGAATAGATGAATCCATAGAGACAGAATAGAGGTTATCAGAGGCTGGAAGTAGTGGGGGAATGGGAAGTTACTGTTTAATGAGTACAGAGATTGAGATGAAAAAGTTTTAAAACTAGCTAGTGGTGATGATTACACAACATTGTGAAGGTACTTAATGGAACTAAATGGTATACTTTAAAATGGCTAACGTGGCAAATTTTATGTTTACATTTTTGTATCTGATATCCCAGGTTTCTTAAAAGAGACTGGCAATATTGAGATGGATTTTATATAAGCATAAGAGCTAATACCACAGAGCTAATTCTAAACTTGACAGAGAAATACAAAGTAACTATAATATTGAAAGCAATCTTGGAGATGAACAAAGTTGGAAAGCTACGTTCATCAAGACAGTATGGAACTGGCACGAGGATGAACCAAGCAGCATAACAACAAAGGTTGCTCAGAAATAGAGCCCCACTTCTATAATGGCCACCTTTTCAACAAAGGCCCGAAAGCAATCCAATGGGGAAGGGAAAGTCTTTTTAACAAATGGTGCCGCAATGCCCATATAGAAAAAGCATCAGAAAGCTGACCACTGTCACACACCATACATAAAAACTGAGACGGATCTTTAATTACAAGAGCTAATACCATACAGCATTTGGTGAAAAACACTGAAAATATCTTCATGATGTTGGGTAGGCACAGGTTTCTTGGGTCACTGAAAGCAGTAACAAAAGAATTGTATCTCCTCAAAAATTAAAAACTTCTGCTAATCAGAGGACACCATAAAGAAAATGATTAGGCAAGCCACAAATTAAAAAAATAATTTACAAAACATATCTGACAACGGACTAGTGTCCAGGGCAAAGAATTCCTGTAACTCAGCAATAAAAAAGACGATACATCCATACAGTGTTATTCAGTGAGAAAAGAAATTGGTTATCAAACTGAAAAGATACAAAAGAACCTTAAGTGCATATTATATTACATGAAAGCAGCCAATGTGAAAAGGCCACATGCTGTATGATTTTATGTGACATTCTGGAAAAGGCCATAGTGTGAAAACAGTAAAAAGATCAGTGGTTGCCAGAGATTCAGAGAGGGAGGGAGGGACCGACAGGTGGAGCGCAGGAAGTTTTTAGGGGAGTGAGGCTGTTCTGTATGATACTATAATGGTGGATATTTGTCATTACGTATTTGTCAAAACCCACGGAATATACAACACAATGAATGAAGCCTAATGTAAACCATGGGCTTGAGTGAACAATGTGTCAACACTGGCTCATCAGTTGTACCAAATCTATCACACTAATGGCAGATGTTAATAAAGGGCAAGTGAGGGGTGAGGTGGAAGAAGAGGGAAACGCTGTACTTCCCATGCAGTTTTGCTGTAAATCTGAAACTGCTCCCCTCAAAATCTATTAAAAATGTAGGAAGAAAAGAAAGCAATTCAAAAAAGGACAATCCAGTTTTTCTTAATGGGCAAAAGATGTGTACAGATAATTCATAAAGGAAATATATATAAACGGCATAGACACATGAAAAGGTACTTAAATCATTAGGAAAATGCAGAATGAAACGGTAAGACACCATTACTCACCAGAATGGCTAAAATTAAAAAGACTGACAAGACCACAGATTGGTGAGGATGTGGAACTGGGAGTCTCATAATTACTGGTGTTAGTACAAAATGGAATGATCGCATTGAGAAAAGGTCTAGAAGTTTCTTATAAAACTAAACATGTATACATCTATCATATTACCCAACAGTTCCACTCCTATTTACCCAAGAGAAATAAAAATCCACAGGAAGACTTGCACATGAATGTTCAGAGAAACTTTATTCGTAATATCCAAAAACTGGAAACAGCCCCAGTACCTATACAATAGAATGGACAGATTTTATTCGATTCATACAAGGGAATACTAAGCAATGAAAAGTAACTAATCACCCATCTATGCAACAATGATGGATGCCTCTCCAAAATGTTATGCTGGGTGTGTAGAAGACAAACACAACAGTAGAAATTGTATGACACCATTTATATGAAATTCTAGAATATGGAAAACTAATCCAAAGTGAAAAAACAATCAGCATTGGCTGTGTCTGGGGATGGCGGATGTGGGGACTGACTAGGAGGAAGGAGCATGAGGGGACTTTCTGGGTTGATGATAGTGTTCCGTATCTTGAGAGAGGTCTGGGTTACACAGGCATGTGCGTTTGTCAGAACTCAAAACAATGCACACTTAAGATGTGTGTAAGTTTAAAATAAATTTTACACTAAAAAAACAAATACTGCCCTGTAATTGACAGTTGTATGCCCACGTATTTAGAAGGAAATGCATTGATGTTACCAGTTTACTCAGAAATGCACCCAGTGCACCGTGAAAGGATGAAGGAAGGAATGGGTGAAGGGACAGGGCATGGGAAGATAGGACGCTCCAAGGCAGGTCCAGTAAAATGACAGACATATACATTTATACCCCAGAAATAATTTCAACATTGCTGTATGTTTGAAATGTGGGACCAATCGTTTACATCAATAGAATTTAAGTAGTTTAAATGCTAACATGACAGTCCTACCACAGGACCAGCAGTTGTACTTTACTTTTTTATTTCTTATTTTTATGAGACGGAGTTTCTTGTTGCCCAAGCTGGAGTGCAATGGCGCAATCTCAGCTCACTGCAACCCCCACCTCCCGGGTTCAAGCAATTCTCCTGCCACAGTCTCCTGAGTAGCTGGGACTACAGGCACGTGCCCCCACACCTGACTAATTTTTGTATTTTTAGTAGAGATGGGGTTTCGCCATTTTGGCCAGGCTGGTCTCAAACTCCTGACCTCAGGTGATCCACCCGCCTTGGCCTCCCCAAGTGCTGGGATTACAGGTGTGAGCCACTATGCCCAGCCTGTACTCTTTCATAAACATGAAGACAGATGAAGAAAGGTAAAACAGTTTGCCTAAGCTGTGATTTCTAAGTGGCCCTCTTCAGTCTGTCAAAGCATTCATTCGTGAGAAAACTATGGAACTCCTGTTGTGTGCTGTGTTCTCAAGAGGCTGCAGTCTGGTGTGGGAGGCAGAGCAGTGGCCAGCACACAGCATGGTGAGGCGACAGAGCATGGGGGCTCTAATAGGAGGTGGGCAGGGCACACAGCCAGGCGCTGGTGCTCAAACCTAGTGGAAGGCAGAAAGAGCCATGAATAAGTGGACAGTATTTTACTCCAGTAACAGTTCATTTTTATTGTGTCAAACAGTGGACTCTACATATATTATGTTATTTAACTTTTAACATATGCTTAGGAGATGGGCACAACTTTTGCCATCGTATGGTGGGATTAGAGCCTAAAATATTAATAGATAACTTGCTCTCCACCAGTGTGATGGGCAGCCCAGGATCTGCACCCAGTCTGTTCTAGGATCCAGACCTTGACCCGCTACATTCTCCTTTCTTCTTTTCGGTATCTTCATAACATTCTATTTTTAATTTTTTTTGTAGAGATGGGGGTCTTGCTATGTTGCCCAGACTGGTCTTGAACTGGCCTCATGTGATCCTCCCACTTCTGCCGCCCCAAATGCTGAGATTAAGATGTTAGGCACCACACCCCGCCATCAACATTCTTCTTCACACATTTTTGTAAACCTTGTGGAGCCTTCCACTTCAGTGACGATCCCATCAACAGCTCACATTCACCACCTTGGGTGACCATAAGTCCAAGCCACAACTCCACAGGTAGAGACTCAAAGCAGACATCGTATCTCTGTGTATATAGGAAGATGCATTTTCTACAGCCTCATGCTACCTTCTCAAGTCTCTCCGGTCCCAGGACAATCGTAACATGGAGACGGATGGCTGGAAGACTAGCAGCTTGACAGCCAAAACTCCAGACCTAAAGAGGAATGACCCAAAGAGGAATGCCCCTAGATGACATCTCACCCATCAGCTGCTGCAAACCTGCCTAATCAGTCGTGAACCCCACTTGAGGAGGGACACTGACCGTTAGGTCTCACCCATTCTTAGGACTGTCAGTGTGACCGAAAATGCCACCTGCAGAGCCCAGGAGAGGAGCCCTCGCCTTTACCCCCTTTCCCTTCTCCATCCTTCTCCCCGAAACCCACAGCTCAGTGCCCTCTCCTGAGGAAGCCTCTGATCCCACAGCCAAGCACAAGTTCTAGGCCTGTGGGCACCAACAGGAAGGGGCTGTGCAGTCAGGGAGCGCCAGCTCGGTGCAGGTACAGGTGTCTTAGTGCCCTGTAGGTCAGGGGCATGACCTATGGACCGAACTGAGCCATTCACAGTGAGGCCTCGCCTGTCCTGGGATCACAGGCACACACAGCTCCCCACAACCACTCCATATACACACACGCTTTTAAATTCCCGTGAAAAAATTAACTTTGCATATATGGGCCACATGCCCTTCCTCATCCTGCAAAGCACCTCAACAGCCCCTAAGTTCCTGTTTAGTCAAAATGACTTGCCCTGGAACCGGGCGCAGGCAAGGATGCCCACGTGAATGTGAGTGTGTTCACCCATCTCTGGTCCACAGCCCACACCAGGGCCTGGTCACACTGCCTCCTGTCTTCTTCTGCGAGCGGGCCCAGCTGGTGTACGCAGGTGGCGACCTGGAATCAAGCAATCAAGCAGGTGCCTTCTCTCAGGTCACTCTTCCATACCTGCTGAGGAAAA
This sequence comes from Mandrillus leucophaeus, assembly GCF_000951045.1. Classification (NCBI taxonomy): domain Eukaryota; kingdom Metazoa; phylum Chordata; class Mammalia; order Primates; family Cercopithecidae; genus Mandrillus; species Mandrillus leucophaeus. Next base: position 3,330,781 of record NW_012102654.1, on the reverse strand, counting down.
CCACAAAAGAACTCCAAGCTGCTTGAGTTAAAGTCTCCATTTATTTTTATTTTTTATTTTTTTACAAAAATCCAATGTAAGACCATTGTGCTCGTGACGAAAAGGGGTGGGGTGGATGGACGTGGCATGGATATCAAAGCTTCCCCCCTCCAAACTAGGAGCTCCCCACTCGGTCCGGCGCAGCTCCCAGAAAGATCCCATCCTTCTGGACAGGACCCCAGCTGGTGAGCCCTGGCCCGAGGCACCGTCCACACGGAGGAGCACTGCCCAGGGAGCCAGCGCTCACAGCGGCCTGTGGAGCCCTGGGATGGCGTTAAAGTAGGACAGCCCAAACCGGAGCAGCAAGCTGGCCACCCAGAGAACGAGGCGGTCCTGCACCCTGCGAGCCAGGACGAGGTGGCCACGGGCGGCTCACAGACAGCCAAGGAGACCCGGCGTCTGTGGCGCTACTTTCCCGTCTCGCATGAGTCACAGGTCAGCGGCTTTCCCGTGGTGAGAAGCACCTGACCAGTGACACCGCGGCCGCCTTGCTGCCTCTCGCCGAGGAGGGCGTGCCCCTCCGAACCTGTCTGCAGTCCTTCAAGCCAGTGTTCCTTTCAGGGTCAAGGACGGCTGTCCTTGCTGGAAGCACCGACACCACAGCCCTCCCTACAGCACGTTTTGGTGTCAGACCACTCAGCCCTTCTTGGATCCACCAGTGACATTCAGGGCCCGACAACCTGGCTCCACTAAAGGGACAGGCCCCTGACCCCACCACACAGACGACCTTTGCTCACCAAGTCCCTCTAAAGGGGGTCCCACCACACAGACGGCCCCAGCTCACCGAGTCCCACTAAAGTCAGTATATGAGTTCCTCACATTAAAATAAACCAGATAAAATAGCAGCCACAATATAGCGCCACACACCACACTCTTTGGCTCCCCAAGGGAAGAAGGCTACTGCTAAAAGGAATACAAGTCAGGAGTCAGGGAGAGCGCAACTAGAAAGTTCTGAGGCAGAGCGTCCGACCCCCGACTGCTGGGAACAAAACCACACTTCCTAGGTCGCTGCCTCAGCGGGGAAGCTACAGGCTGTTGCCAGGGGGAACCTCTGGAAACACAGTCCTGGCAGTAGCCAGATCCGGTTTGCCAATGGGGAGCGTTCCCTTAAGCCGAGCTAGCCCTACAGGTGGGTGGGAGCTACCAAAAGAGCCCAGCTTCAAAACAATACTTGAAGAGGACCCATGTGGTACAGGCAGGTCAGAGGAGAACGTATTCCGAGAAATAGAAGCACAGGATGCCAAGGTCTAGGGAAGACGGAACTGGCTTAAGGCATGTGCATGACCAGGACAGACCTGAGCTTTTGTTCAGTTGCTAGAAACCTTCGAGTCAACTCCACTTCAAGAAAGTAGGGTTCAAGAAACAGATTTCATGGGCTAAATCCCTGACCAATTCCACTCACACCCTCCTAGGTTCCCCTACTGCCACTATGACCCAAAAAATTAGCTTATTTCAGTTTCAGCCCAGGGAACAGAATCCTAAGCAGGGAGTGGAAAGTGGTAACTCGGGCTGTGAATGCCTGTTAAGATTCGAAGGCTGGATGTGAGCTTACACAGCAAATCACGGCCTCCCATTGTTCTAGCACATACCAAACCTCAGGGGGTCCTACAGCCAAGCTGACATTAGGGGTCCAAAAACCACAGATAACACAGGATGGGGCTCCAGACAGAGGCAGGGGGAAGGTGAATTTCACCAAGGAATTATCCCAAGGCAGGCGCCTTGCTGTAAAACTTCCCGGCCAGCCGGGTGGGGTCCTCGAAGGACACTGGCTTGCTCTACACCAGGGAGAGGAGGCTGACCTGCAAACCACTTCAGACCACAGCAGATGTGCACCCTGCTGATTTCCTGTCCAATCCAAGAGAGAGCACTTCAGAAAAGCTTGAGGCCCACAGCACGTATGTTTCAACAAAAGAACAAGACAGAAAGAGCCATCTGGGAGTAGCATCTTCAGGCCCTATTCTTTCTCACTCTTTGCTTCCTCATTCTCTCTCAAACAAGGGAGAAATGGGAGAGCAGGGATAAGTACTGAGGCAAGCCTGGCCTAAAGATAAATCCTCAAAAATCACTGGCCCCAGCAGCAGGAAGCTGAGCAGCCCACCAGGGTCAGGCGCTCCCAGGGATTCACTGGGAAGAGAATGGGAGTTACAGGTTGCCGACTGGCAACAGAAAGGGTATGGAAGAGACCCACAGGTCTTCTCTCATCCAGGCCCGTAAGAGGGCCAAGTTCATCCCTTTCTGGTTTCTGCACACAGATGGCGCTGGGGAGGATGGGAGATGATCTTTAAGTATAAGCCAGTGACACAAGGCCAGGACCCATCTCCGCCAGAATACAGAACAAAGGAGCCTGCGCAGTCCCTCCCTCAGAGAGGCAAAACTCACACTCCCCCAGCCAAAAATATATATGTATGCGAGTGTGTGTGCATATATTTATATACACACACATATATATAAATAAGCCGTGAATGGCAAATCTGAAACTTTCTCTTTTTAAATAATCATAATAGTTGTTACTGAATTTAAAAACCACAAACTAGCTGTCCTGGGCATATGAACGGTGTGAGTGACTCTGCAGAGTCTCCACGGTCCTCAGTGTAAGCTATCAGTCAGTGCCCTGTGTGGGGAACCCCGGGGCCTCCGCCCAGGGCTCCAGGCCCAGTGTGGCCGACTTCAAGATAAAGGCAGCGGTTTCCTTCCACTCTTCATGCTGCCCCTCCCAGCAGAGGGTCTGGGCCACCCACCCAGCAGATGTCCCCAAGGTCCTGCAATGCCTAGGAACCTTGGGAGCCATCTTCCTCCCTCTGCCCATCCTCTTCCCCAGACCTTGCGCTGCCCCTAGATGAACTTGAAGCACTTGGTCTTGTCATGAGGCAGGCGTGTCTTGAAGAGCACGGAGTCCACCCTGAACTGCGTGTACAGGAGGGGCATGTAGCCGTACACCTTCACAAAGAAGTTGATGCACTTGTGCCGCTCGTGGAAGTGGGAGTCATCGTGCGACAGGGCCTGAGGGCATCCTGGGCATCGGAACGTCCACCGTGAGGTCACCTGGAAATGGAAGAGAGACACAGAGTGGGAATCCCAGCTAATACCAACAGAACCCTTGCAGCTGAACCGATCCCACAACCCCCATGTCCAGGGTGAAGACGCTGATCCCCCAGAGGCAACAACCCTGCAGAGTGCGGCAGGAGCCAGAGCCCCGCCCCAGGCCTCCTGCCTACCAGATGTCTCCAAACATCGTCAGGTATTCTGTCCAGACGGCCTGCACTTCTCAGATGCCACAAGCCTTAACGTGTGTAGTGTCAGCTGTCTCAGTAAGTCCACTCCTAGTATGTACTTGGTTGCAGAGCCATAGTTAGGTACCAAGTTGTTTGTTTCATCAATGTTTTGAATCAAAATACTGAAGACTACCCAAAGAGGGGCTAGTCAAATCATTCTTGAATACTGTCCATAAAAAAGATGCTTAACTACATTTAAAGCCATGGGAAAGTGGCCATACTACAGTCTAGTCATATTGTTATTAATTAGAAAATGTCTAACCAGAAAAGTGTGAAGAGGGACAGCTTCATTACAATGTGGCAGGCCGAATGGCATAAGTCCCTCAGAACACCTGAACACACAAGATGAAATACAGAAACCCTCTTTAAATACAGGGCTGAGCCTGTAATAAGAAATGAAATCACCTGGTGATTAATCCCAGCACTTTGGGAGGCCAAGGCAGGAAGATCGCTTGAGCCCAGGAGTTCAAAACCAGCCTGGGCAACAAAGCAAAACCTCATCTCCACAAAAGATAAAAATATTAGCAGGGTGTGACAGCAGGCCAGTTATTTGGTGTAGTCCCAGCTACTTGGGAGGCTGCTTGAGCCCAGGAGTTTGAGGCTGCAGGGAGCTATGATGGTACCACTGCACTCCAGTCTGGGGGACAGTGAGAGCCTGTCACTCACTCACATACATACATGCATGCATGAATAAACAATGAAGAATGAATCAATGAATGAACGAAATCCTCAGAGGCCAATGAAAAAGCAAATCCTGCAAGATAGTCATGAACTTGGGTTTTCAATGGGCTGAAGAAGCAACACCTGCAAAGCGGGCTTTGGAAACACTGGCTCCACAGAAGGGAGGATGGAGGGGAGTAGGGAGGGGAGGACGCCACACAAAGAAACATGGGGCAGAAATGTCTTTAAATTTATCTTCTACTTTCTTAATTTTCTTTTCACCTAAGTCTGATCTTTTCATGCCTTTTTGACAGAGATTTTAATAACTATGATTTTCATTTTCAGTAGTTCCATTTAGGGCTTTCCAATCTGTTCTTTTTGGAGTGATTTGTTGCTTTTTTATGTTTTCAGGTTAGTCATTTTAAGCCTACTTGTTTTAGAGTCTACCTAATGGCTTTATTACTTGAAATGCTTGGAGAACTATAACCTGTTTATTATGTGTGTTCGCTCTTGCTCATGATCAGCTGTTTCCTTGGTGGCTAAATGGTAACTTTACATTTCAAGCTCATCTTCAATGAGGCTTTTCCTGTGCATGTCCTATGTGGCCTGAGGTGAAGAAATTTCTTTGTCTGAAGTGGGAACTTCCTCTGCTGAGAGTAATTTCTCCTTACAACAGATTTTTGGTTTTATTCTGTCAAACAGTCCAAGGGTATCAATGACTGGGTCTAGTTTTCTTTTGTTATTTTCTCCCTGGGGACTCCCTACATTGCCCAGGCTGGTCTGGAACTCCTGGCCTCAAGAAATCCTCCTGCTTCAGCCTCTCAACGTGCTGGGATTACAGACTTGAGCCACCTCATGTGGCCCTGGGTCTAGATTTCATACAGAATGAGTACCTAAGCCCATGGAGGCTCAAAAGACTATTTAACGTTCTCAACCTACACTTCGCGCCCCCCGCCCCGTCAGAGTCCAGGTTAAAATAAACAAGGTGCATGTCATCTCCCCGGGGCAACAGGTAGGAGATCTCCATTCTAATTCTCCGCCCTTAACAGGCTCTTCACTCCTTCACATGAGTGATAAAACCCAAGCCTCTATACAGCTGAGGTGAGAACAGCTCCCCATGATGGCCTCAGCGACGCCCCCATGCTTGCCACCCTAAGTTTTAGTCCTCCCGTCTGCTTCCTTTCCGGTAATTCTCTTACCTTTTTATTAGCTCAACTATACACTGAAAAAAGAAGTTTGTTACTTATTTCAAATTACCTAGTCCACTATATAACAAAAACCGAGAAAATTTACTGTAAAGTTTTTTGGTTTTTTTTTTTTTTTTTTTTTTTTTTTTTTTTTTAAGACGGAGTCTCGCTCTGTAGCCCAGGCTGGAGTGCAGCTGACTACGAGCTCCGCCTCCCAGATTCATGCCATTCTCCTGCCTCAGCCTCCCAGCCTCCCAAGTAGCTGGGACTACAGGTGCCTGCCACCACACCAGGCTAATTTTTTGTATTTTTAGTAGAGACAGGGTTTCGCTGTGTTAGCCAGGATGGTCTCCATTTCCTGACCTCATGATCCGCCCGCCTCAGCCTCCATATTGGGATTACAGGTGTGAGCCATACTGCCCAGCCTACTGTCAAGTTTTTAAAAAGCAGACTGCAAATCAAGTATATAAATTTAAAATACGAAAATAAGGCCAGGTGTGGTGGTTCCCACCTGCAATCCCAGCACTTTGGGAGGCCAAGGTGGGTGGATCACTTGAGCTCAGTTTGAGACCAGCCTGGCCAACATGGCAAGACCCCATTTCTACTAAAAATACAAAAAAATTAGCTGGGCATGGTGGCACATGCCTGTAATCCCAGCTACTATGGAGGCTAAAGCAGGAAAATCACTTGAACCTGGGAGGCAGAGGTTGCAGTGAGCTGAGATCATGCCACTGCACTGCAGCCTGGGTGACAGAGCAGGACTCCATCTCAAAAACAAAAAAAAAAAGAAAAAATATGTATATATGTATTTTTACACATGTACGTGTGTGTGTGTGTGTGTGTTTGTGTATATATATGTATGGATAAAAAAGTCACCACAATAGACAGGATACCAGAGAACCAAAAGAAGCCAAAAGTTTTGAGCACTTTTGATTTCTTTCTGCATGTCTCTTTTCCCAAATAATTTTTAAATTTCTATTATAAATTAAGTGGAAAATGTTTAATTGAAAGACACATCCCATAACTTAATAGCAGAAGAGTAATCACTGTGTACGGCCAGTATTCGCCGTCAAAGCCCAGGTCCCAGAGTTTAAACTGGGAGGAGACACAGGCCAGTGCTCGAAGGGTGGCTCACCTCAGAATCTAGTCTCTGGGCAGTCATGACCTCCACAGCTTCCCCTCCAGGTCCCACTTGTCTCCTCACATCCCCCCTCACTCACTGGCTGCTCCCTTAGAACCCTTTGAGGTCATGTCAACACCGAGTTACTGCTCTTCCCATGGTTCCCCCTGGAACAGGATGTGGGGGTCAGGAATCTGGGGAAGGACGTTCTCAAACTGCATCTATGTCCAGTATTCCATGGGGCTCTCACTGGATCTAAAAACCCTTCTCCTCACCCCAGACACCAGAATCCAGCCCCAGGAGAAATGCCCTTTAGCCTGCATATTATTCCACGTGACACAAAAAGTGTCTTTATAACTGTTGTTTTCACGGAAGCAGTGGTTTCCAAATGTTTTTAATCATGTAATCCATCAGTAAAAAAACTTTTAAGCTGGGTGCAGTGGCTCACACCTGTAATCCCAGGACTTTGGGAGGCCGAGGCGGGCGGATCACAAGGTCAAGAGATCGAGACCAGCCTGGCCAAACGGTGAAACCCCGTCTCTACTGAAAATACAAAAATTAGCTGGGCGTGGTGGCACATGCCTATAGTCGCAGCTACTCAGGGGGCTGAGGCAGGAAAATCGCTTGAACCCGGGAGGCAGAGGTTGCAGTGAGCCGAGACTGTGCCACTGCACTCCAGCCTGACAAAACAGCGAGACTCTATCTCAAAAAAACAAAACAAAACAAAACAACCACTTAAGACTGCATCCCCAATATATTTGTAAATATATAACTATGTTGCATAATAAAACATGCAAAAAAATTAAAAAGAATGAAATAACTATAATATAAACTGAAGTTTGGACATTTACTTATTTAACCAATATCGTGGATCACAGTTTACATGGAAGATTCCAGGTAACTCAGTCTAAGAGAAATATTCATTTTATGCTTAGTAACAATGAGGAAAATCCTCAATAGATGCCAAGAACCTATATTACCCCAAAGAACCAAGACGTTCACTTGCATTTCGGCTTCCTTACCACCTAAGCCATCTGTTTTCTCAAAACTTTACGGGTGATTTTTTAATCTCTTATCCTGAATGAAGCCTATTTACATTCTGTGTTCTCCTTGCAAAAGTAGTACATTATTCAAAGCAATAATATGACATTAACTCCCCATTCTTTAGTCAATATCATTAAGATATTAACATTACTGAAAGAACACTGCCAATCATACAAAGCAGTCAGACCTCCCTAATTCAAACAGGGAATAGGTTGACAGTAAAAATTGGAGGTATTTAAAGCACAACAAAAAAATTACTATTTTTGAACATACAATAGTACATACACCTGATACCATTAAAATTAGGTAAATAAAATATTTAATTCAAACTGGTTCTTTATTATGAATAATTAGATTCATAAGTTGAAGGAATTACTGAGTTTGAAAACACACTTAATTTCAGCCTTTGAATTTGAAAACTCATCCCAATCTTGAATTCTTCATATATTCCAGAAAGATGAAGAAAACTCAGAGAGAATACTCGGTTTTGAAGTTTTCAATTGGTAAGAATCATGTGCACCATGCCCACATTACTTCCCCCTGCACTGAAGAGATGGCTTAGCTAATGAAACACTGGCCTAATAATGCAGTAGACAAACACACGTTACAAAGATGAAAAATCCCCCATGTCTGTGCCTGCTCAGGTAACTGATGCTATTATTAGGGACCTAATCACTCAGATACTTTAAATTTTCATGGACCATGTCTTCTGGTCTACTAGAGAGGCATAAATTGATGCACACATCTTGACTCAAATCCAGTCCCTGGCTACATAAGAAAGGAAACATAAGGAAAAGAAAATTGCACCCATTGTTCATTGCTTTCTAAAACCTTTGCCTCCCTACCTCAAAGTCTACAAAGTCTTTTCGCTGTTTAATATGAGACCTACCACTGTACCTGGAAAACATACTATTTTTATATAAATACTTGTGACTATTATTTTTCACAGTTAAAAAAAATTGATACATTATTTTGCTAATTATTCTTCTCTTGTGAGACTTTAGCAGAAGTCTCGGACAGAAGAAACCCTGGGACAATCAGGAGTGATATTCTACCCAGGAGCCACAGTTAGCCTCCAAATACATTTCTATCTTTGTTATGCTTTGCTGCATGGAACCAGCGTCCTCTGGTGGCCACTCTGCTTAGCACTCAAGCTACGACTTACTTCTCACTAAGATGCCCGGGCAGTGGCTGTTCACAGACATGCCCATGGAACATTCAGCCTTGAACTTCTGGATTCAAGCAATCCTCCTGCCTCAGCCTCCTGAGTAGCTGAGACTACCAGGTGTGTGCCACTGCACCTGGCTTCTAAACATATGATTTCATTATCGTTATTAGTATATGCTGGTGGGTACTTAGTTTAGAACCAATTATTATTATTAATTTTTTTTTGAGATGGAGTCTCACTTAGTCACCCAGGCTGGAGTGTAGTGGCACGATCTCAGCTCACTGCCATCTCTGCCTCCTGGCTTCAAGTGATTCTCCGGCCTCAGCCTTCTGAGTAGCTGGGATCACAGGCGCATGCCATCATGCCTAGCTAGTGTAGTGTTGTGTGTGTGTGTGCGTGTATGTGTGTGTGTTTTCTTTTTGAGACTGAGTCTCGCTCTGTCGCCCAGGCTGGAGTATGGCGACATGATCTCAGCTCACTGTAACCTCTGCCTCCCAGGTTCAAGTGATTCTCCTGCCTTGGCCTCCTGAGTAGCTGAGACTATAGGCGCGTGCCACCACATCCAGCTAATCTTTTGTATTTTTAGTGGAGACAGGGTTTCACTGTGTTAGCCAGGATGGTCTCGATCTCCTGACCTCGTGATCCACCTGCCTCAGCCTCCCAAAATGCTGGGATTATAGGCGTGAGCCACTGCGCCTGGCCTAATTTGTATATTTTTTAGTAGAGTCAGGGTTTCGCCGTGTTGACCAGGCTGGTCACGAACTCGTGACCTCAAGCGATCCGCCCGCCATGGCCTCCAAAAGTGCTGGGATTACAGGCATGAGCCACCACGCCAGGCTGAACACAACTATTTACTCATGGCAATGACACCCATGAAGGTAAACTTATTTCATAAAATTAAGTAATACACCTTTTTGATTATAATGAAAATATGACCTCATTAGTTTGTTGACCCTTCTAAAGACATCAGGTACAAATCTCTTACTGGAATTTAGCATTTTCTTCAATTACGAAACAGACATAAACACAGACATAAACACAGACATAAGCACAGTCACAAATATTCATTTGAAGTGACAGACTCCACAGTAATACTGGTTCTAATAATGTCTGCTTCTCTAAGGACTGAGCTATCCTAACCCTTACCAGCATGCTCTAACTTGCTGACAGAGCCCTCAACGATGACAGGAAGGGGGTTGAACCAGGCTTTCCATGCACTGAGTGTATTTGTTAATAACTCCAAGAAAAAACAGAACAACACCCTCAGAATTTCTAGAATTCACAGGTGTGAGTAGTCCTCACAGTTGATGTATTCATCCACCATGTCCCGGATGGCCTGGGGCATCACATAAGAATACAGGTAGGCATAATACTGTCAGAGGAATTCTAGAAATTCTGAGGGTATTTTTGGTTGTGAGCAAATAATTTACATAGTACTTATGTGCCAACACTATTCTTAGAGCCTTACATATATTAACTCAGAAATTCTTAAGTTTTTTGTTTGATGGACATCGCCTGTACCTCTGGCTTGGCAATCTGGTCAAGGCTGTGGACTCCTCAAAATAATGTTTTTAGATATATAAACTGCAATACACAGGATGACAAAGGAAGGAAGTTTCAGTAAAACACAGTGACACACATGCACTTTTCCTAATGCATTAAATAACAACATCTAGAAGAAAGGGAATAACTGCCGTGAATTCAAAGTGGTAACAAATAGAAACAATACTTTTTGCAGATATTCCAACAAAGGTAATGTGATACGAAGATATCTATGATTTCTACTGGTGACAAATCAGTTACTACAAATACTATTGTGAACTGTAGCCTGTTTCATAATTGAAGAAAATGCTAAATTCCAGTAAGAGATTAATAAAAATAATGATGCAACATCTTTCCCACCCAAGTTCCAAACCTTCTGATCTCTATCCATTGCCCTTAGGAATGAAGGGCCCCTGTCGTAACAACTCATTTAAGCCCACAATCCTTTGATGAGGTAGGTAGTATCATCCCTATCGTATGAATGAGGACTCTGAGGTACAGTGCAGTTACGTGCTGCGCTACTGTAAAACAAGTGAAGTAAACATGCGCGCATCCACAGTCCCACCAGCGGCGGGACCTCACCTTGATGGGGGGCTTCCGAGTGATGTGGGAGACAAGGAAGTTCATGGCGATGTCCTCACAGTTGATGTATTCATCCACCATGTCCCGGATGGCCTGGGGCATCACATAAGAATACAGGTAGGCATAATACTGTCAGAGGAAGAAAAAGAACCACATGCTGTGTTAGAAGACACAGGTTGTTGGCTTTCAGCCAAAATATGCATGGATGGAGGGGCTGTTTGGGTGTGGCAGTAACTAGGAGGTATTCCTGGCACTCAGGGCTGGGGCCGGGGATTAGAGACATCCTGTCGTGTGGATCTTCTGCAGTGAGGAATTATCCCATTCAAATTGCCATCATCACCCCCTTTAGTAACAATGTCATATCATCTTCTTGGTACCGCAGCAATTTTGAAATCAGTATAAAGATTTGTCAAACTAGGTCAGATGCTGGTTCAGTTGAACACTATTTTATCTCTAACAATGGTGAAAAAAAAAAAAAAAGATAAGTGAGGGAAAAAAGCCTGGTTATTTTCTCAGATCTCAATAAATCACAGAACCATGAAACACACGATCCCTCGCTGCCTCCTGTACAGATTCTCGAGTCTGGTCACTACTCGCTATCGGCCCTGGCTACCCCCTGCTCCCAGCCACCTTCATCTCTTGTCTGGATTCTCCACATCAGCTCCTAAAGATTCTCCCTGCTGCCATATTCTTCCCTATGTGCTAGTCCCAGCACAGCAGGTGACTGTGTTAACACTCAAGCCAACTGAACATGTCACCCCTTCCCTCCAAAGCCTCCAACACTTCCCATCTCACTCAGAGTAAAAGGCAAAGTTCTCAGACTGTCCTACAAGGCCCACAGAGGGGCGTGCTGGAGCCACTCACACCTGCTCATGAATGCCCACCGCTACATTTTCAGAATGTTGTGAGCTTGTTGTTAAACATAGCCATTAAAGACGTAATTACATAAACTTCAAATTAAATAATTATATTAAAAATCCATGCAATAAATACCTTCAACTCATTACTTCCTAACTTTGTATTTTACTATTAACTTGAGGTTACCTATATCTACTGTTTATGTTGAAATTACTATGTAATGGTGTACAACTGGGTATCTCTTCCCAAATCCATGTTCAGTGACTCATGTTGATAACTTCAAATCAGCCAAGGTAAGAATATTTATTCATACCACAGAAATCAGCAAATACTACAAGACAGGGCACATGTTAACTGCTGTATGTTGCAATTTGCTGTAATGAACAAATGAATAGGTGAAGTGCCCAGCTAAACTGATTAACTGATTAACATATTTCATTACCTACAATATAATCTATTTAGTGAAATAATAAAATTTTTTTGTAACACAGAACAAATGTGCTCATTTAAGATAAACTAACTTAAACAGCAAAGTACTTAAGAGTTGGTGAACTTAAAAAATGAATTGTACTTTTTTTTTTTTTTTTTTAAAACAAAAAGGTGATCCAGGCTGGACATGGTGGCTCATGCCTGTAATCCCAACACTTTGTTTGGGAGGCCAAGGTGGGTGAAATGCTTGAGCCCAAGAGTTCAAGGCCAGCCTGGGCAACATAAGGAGAAGACCTCATAGCTACGAAAAATAAAAAAAATAGCCAGATGTAGTGGTGTGTGCCTGTAATGCCTGCTACTCAGGAGGCTGAGGTGAGAAGATCGCTCGAGCCTGGGAGTTCTAGGCTGCACTGAGCCATGGTTGTGCCACTGCAATCCAGCCTGGGTGACAGAGTGAGATTCCGTCTCAAAAAAAAAAAAAAAATAGTAAGAATAAATAAAATAAAAAATAATACATTTTTTAAAAAAGGTAATTCAAATTTATTGACCCTTTAAATGGCCAGTGACTGTCCTTAGTATGCTGATGAGAATGTATTAACGTAACTCATGTCTTGAAAGAAGTGACATTTTAATAATAAGAACTGCCTTTTAATAATAATTTTTTTAAAAACTATGATGAAAGCATTATCAGAATAAATGTTCAGTTATTTCCATCAGCATGTGGTTCTGCTGTCAAAAATGATTTATGTTGGCCAGGCACAGTGGCTCACGCCTATAATCCCAGCACTTTGGGAGGCCAAGGTGGGTGGATCACTTAAGGTCAGGAGTTCGAGACCAGCCTGGCCAACATCTGTCTCTTATACACATCTAGATGTGTATAAGAGACAGCTACTAAAAATACAAAAATTAGCCAGGCGTGGTGGCACATGCCTGTAATCCCAGCTACTAGGGAGGCTGAGTCAGAAGAATTGCTTGAACCCAGGAGGCAGAGGTTGCAGCGAGCCAAGATCACACTACTGCACTCCAGCCTGGGCAAAGAAGTGAGAAGACTCCACCTCAAAAAGAAAAGAAAAGAAGAAAAAAAAAAAGTTTAATTTAGAAACAGACTTGACTTGCTGTAACACACAGTATCAAGATTTTCAAAAATAATAAAACATATTCAATCATACTGCTTTCACTAAAATTTAAGACTTTAGTGATCACATTATTTTAAAATTTTGTTTCATCTTTATTTCAACCTTTAAAAAATATCTATCACATGCATGGATCACTTGAGGTCAGGAATTCAAGACTAGCCTGACCAACATAGTGAAATCCCACCTCTACTAAATATATAAAAATTAGCCAGGTGTGGTGGCATGCTCCTGCAGTCCCAGCTACTCAGGAGGCTGAGGCAGGAGAATTGCTTGAACCTAGGAGGCAGAGATTGCAGGGAGCCGAGATCGTGCCACTGCACTCCAGCCTGGGCCACAGAGCACGGCTCAGTCTCAAAAAAATAAAAACAAAATGAGTGTAAGAAAAACAAGGAGCCACAGGCAGGTGAGCGCACACAGACCCCATCATGGGCCCCAACTACAGGAGCAGCCGTCACGAAGCCCCAGCCAGGGCCTCATAGGACCTGATCTTCATTTGTATTGCAGCTCAGGTCTTTTATGAAATCTTCTGATTTTTAAAAGTTGTCAGTGTATAGGACAACACTAGAGGGCCCAAAAGTCTCTCTGGAAGCCAACTGAGGCTTGGGGGCTGCTAGTCTGTAATCTTTATAGATTTTCACACAGAAAAAATACTAAATTTCATTAAGTAAATGATTTCTTGAAAGTAGAGGTACCTGACCGTTCGTGGTTTTAAAGAACAATCTGAATCTGAGAAGGCAATTCAGAAGAAAAGTACATCCTCAAGGTATGAGTAGACACTGCTAAGATCAGTCAGTGGCTCCTTCTTAGCTGACCAGCTGCTAACACCCTGCTCCTCTCACCCTACTTGCAATTCCCCAAACAAAGCCCACCCAAGGAAAGGAAGTCCTGAGGAGAAGTGCAAGAATGGGATGAATGTATCAACTTCACACATTAAGTTTTTAAAAGAACAGCTGAAAGTTTAATGACTGCTTAGGCTGGTTCAAAATGTCCCTATAGGTCAGGCACAGCGCCTCACATCTGTAATCCCAACACTTTGGGAGGCTAATGCGGGCAGATCGCTTGAGCCCAGGAGTTGGAGACCAGCCTGAGCAACATTGCAAAACCGCGTCTTTACAAAAAATACCAAAAAAAAAAGAAAAAAATTAGGTGTAGTGATGCATGCCTGTCGTCCCAGCTACCCAGGAGGCAGAGGCAGGAGGGTCACCTGGTCCCAAGAGGTTGAGGCTGCAGTGAGCCGAGATCCCACTATTACACTCCAGCCTGGGCGACAGTGAGACCCTGTCTTAAAAAACAAAAAAAAAGTCCCTATAAAAATGAATTGTATTGTTCTATTTGAGGTGACCGGCAAGATGCCGCCACCTAAGATGTGAACTATGTAAGGGAGAAAATACTTCAAGGAGCTGGGGAGAGACGGTGAGGGAAAAGTTTATCTGAAGTGTCTGAGGGGCAAACGGGAGATATGCTGAAAACAATTAAATACACAAACGCAAACCTCAGCAAGAAAGGCCAAGGCTGGAATACAGAAGAGGAAATCACCAGCCTGCAGATGCTAAGAAAAGCCTCGAAACCTTGAGTGTGTGAGAGAACGCCTAGGGAAAATACGAAGAGCAACAGAGGCTAGACCCCGGGACGCTTCACCATCCATGCAGAGAAAGCGGTGGGAGGGTCTTCTGTGAGGACAGTGAAGGCGCCAGAACCATGGAGGGTGTGAATGCAGACAAAGAGAAGGAGGCAGGTGCCACCAACTTTGGTAACTGTCAGGGCACGATGAAAAGGCTAGCTGATGGCAGGAAGACAGACGACAGGAGCTGCAAATGAGACTTTATGTGCCAGTTGGGAAGGAAGTGTCATTGGTAAGCAATGAAAACGTTCCCTACGCCTGCCCTGTGCCAAAGCACAGATGTGGGGAAATGAGTGCCTCAAAGTCTACAGGAAAAGGCTAAAGGGAGCACTGTCTTCAGAGAAGACTCGGGACAGAAGAGGTGCTCTGTGAGGTGGGCAGTGGGGGTAATGCCAGGGTAATCTTAGAATAGGGACTCCTCAGGGCCCGGGAAGACCTCAGGAGGGAGGTAGAGAGCAGCACTCACGGACACAGAAGGCAAACCACATACAGCACTGTAAACTTTCTGGAAGCCACATCGTTAAAAAGTAAAAAGAGACAGTAAAATTCAGTAATTTTATTTAACCCAGTAATCCAAACTAACTGCATTTCAAGATGCAATCAATATAAACAATTACTGAGCTATGTGACATCCTTTGTTACAAGTTTTCGAAAGCTGTTGTGCACTTTACACTTAACAGCACGTCTCCATTCTGACCAGTCATGTGCCAGGTGCTCTGTGGCCACACGTGGTCAGGGGCCACTTTACAGAATGGAAGAGGTAGAGAGGGAAGACAGGCCAAGAGCAAAAAACAGAACACAGAACAGTAGAGGAGGAAAGACTGCAGGCTCCTAAGCTTCAGATAGTCAGTGAAAATCAGATTATGAGACACAGTGAAAGAATAAGCACTAAAGTATCACAAAGAACTGGCAGAGCCACACAGAGGCTCATCGCGGGGCCTGGGACAGGCATGGTACATCTAAGTCAGAAAAGTGCCCAGGTCACCTTCTGATAGCCGGGCCACATCTGGGGTGGCAATGTTGAAACCGGAAGGTATTTGAGGTGTCTTTTATCCCAGAGCCCTCAGTTTTACAAAGGGAGAGCCAACGCCCAGAAAGATAAAGTGGTTTCCAAATAGCCTGTGTGCAACTGTACAGGCAGCCCTCTCATCTTGACTTTTTATCCCAGAATTGCTCTAAGCATCTTGATCATTGTCTCTGAAAATGGAAACAACTGACTTCTAGCACAGAAGAAACACGTAAGAAGCATTAGGAGAGCTAAGCTAAGGGCAGCATTCCACTATCACACAAAGGCCAAACTCTCACCAAGTCAATGCCATTATTACCAGCTTTTTCCTACCTTGTGAAAGAAGGCAGCACCTGTCAGCACCATGGACAGCTCACACGAGTAGTTGGAGTTGTAGAGCCAGGACTGATGGGGGATGTCCCATGCGTGGTAACGGCCAGGGAAGCCCACGATGCGGTCCCGAGCTTCTCTCCACACCCTTGAAAAACACAAGTGCATACACAGACCTGAGTACAAAGCTCTAGGGTCATCAAAAGCGTTCACAGTTATTGCCTCTACCTTACAAGCAAGCTCTCTGGCCCTTAGGCTTTTACTTCTCTTATCCTTTCAAAATAAAACAAAATCAACAACAAGCCAAACAGGATGAAAGTAAATAAGGTACCATATTCAGCTTCCTTAATAAGCACTTGCACATTGTTCCTCTAGCAGTCAGTATCCTCCAACCCTTCCAGAAAGAATAAGTCATAACTTGGGAAAGGGGTCTCCAGCATGGGGTATGTACAATAATCTACTAAGGAGGTCTCCAGAATGGGGTATGTACAATAATCTACTAAGAAGCAGGAAGATGATATCAATTTCAATTCTTTTTTTAGCTTATTTAATTTCCAAGAAAGGGCCGGGCAGGGTGGCTCATGCCTGTAACCTCAGCACTTGGGAGGCCAACACAGGAGGACCGCTTGAAGCATGGAGTTGGAGACCTGCCTGGGCAACATAGCAAGATCCTGTCTCTACAAAAAAAAATTGTTTCTAATTAGCTGGGCATGGTGGAGTACAACTGTACTACCAGCTACTTGGGAGGCTGAGGTGGAAGGACTGCCTGAGTCCAAGAGTTCAAGGCTGCAGTGAGCTGTGATTGCACCACTGCACTCGGCCTGAGCAACAGAGCAAGACCTGGCTCTAAAAATGAATGAACCAACATTTTCTAAGAAAGGCTTTGTTTTTAATGAGCAGGACATATTAGTTCAGTAGGACGTGTATGTAATTTACATATACTGCACACTTTTCTTTTATGAAGAAGGAACATAATAAAAAGGTTTGGAGACCACTGGTTTAACCACAGAAGACTACTGAACTGCACCACTCCTAATTCCAAATTTGAGCAGGGCTGAGGGAGAAACGTGTATCGTGAGAAGTGGTCTACAGAACCATACAACTGAAAGGTTTCATTAAATGGCAGAAATAAATGGAGAATTCAACATGTTTCAGTAGAAACTTTTATATCATCTCCAAATTTATAGGCAAAGTAGAACAAATAAAATTGGTCCCCAGTGTCACAGGATAAATTGGAGAACTGAAAGCGTTTTAAGCTCCACAGAACCCAACAGGCCTGCAGAAGGGCTGCCAGAGATTTAAACTGCCTGCAAACTCCCTCATCACTTACGTGGAACTTCAGTTCCTAAGACACAGATTTTATTTCAAAAGAGCTCCTCTCCTAGTAAGTCTGGAAGACTCTAATCTAATCCAAAAGATGAGAAATCACAATTTCTATCACAATGTAATAGCCTTCTAGGTGGGTTTTTTAAGACAACTGATTTTTTCTTAATTGTGGCAAAATAAACATAAAATGTACCATCTTAATCATTTTTAAATATGTGGTTCAGTGGCGTTAGAGACATTCACAGTGTTGTTCAATCATCCCGGCCATCCATCTCCAGAACTCTTTCATCTGCCCAAACGGAAACTCTGTCCCCATTAAACACTCATCCCCACTCCCACCTTTCCGCAGCCTCCATTCTGCTCTCGGTCTCTATGAATGACTACCTAGGGACTTCACATAATGGAACCACAGTATTTAGCCCTCTGTGTTGTTTGCACTTCTGTTACAAATAATGCTGCTCTGGCCATTCATGTATTCCTTTCTGTAAGGACATACGCTCTCAAGTCTCTTGGTATACCTTTTCTATCTGTCCCTTACGATTGATTCTATCTCTTTCTTGGCTACATAAGTTGAAGTGAGTCAAGATCTATCTTTGCCAGAGGAAAGAATTCTTAGACTTACCCTTTCCTTTCAACTTAGGTCTGTTTCATTCCCATTAAGGTGAAATAAGCAAATTGGGGAGATTAATAAGAGAAAGGCTTTAGATCAAAGGATGCCCAAACGCATAAGAAAAGGGCCAGGGTAGGAAAAGGTTAGGATGTACAGACAGCAATAATTCACCAGCTCCATTACCAGAGGCTAAATCTCAAACGTGAATGACGGTTAAGAGACACATTAAAAGGCTTCCCATTACTCTCTCACCACCTGCAAATCTGCTGGAAAATAGCATGGGCAAGGTCAGAAATCCCTAAATCAGGGGCTTGGAAGCTATGTTAATGCCAGCTATGTTAATAAGCTTCAAACTCCTTAAAGCTGGGCTTTAATCATCCTTGGATCTAAGGGTTGGCAGTTCTCCTGCTAACACCCCACGACTATGCTCACCACACCAGTCCTTCAGCATGCTCCAAACCACATCACGCTGCAGCAGAAACACACTCCCTGCCGCCCACCCCCTACCACTACCACCTGCAGCAGCAAAACACGCCTGGAGCTACTGCATGGCTTTTTTCCTTTCATAAAAACAAATGGAGAGAGTCAGCTATTTGTTATCGTGTAAAAAAAAATACACCTCGGCTTACAAGGATTTTTTTAAATCACAGCTATCAATAGACTTGCTTCAACAGTACACTAGGCAAGAGGTCAAAGGAAATGTGAGAGGCTGGGTGGAGGAATAAGAACAGATGTTCTAATTTTTCAGAAATGTGTCAAATCATTCTTTACAGATGGATTTAAGACAGATGAGCAATAAAGCCACTGCTCTTTTAATCTGAGCATCTGCTCTTACAAGCCTAAGCCAAAGGCAGCCCCATTGCCAGGTAGGTCAGGTTAGGCCTTTGGTGAACAGAATGGAAGCACAGAGAAAGAACTCTCTATTCTGGATCCACACTTAATTTGAACAAGACCTCCAAAGAAATCTACTCCAGTGGCTTTTTTTTTTTTTTTTAAGCTCTGTTGCCCAGGCTAGAAGTGGCGTGATCTTGGCTCACTGCGACCTCCGCTCCCAGGTTCAAGTAATTCCCCTGTCTCAGCCTCCTGAGTAGCTGGGATTACAGGCACGCGCCAACACGCCCTGCTAATTTTTATATTTTTAGTAAAGACAGGGTTTCGCCATGTTGGCCAGGCTGGTCTCGAACTCCTGACCTCAGGTGATCCACCCGCCTTGGTCTCCCAAAGTGCTGGGATTACTGGCGTGAGCCACTATACCTGACCTCCAGTGGTTTTCAAATGATGTGGGGAAGAACTAATTTTTCCCCAAAATTATTACAGATTAATACTTTGGTAAAATACAACAAAAATGAACTGCCTGGTTTCTAAATATTACACCCAAAGCACAAGCAACCAAAGAAAACAGATCCACTGAATTTCAAAACATGAACTCTGTGCTTCAAATAATACCATCAGGTAAGTAAGAAAATAACCCATGGAATGGGAGAAAATATGTGCAACTCTGATCTCTGATAAGGGACTTGCATCTAGAATATATAAAGAACTCTTATAACATGATAATAAAAAGACAATCCTGGCCTGGTGCGGTGGCTCATGCCTGTAATCCCAGCACTTTGGGAGACCGAGGCAGGTGGATCACCTGAGGTCAGGAGTTCGAGACCAGCCTGGTCAACACGGTGAAACTCCATCTCTACTAAAAATACAAAAATTAGCTGGGCATGGTGGCGGGCGCCTATAGTCCCAGCCACTTGGAAGGCTGAGGCAGGAGAATGGCATGAACCCAGGAGGCAGAGCTTGCAGTGAGCCAAGATCACACCACTACACTCCAGCCTGGGTGACAGAGCAAGACTCTGTCTCAAAAAAAAAAAGGACAATCCAAACAAAAATGGGCAAAGAATGTGAAAAGCCATTTCTCCAAAGAAGGTATACAAAGGCTAACTAACTGATCAATAAGCACATGAAAAGATGTTCAACATTGAGAGAAATGTAAATCACAACTGTATGTCTGGGTACTGTGGCTCATGCCTGTAATCCCAGCACTTGGGAGGCCTGCTGGAGGCCAGGAGTTTCAGACCAATTTGAATAACAAAGTGAGACCCCATCTCTACCAAAAAAAAAAAAAATGTAAAGATTAGCCAGGTGTGGTGATGTGAGCCTGTAGTCCCAGCTACTCAGGAGGATCACTTGAGCCCAGGAGTTCAAGGTTACCACGTGCTAAGATTGCACCACTGTACTCCAGCCTCAGTAACAGTGTGAGACCCCCACCTCAAAAAAAAAAAAAAAAAATACACACACACACACACACACACGAGTTGTCACTTTACAATGACTAGGACGGCTATAAATTTTGAAAATAGAAAATAACAAGCGTTGACGAGGATGTGGAGAAACTAGAAGCTTCATACACTGCTAGTGAGAATGCAGTATGGGGCTGCCACCCAGAAAAACAATTTGACAGGCTCAAAATGTTAAAGCAGCTATCCACATTACTCTTAGGTATACACTCAAGAGGAATGACATGTTCATACAAAAACTTGCACATGAAGGTTCACAGCATTATTCACAATAGCCAAGAAATAGAAATGACCCAAACAGCCATCAACAGAAAATGAATGACTAACTGGTACCTGGGCTGGGCACCATGGCTCAAGCCTGTAATCCCAGCACTTTGGGAGGCCGAGGCAGGCAGGTCGCCTGAGCTCAGGAGTCCAAGACCAGCCTGGGCAACATGGTGAAATCCCATCTCTACTAAAATACAAAAAATAAAATTAGCTGGGTGTGGTGGTCCATACCTGTAATCCCAGCTACTCAGGAGGCTGACAAGAGAGAATCGCTTGAACCTAGGAGGCAGAGGCTGCAATGAGCTGAGATCAAGCCACTACACTCCAGCCTGGGCAACAGAGTGAGACTCCATCTCAAAAAAAAAAAAAAAAAAAAAAGAACTGATACCTCTACAAGATGGATGAACCCTGAAAACGCCATGTTCAGTGAAAGAAGAAAGTCACAAAAGGCCATGCGTGGTTGTACGGTTCTATTTATAGAAAATGTCCAGAATAGGCAAATTTATAGAGACACAAAGATTGAGTGGCTACCTAGGACTGAGAGGGGTTGGAGAAAAATTGGGAGTGGCTGTTAATAGGTACTAGGTACAGGGTTTCCTTCAGTGGTGATGAAGATTTCTATAATTAACCATGGTCATGTTTGTGCAACTCTGAATATACTAAAACCACTGAAACATACACTAATATGAGGAAATTTTATGGTGTCTGAATTATATTGAAGAAATGTTGCAAAAAAAAAAGAACTACAAGAAAAATAATCATATACTTGGATTTCATAGTAAATGTCAAATTGCTTTAAAAGTTTCTGAATGCTTGCCCTCAATTTTTGTACTTACCTCACCATAAACAGGTAACCAACTGTCCCCAAGTCAACATCCCAGTCCCTGACACTCTTAGAGTAGCCTTCATCTACTCCATCCTCTTCCCCGCAGTGACCCTGAAGTGGGATCCTTCAGCAATTCCTAAGACTCAAGAAGGCACGAGAGCTGAAGGCTGGGTGAACGTCGGGAGTGTGACAAACCTGCATTTGAACCCAGAGCTCTGCTGCCACTTCCTAGCTTCTACATGGTTTTGTTCTCTTGTATCTCAATTTACTCCTATATAAAATGGAGACAGCTACAATTTATGTCATCAAATTTTAGAAGGATTAATGAGATAAGACAGAAAAAGTCCTAGGCTAGTCCCTGGCACACAGTACGGGTTCAACATATGTTTAGCATTATCATCGCTGCCATCATTACCACCACCTCCTTTTCCTCCTTCCCTTCTTTTCCCTTTCAAATCATTGCTTCTGACACCCTCTTTCCCCCAAATCTTTTTGGGTCCAGGATCCTGGCACTGTTCCATTGCTCCAACACACAGTAACATGTCACTTCTGCCTGCCTGGAAGTTACTTCCCATTCCTCTAAAAACGAAACCCTCCTATTTCCTTTAGAGAACTACCCTACCCATTGCCTCTACTCTCTGCCCATGTGGTTTGGATTTAAGGATGATACACCTGCAGCACCAGGAGCAGGCAGATAACCACGGTCTAGCCAATCAAAGAATTCCACCTCCCCGGCCACAGAGGGAAGGCCTGTAGGAACGCAGAGCAGAGCCTAGAGGTAAAGAGAGACAGACTCCTCCAACGCCATCGACAAGCCTGCATCCAGCCACGTCCCACATCAGCCCTGACTACCTGTAAGGGTTTCTCAGTTACCATCAGCCAAGAAATTCATTTTGCTGCCTAATCCAGGTTTTCTGTCACTTGCAACCTAAAGTGTTTGACTGGAAATTAGTCTCTCACCGGAACCCAAACATGATTTCGTCATGGCGGAGGTGAGCGTCGTCATCGATGGACAGGATGGCCTCTGTCTCAATTTCATTCCAGGGTAAGAATCGGTTGTTCAAACTGTTCTTCTCAGTACGGACCACCTGTGATGAGGAAGGAAAAACATTAAAAATCAAGGCTGTGTTATGGAAGGTCAAACAAAATGTGTATTTAGGTCTAAGGAGATCATGGCTGGATTTACTGAATAATTTTGACTGATCTCCGCACTTGTAAAATCTTGCGTGTGCCTTTCAGGAATAAAAGCTGCCTTACACTTCAACAAATGTATATGGATTTACCTTTTCAGCTTCATTCGTTAGCTAATTTTCTTGTGAATCAAGCAAAAGCTGAGGATTATTTTACACATGCAATAAACACGATGTAGGGAAATTAAAAACAACTCTCCCCAGAGAACACAAGGTGGCAGAGTGGATCTGAGATTCCAATGGCTATGGAGTTCCCAGCCTGGTCAGTAATTTTAAAACCTAACTCAGAAACCTCGTGAGTCTGTCACTTCTCACTCCCAATTCGAATGCCTTTTTGGGATATAAACCCAAAAAAAGAGCACAGCCCCTCTGGTCGAGATTAATTACTTCACCTTTGCAATTCCTACCTGCAGTGCTGACTACTCGTACACAAACTTTTTCTTTCTTTTCAAGGTGTCATGTACTCAGTACAACAGCTTCTGCATCTTCGGCAAATCCCAATTCAAAAAACATCTAAGTGATTCTACATATATGCAAAGCAGTATTTTCTTCATTAAAAAAAAACTGGTGCTTCAAACAGTACAACTATATAACAAAACAATTTTTATTTTACCATATCTCAGTTTAGTTTACCTACAATGTGGGTGAGTAGCTGTGTTACTCACCTTGCCACCTAATACTCATATAAATCATGACCACAGTCAGTACCTGGATGGCTCATTTTATTCTTAGAGTATCTTTGTCTAATTAGTCCAACCAAAGGGGAACCATTATTTTGCTCTCAAATCCCAAAAACAAAGAGCATGTCGTGAAGAATGATCTTTTTAGAATGCCACGAAAAATCACTTTACTTCCAACAAACTGTTTTACTTGTACTGAGGACAACCTCTACCTGGCATGATGAATTAATTGCATCTGAGGACTTAAATTTATGAATGGTTTCCAAGGAGCTCTGTGACCTACTAGCATGTCTCTTCAGCTTCAAATAATACCTTCCCTCCCGCTGGAGGTCCAGCTAAGACGCCTCTTGCCACACCCTCCTTACCAAGAGAATCCTTTATTCCGTGTTCTTAATGCAGAGCCCTCACACTTCAATCAATTCATTCTAGCACACTTAAAATCCAATTAATTCAGAGCTAGAAGGGCTTTGGAGACTATAGTGTCTCTCACTTTATACATGCAGAAACTGAGGCCCAGAGTGATGTCATACAACTGGCAAGTTGCAAGAGCCAAAACTCTAATTCATACCTTTAAAAAAAAAAAAAGTTCTCGAAGTCTCATCACTATGTTGCCCAGGCTGGTCTAGAACTCCTGAGCTCAAGTGATCCTCCCA
>NW_012102654.1:3300195-3301049 GCF_000951045.1 Mandrillus leucophaeus | reverse complement strand
AAAAAAAAAAGAACAGAAAAGCTGTTAAAGATTCACAGAAACACAACACCAAGCACTACAGTTTATTTGTGGTTAGCTGACAAGTAACTGCAGTCAGTAAGTCAGCTTTAAGAATTCGGAGCAGTGGTTCTCAACCAGGAATGATTTTGCCCCAGGCTACAGTGGCAATGTCTGAAAGGATTTTTGGTTGTCACAACTGGAGAAAAGGGTGCACTACTTGCATCTAGTATCTAGTGGGCAGAAGCCAGGGATGCTACCAGATCCTACAGTGCACAAGACAGCCGCCCAAACAAAGAATTATCTGACCCAAAATGTCACTGTGCCATTGCTGAACACCCTGACTTAGAGTCAACCTGCAGGAGACAGTAAAGCAAACAGCACTTGGAAGAGTAACTACAGTTCATTACCTAAGACATTCCCCTTTTCCCCATAACCACAAAAAGATTTCTGCCCTCACAAACTTTGCAAACACCAACTAAAACTAAATGGAAGAGTAAAAGTTTTCTTCTAACAGTTTTGCTTCAAAGCTGCAGTGTTTAATGGCTAAACAAAAGCTCAGCAAACCAACTATTATCCATTCTGGCACCAAAATCAGAAGAACAAAGAGGCTCAAACATTTCTAAATGCAGGCTGGGCGCAGTGGCTCACGCCTGTAATCCCAGCACTTTGGGAGGCCAAGGTGGGCGGAACAGAATGTCAAGAGATTGAGACCATCTTGGTCAACATGGTGAAACCCCTTCTCTACTAAAAATACAAGAACTAGCCAGGCGTGGTGGCGGGTGCCTGTAATCCCAGCTACTCGGGAGGCTGAGGCAGGAGAATTGCTTGAACCCAGGAGGCAGAGGTTGCACTGA
>NW_012102654.1:3291929-3297550 GCF_000951045.1 Mandrillus leucophaeus | reverse complement strand
AGGAGTTCCTGCCCAACTCAAGACAAAGAAGGATCTGCAACAGATTCGCCACCACAGTTAACAGATGTCCAAGCCAAGCAACAGACTGAGAGATCCACTTTGCCCTGCAGCATGTCTGACCAGCATAAAAATCCCCAAGTGTACAGCCCAGGGTGTCTTAAGCTCAGACTCCGCAATGACAAAACGAAGGACGGAGTGAGGCCTAGGTCAGACAAGAGAGAGCGGCAAGGAGAGGAGATGCCAAGTGCTCACCTTAGCAGCTGTCGGCTCCGCTTGCCACAGGGCGGGAAGGTGGCAAGAAGGGGCTGGACTTGAATGGCAAGCTCGGCAATGGTAAGAGGCCATCCATTGTAAGACGCATCCTCAGTTTCAGAGATGACAAAATGTAAAATAAGGTCTGCCTTGGAAATGATGGCATATAGCAGCTGTTCACAAACTCCCTCAACAAACTCCCCCCGATCATTCACTTTACCTTCCTAACACACCTAGCATTCACTCAGTACAGAACTAATTCTGCCAATTCAGCCAAACAAAGCTCGCCGTCACCCGCAGCAGTGAATACACACAGCTTAAAATGAAGAAAAACCACTTGAAAATGTCAGTTCTTGAATATTGGCTTGAAGATTATCAGTTTTGTGGGTTAACCTTCAGATGGATTATCTACGGCACAATTAGTAAACCAGGAATATAGCAAGGAGCTTCAGTGTTCAAAGTGTGAAGTGAAGACCAGCAGCACACACCACTGGGGCCTGCAGGGGTGCAGGCACCACCCCAAGCCCAGAGTCAGTATCTGCATTTTAACATGCCCCTGGGGGATTCCTGTGCACATTAAATGGGGAGAAGCACTGGTACAGAGGGAGAAAGCATGGCTTTGGAGCCAATCAGAAAAGCTTGGGTTCAAATTCCAACTCCTCCACTTACTAGACGTGTGAATGTAAGCACCCTCTCTGCTAACTCAACATAGCATCATGCTGTTTGAAAAATGTGAAGTTACTTATCATCCAAAGTTGACAATCCTATAAACAACCTAACTCTGCCCCTGCAAATGAAAAACAAGTAAAACTAAAATGATTTGATATCTAGGTCATATCCAAAATTATCTAAACAACCAAATCAAGAGAACCTACTTGTGCTTTAGAAGACTTCAGTGGGGTCATGGAGTTGGAGGTCAAATATCAAAGTGTTTTGGCCTAGATTTCACACCAGTTTTTTTAGTAAGTTTATTAAAGTCCATTACTTAGGTATCAAGAAGCAACAAGAGAACAACTACTAAGGACTCCAGGAACACAGGGCGCCTGCCACCACTGCTCACCCTCTGAGCACAACTGCTCTGGGCTAGAATGACAACAGCTGTTCAGGTAGAGCGAACTGCATTTTAATAATCAGAACAGCAATCAGAATAAAAGGGGCAGGCATGGTGGCTCATGCCTGTAATCCCAGCACTTTGGGAGGCCAAGGCGGGCGGATCACCTGAGGTCAGGAGTTCAAGACCAGCCTGGCCAATATGTTGAAACCCCATCAGTACTAAAAATAATTTTTTAAAAATCTAGCCAGGCATGGTGGAGGGCAACTGTATTCCCAGTTACTCAGGAGGCTGAGGCAGGAGAATCCCTTGAATCCAGGAGGTAGAGGTTACAGTGAGCCAAGATCGCACCACTGCACTCCACCCTGGGCCACAGAGTGAGACTGTCTCAAAAGGAAAAAAAAAAAAAAGAACAGAAAAGCTGTTAAAGATTCACAGAAACACAACACCAAGCACTACAGTTTATTTGTGGTTAGCTGACAAGTAACTGCAGTCAGTAAGTCAGCTTTAAGAATTCGGAGCAGTGGTTCTCAACCAGGAATGATTTTGCCCCAGGCTACAGTGGCAATGTCTGAAAGGATTTTTGGTTGTCACAACTGGAGAAAAGGGTGCACTACTTGCATCTAGTATCTAGTGGGCAGAAGCCAGGGATGCTACCAGATCCTACAGTGCACAAGACAGCCGCCCAAACAAAGAATTATCTGACCCAAAATGTCACTGTGCCATTGCTGAACACCCTGACTTAGAGTCAACCTGCAGGAGACAGTAAAGCAAACAGCACTTGGAAGAGTAACTACAGTTCATTACCTAAGACATTCCCCTTTTCCCCATAACCACAAAAAGATTTCTGCCCTCACAAACTTTGCAAACACCAACTAAAACTAAATGGAAGAGTAAAAGTTTTCTTCTAACAGTTTTGCTTCAAAGCTGCAGTGTTTAATGGCTAAACAAAAGCTCAGCAAACCAACTATTATCCATTCTGGCACCAAAATCAGAAGAACAAAGAGGCTCAAACATTTCTAAATGCAGGCTGGGCGCAGTGGCTCACGCCTGTAATCCCAGCACTTTGGGAGGCCAAGGTGGGCGGAACAGAATGTCAAGAGATTGAGACCATCTTGGTCAACATGGTGAAACCCCTTCTCTACTAAAAATACAAGAACTAGCCAGGCGTGGTGGCGGGTGCCTGTAATCCCAGCTACTCGGGAGGCTGAGGCAGGAGAATTGCTTGAACCCAGGAGGCAGAGGTTGCACTGAGCCGAGACTGTGCCACTGCACTCCAGCCTGGGCGAAAGCGCAAGACTCCGTCTCAAAAAATAAAAAATAAAAACTAAACGCAGACTCACAGATTAGCATGGCCTCTAAGAATCTGAGAAAAGACAGATTGAACATAACAGAAACCAGTCAACCAGAGGGACTGTGTCATGTTTAGGAAAGGTTCCCATTTTTGTTGAAGTCATTTTGTTTCAAATTAAAACAACACTCTACCCCGACCCCACAATACTGGCTATTTCTTCATGTTACTCTAGCATATTGCTATTAGATGCCTTATAATTACACCTTAGTAACTTGTGAACAGGAAAACTCACTTCCAAGTTACGGCTTTAATTACTGGTATGACATTAACCAAAATGGATAGACCATAGTGCCTGGCAATATAGCAGATGTTCAACAAATGTTTTATAAATGAATGAATGAGCAGAAAATAGAACATAATTTAGCCCTGCCATTCTATTTACAGAATATGAAATAAAGACTTGAGAAGTTTCTAGATCAAAATTATAAGTAAACATTCAATATCTGTACTAATCTTAAAGAATGATAACTAGAGAGGAATTAGGAAACCTCTTAGTATTTAGTGTAGTTTTCTATAGCAAAAAACCCATCCACCTACATCAAGCCAGGAGCACTCTTTGCTTGGCTTGTCTCACACACAGGGCTCCCTGACGGTGCCTCGCTTGCTCTTCTGCACAATATCATTCACGGGACCCTTGACCTCCCATCACAAAGGAAAAGGGACAGCAATCGTGGCCTAGAACGCTGCCACCTCTGAAATTTGGCCATTTAAATACACTTGAAATGCCCTTTTTCTCTTTAAGATTATATCCAGCCCAGCCATGCCCAACAATCTCCATCCTCCAACAAAACACATACATGCATAATACATCCCTATAGCAAATCCGTATCTGAGAATGAAACTTAACATCAAGCCATCACACAGGCAAGAAAGGAAACGGCAACTGATCTTAGTTCTCCATCATCCCCTTCCTCCAACTTAAAAGAGGAACCCATCAGAGAACTCAGGACAGGAAAATGAGATCCAGGAAGAGGCACACAGTCATGCCCACCTAACTCAGGAGGACCTAGGTAACACAGCTTGAAGTGAGTGGGGAGGGAGGTGAGTGACAGAAAGATGATGATAGAAAGAGGACTACTACATCATCATCATCATCATCATCATCATCATCATCACTGAGACGGAGTCTTACCCTGTCACCCAGGCTAGAGTGCAGTAGCACGATCTCGGCTGACTACAACCTCTGCCTCCCAGATTCAAACTATTCTCCTGTCTCAGCCTCCTGAGTAGCTGGGATTACAGGCGTCCGCTACCGCGCCTGGCTAATTTTTGTTTTTTCTTTGTTTGTTTTTTAGCAGAGACGGGGTTTTCACCATCTTGGCCAGGCTAGTCTCAAACCCCTGACCTCGTGATCCACCCATCTAGGCCTCCCAAAGTGCTGGGATTACAGGTGTGAGCCACCGCACCTGGCCGAGGACTACATTATTTAAGGGATTCATTCAATAAACGTCAAGTGATGGGGCAGAAAGCAAGAAAACGCAAAGGAAGGAAAGAGAATAAGAAGGTAACAGTGCATTGGTTTTCCATTTATAACTTTACATATAGATGTCATACAGTAAAAACAAAATTGTACATGTTTTAAATGAGACAAGTCTGTTTTAACTTATAAGAGAAAAAGTTGCCAATGATCCCAGTGCAAGTGCAGGTAAAAAACCTAGGTTAGCAGGTCAACAAATGAGAGAATGCAGATAAAGACCATCCACAGTGCCTACCACACAGAAAATGCCCAAAAACTGTTAACAATTATTATAACATGATATTAGCACAGTCTCTATTTTAATTGTCATACACTTTACATGTATATTTTATATTCTGTATGTATTTTAATTTATACATTTTCTATATTTTATATACATATTTAAAAAAACAAGTTTGTACTTCTCCAGGAAATGTGCAAGTGGGAAAAAAAGAGAAAAAAGAAAAAAAAATACATATCTATTGTCAGAAGTCCTAAGACCTGGGGCTGGCAGTGGCTCACACCTGTAATCCCAGTACTTTGGGAGGCAGAGGTGAGCAGATCACCTGAGGTCAGGAGTTCGAGACCAGCCTAGCCAACATGGTAAAACCCCGACTCTACTAAAAATACAAAAATTAGCCGAGCATGGTGGTGTGTGCCTGTAGTCCCAGCTACAAGGGAGGCTGAGGTACAAGAATCACTTAAACCTGGGAGGCAGAGGCTGCAGTGAGCCAAGATCATGCCACCGCGCTCCTGGGCAACAGCGTGAGACTGTGTCTCAAAAAAAAAAAAAAAGTCCTGAGTAATACAGGCATCAATTAGTCAAGTGACCTGAAGCAATAGAATTCTCACAGTCTCAGATTCCTTACTTTGAATTAGTAAAAAGAGTATACATAAACTAAGAGGGGAAGACACTACCTCAAGAATCAATTTGCTGCAATTAGTAACTTATGCAACATGACTTTCCAGCAATTCCTTTAAACTTCTGCATTTCTTGCTATTCATTTTTGGTTTGGGGTAGCCTTGTTTTATATAATTTTCCTTTGCAGCCATACAGCCCATTCGCAAACAGAAAGCCACAGCTATAGCCACCAAGTTATTAAGTCAAATGTTGTCAAAGAGAAAAACCAACCACCCAGATGTGCCAGCTCCTAGTGAAGTGCACCAGACCTTGCACAGTCTTGGACCTGGAGAAGCTGGACAAGGTTTTTCCCGCTGGCTTCACCTAGCTATCACAATTTTAGGAAATTATCATCTCATTCGTTCAAGGGACATTTTTAAAAGTAGAGTGGGCAGAGATAAAAAATACAGCTTACCAACACTTTAAGGAGTAAGCCCTGAGAACGATCTCCACTCTCTTGCCTGAGGTCTAGCCAGAAGCCAAGCCTCTTAGCCTGAGAGGCAGAGTCCCCATCCAGAAAGTTCCTGATGCCAAGAGTGCACTACAGATGCTACTGGGGAGAGAGCATGAAAATAACTCCCCTGGAATGATATTTACATCACCCAAA
>NW_012102654.1:3271086-3291529 GCF_000951045.1 Mandrillus leucophaeus | reverse complement strand
CCACCTCAGCTTCCCAAGAACCTGGGATTACAGGCATGCATGATGCCTGGCTAATGTTTTCTATTTTTTTGTAGTGATGGGGTCTCCCTATGTCAGCCAGGCTGGTCTCAAGCAATCCGCCCGCCTCAGTCTCCCAAAGTGCTTGGACTACAGGCGTGAGCCACTGTGTCCGGCACTATCATTTTCATTTGGAAAAAAAAAAAAATGGTGCATTCTGACCTCATCACTTCCACAGACCTTGCAGTCTGCAAGGATGTGTGCTATGCTGATCTCTAAACTGGTTCTCTCCACCACCGCTCCTCACCTAGGCTACTGCGAGTCTTTTTGCTTCTGCTCTTTTCCCCATAGTTCCATAAAAATCATGTGCCTCCTCTGTTCAACACCCTCCAAGGGCATCCTAAGGCAGAGAGGATAAAACCCAGACAAGCGCGACCTGCGCTGTCCTGCACCTGCTGGCCCTACCGCCTACTCCAACCTCCTTCAAACGTGCCACCCAGATGCACTGGGTATTGCTTCTGGCGCTTGCCATTCCCCATACATCCCTCCAGAATGTACGTGGTGTTCTCGCTCGCTTCATTCAGGCTTCTGCTCAAATGTCATCCCTTCTAAGAGCCCTTCCAAGGCACCCTGTGTAAATTAGCCATACCCTTTATGAAGAAAAGAATGAAAAACTAAGACTCAGGGATGGGCTGCCAAGAGACTGTCTCAGCAATCAGTGAGTATACAGTGTGAAGAGAAGCAACGTCTTGAGTGAGCTAGACTACACTGTTAGTAACTGAAAGATGTCCCTTTCCTAACAGCCCACATGTTACAACTCCAAAAGGTCAGATTCTAAAACGGCCACCCTACTTACTATTTTCCAGAGTATAAAGCAGAGTAAGGAAGATGTGTAAACTGGTCAGAATAAAGTAGTAACTGAAACCAAAATTTTTAATGGGACTATCTATCAAGAAGAGATTACTCGGCGTTTCTGCCTCCAGAGAGCTGAGTAAGCTTCTGCCAGACCCAGTCTTCCCTCAGATGACAACTATAACCTCTGCACAAAAATCCCAAAAAAGCAATTTCCAGAAGGCACTAGAGAGTCAACAAAAGACAACCAATTATGGAGAGGTGCTAAAATTCAGAGGGAGGGAGTTACTGGTACAGGGAGAATTACTGTTGCTTCACCCTGAGAGCAAGCCAGAGTTGGTACCAAGAAAGACCGCTAAAACTCTCATACGAAACCTATGGTCTTTCTGGCCTGTAAAGGAAATGTATAAGGTAACCATAGCCCCTAGAAAGAAAGGAGAAAAATCCAGAAAGGAGAAAGCCAGAGAGGGGGAGCTCCAAGTTCTGTGTAGAAACTGCTCTGTCTCTGGCCCACCCCTAAGCCATGAATGCTTGGTGCAGGCTGTAAGCAGAGCAGCTACATATAAAATAACTCAACATGCGAGTGGCCATTCACGAGACAGGGCTTTTAGTCTGAGTCAATACAACTAACCACCTACTAAAACAAAAATATCAACACTTTCCAGAATAAACATCAAAGAAAACCATGCTGAGGCATACCACAAACTGCTGAAAACTAAATACAAAAAAAAATTTCAAAAGTAGCCAGAGAAAACCACACCTTACATACAAGGAAACAAAAATCTGAAAACCACTGACATATCATCAGAAACAACAGAGGCCTGGAAACAGTGGAACATCTGTCAGGTGCCATGAAAGTGGTGGTCCCCAATACAGTGGAGAGTTTTTCAAAAGCCTAGACCTCAAATCCTTTGGCATAACAATACTCTCTAGTTGGCTTTCATTAGGTATTTTGTTGTTGTGCTCCAGGAGCTAAGGGACCTGATTCACATGTTTACAAAATATACAAGAGCCAGGGAGAGAGCAGACACCCACCATCGCCCCTCTGTTTAGTAGTCCTACCCCATTCAACGGGAGACCCATTTCAACTGGTGACACTTCTCCTATCTCTCTACAAGTCCTGCCTCCCTGCCCCGCCACCATCCCATTCGTGCTGAAGTTCTCTTTACACAGAGCATTTGAAACAGGACTGTTCAAGGGTGGTGGCAATAAAGATCACCTTCGCTCTAAGCTAGATCTTTTTATGTAAGTAATTATTTAAAAGAACGAGGAATTTTAACATGTAAGTCCTATGGGGGATCCCTAAGACAATCCTTCTCCACTTAAAATAGCTGGTGCTCAATAGACTTCACAGCCCACAAACATCCAGCACTTATGCCTATTGTTAGTGGGAACCTGAGCATAAGAGAAGCCCGTAATGCCCAGCACTTTCTGAAATGGCACGGAGGCTCCTGGGTAGATTCACTGATGCCTGGGAACCTTGGTTTAAGCTAGCATACTGAATTGGCTATATCTACATCTTGACGGAAAACCCACTCTGAGGTGTATCATAGTAGTGCCATTTTTCTATAGCAGAGAGAGCTACCAGTCTCTTTCTAGCTCTGATACCCAGGTACATCCAAGATGTCAGCAACTTCAACTGCAGGCCAGAACACCTGCCTCTCCTAGATACAAAGCACAACCAGAATATTTGCAGGATGGAGTGAAATTCTCCATCTGAAGCTACTTCCTCTTTTTTAAAAGGATCAGAAAAAAACCTGTAATGCTAATATGAGAAAGCTGTTTAGAATGGCCTATTTGTAAAGTTTCTGGCATTTTCCATTAGGTATTATTGCGATGGGCTGCCCAACAGTCAGGACAACTTATTTCCCACGAGAGTTTTTTAAAAAGGATTCATTCTGGTAAGTTCTCGATGAATTTCAGTCAACTGGGGTGGTACTAGCTTCTCTACGTCCCTATCAAAATCAAAGAAAACTCAGGAAAAATGGAAAACAACGGCTTCTCTATTATTCCACTATTTGAGGAGCATCTATCTTTCACAGAGCAAATCCTTCTTTAATTTCAATGACAAAGTTGTAACAGAAAGAAAAAAAGTGAACTTTGAGAAGTCTATTAAAAAAACTCATTTACAAAACTTTGCTTAATATACAAAATAAACAGGGATAAAAAGGATTTATAACCCTACAGTCTTTGAATAGCTTCTGATTATAAATTCAATTACATAAAAAAATAAGATTAGCAGCAGTAAGAAAAAATTTAAAGCAAAGAGGTACTTTGCACAGAAGGAAATAGGCAGTAACAACTATGACACAAACAGAAATGATGCAGAGAGGATACAAGAAGCCTTCATGAGTGAAGTCAGTTAAAGCTGCCCACAGCATAGGCAAGACAAACATATTGGCTTCCATCTCCTTTAACATTAAGGGGCAAGAAGGAATCAAATAAGTGAGCACCTTTCTAGAATTCTTAGTTGTCTTATCTTAGATTCCTCTTTAATGCGAGATCAAAACAGCTAATTATCAAAGATCACAAAATGACTACTTAATCCCAGGTCTGTATCACGCCAAATCTCATACTTATTATACCATGCTGCTGCTTAGAAAAACAATTCAAATAAATTGGCTTCCCAATGAAATACATTTTTTAAAAAACTAGACTTCTAGCAATGTGTGGCCCATCAGACCTTTTGCTACCTTTTGCCGGAAAGTAACTACATATGCAGCAGGTTAAATAGTTGGCAGTCTGCTTAAGACCTGCTCTAAGGCTGCACATTTAAGAGAGATGGTCGCCATCTCTCTTCTAGAATGCCAAGTTTCATTCTGAAGTGGATACACTCCTCAGAACTAAAGCCCTGTCCTACATATTTAGCTATGATTTTTCCTGTAAAATACAGCACCTAACCATGAGATGAAGTAAAGAATGAGAAAGAACCTACAAGACACCCTGGAAGGTTTCACTGGAGTTGGTTCTCCAACTCCAAAATATCAAACCCCAACCCCAGTCTTCCAAAAGACTTCTATGAATACCTGGAAAATGACACAGGCCTTCCTAAACCCTTTGGGAGGTGACTAAAGCTGCCGCTTCTGGAATCAGACACCCTAAAGCTCAGCTTCTCCATTACTCACCATGATCTTGGGCAAATTCATTAACCTAAGCCTCAGCTCCCATATGAGTAAGTTGAAGAAACAGTGATAATGATATGTCACAAAATGCTTATTATAGTGACTAGATGCTAAGTGCTTCCTAAATGGTAGCTTATCATTATCATCATCATCTTGTTGTGACATGGAAGAAGTCTATGGGATAACCGACAAGGTTTTGTATATTGAATATACAATCAGTTTCGGTTTTGGGGATCCTAGATTTAGGAAGTGAGTAACAGCAACAGAACTACCAAGGCTTGAAAAAGCAGCAAGCAAATCCTTCAGGAAGAAAGGAAACTATACAGGTTTTTCATGAGTATGCATGTATTCTCCTCTACTAGAAGTCACCATTGCTAAAGTGAAGGAAGATGGAAAAGGGATTAAAAGTGACACTATTTCATGCACCAAAACGAACTCTTCGTTTTTCTATTACCATGATGGGGACGCCAATGTCAGGCCACAGAAGGTCCTCTGATGGCAGCTTGGGAGAATTCCACACCACCACAACCTTGTTCAGGTAAGGGAGGCCGTTCAGCCTCTCTAAAGAGTTCATAAGCACTTCCTCCCGCTCATAAGTCAACATCACCACCGTGAATTGCTCTCGGGGAACATTGCCTCCAAGCGCTGCCTGAAACTCCTTGCCAGAACCCCCAGCTCCACCACCAATAGGCCGAAAGCCAGTCCCTGAGCCCAAGAATTTGGCCTCTGAGGGCAACACAGGGTCAAAGGGAGTGTGGGGGAAAAGATGGAAAGGCCCTGGGGCAGAGTTCCAGCTGCGGTAAAAGTCAGTGACAGTCAGAGTGAAATTGCGGAGGTATCTGGGTGAGGCGTAGGGCGGCTCCGTCTCCACTGGCCCCAGGTCCAAGTCCCCGTTGTCAGCCATGTTGGGGTCGGTTCCAGCCGCCTTGCCTGAACGGTGGGGGATCTCAGCTGCCGCCTCTTCCCGTATGGGAGCGGCTGGGATCTGGATGCGAGTCCTAATCATCGCCAGCACGGTATTAAAAATACTGTCAGCAGTGGAGAAGTAAGTCTCCCAGAGAAAGCGGCCTTGCCGCCTCATAGCCAGGAGGTCACTATCGGAGAGGCTTCTGAGCAGGAAATGAACCTCGGTAACACGAGGCTTGGGCACCACCAGGGCCGCCTCGTTCCACTGCAGCATGTCCTGGTAGGGAAGCTGGACCTGCTCCCCGAGCACCACCGGGACGGCACCAACTTCCAAGGCTTCAAAAAGCCGTGTTGCACACCCAGAGGAAATAACCAAGCGAGGGTCCCCGGGGGTGATGATGAGGGCGAAGGTGGAGAGCTTCAGCAATTCCAAGCGGTCCTCCCGCTCCCCACACAGCGCCCACTCAGTCGGCAGGCTGGGTTTGGGCTGGTTTTTGCAGGTGAATTCCACCAGGACCTGATCCAGCTTGCTGTCCTGCACCGCCTTCAAGGTGGCAATGATCCGGTCATCATAGTCAGCAGGAGGGTCGCCCTCCATTTCCTCTTCGAAGGAGCGGGCCTCCTGAAGGCTAGACCTCAGAGACTCAATCTTCTCGCCCTGGAAGGTGAAGAGATATTTCCGCTTCACTGGCACCTGTGGTGGGATTTCCATGAAGTTGGGCTCAGACATGGCATGGACCAGCGGCGATACGACCAAGTCAAAGCCAGGTCTGTACTGGACAGCGTAGAAGGTGGACTGGGCCACCATGGCACGGCCAGTACTGACGTTATATAGGAGGTTCTGTGTATCTGACTTACGCGACAGATTGATGATGACATGGTTGTGTCCATCTGTCCGCCAGTGTGGCAGGGAATGCAACTGCTTCTCCAGCTCAGCAGGCCGCAGCACCACCGGCTCCTGCATCTCTCCCACTAGTATCACGTAAAGGCAGGCAATGTCTGCGTTTTCTGTAACATAAACGTTAGCTCGTGCTGTCGCCTGAAAAGCCTGCTTGACCAAGGGATCCAGGTAGCTGCCAAAGACAAACTGGTCACTGTCATAGACATAGACCGGAAAGCCAGAGGTGAGAGGGCAACGAGAATAATCAAAGCAGTTGTGCAGCCGGCAGCCCCGAGTGGCCTTCGGGGGAGGGAGGCCTGCATCGTCCTTCTCTGGGAGCAGTCGGATGGGCAGGGACAGCTTGGGCTGGTTCTGGGCCATGAGCTCCTTATAGGAATGCTCGGTCTGGCTGATGACATTCTTGAGCTGGAGCAGGTCCTGCTTGGCATTCTCGATGCTCTTCTTACAGGCTTCGATCTTCAGATTCAGCTTGGCGATCTCGCTGTTCAGCTCTTGGCGCTTGGCCTCCAGCTGCAGGAGCTCTTCACTCACCGACTCCCGGATGCGGCACAGATCCAGCACGTGCTTCACCTCGCACAGCTCGTTCCCCACCCGGGGGCCAAAAATCCGCTTGCCTGCCTCATCAGCCTCATCCAGAGTGGTGAGGTAATAGTGGGCGATGAGCGGGAAGAAGACCAGGATGACAAAGAGCGTGAAGCTGAGCCACGTGAGGCGAATGCGGTTGGACCAGCGCAGCATGCAGGTCTGACCTCCGTTCCCCACGCCCCCATTCCGCAGCATGGTATAGCCTGTCATGAGTCCTCTGCAGCCTGCCCCCCAGATCACGTCGGGTCACTCGCCATAACCATGGGTTGCTATTCCACAAAACTATCTCTGTTTCACTGACGCGTTTCCGGAAGAGTTAGTGTGCTCCCTGGACAAGGCACCAAATAAAATGGAAATTTCATTTTCCTCAGCTGCAGCTGAAATGGTCTCTGACCCTATTCCAGAAGATTTTAAGTTCTGGCTGTTGACCAAAGAACATGTCCTTAATCTTTATCAAACGGTAAAAGGTGCCACATTCTTGCTGCGATGAAAGGGAGGAAGTACCTGATGATGAAACCCAGAAAAAACACCCTGGAATCAGACAGACTTTCTCAACTGCCATAGCTCGTTTCTTGGCTTTGCTGACCAACAAGTATGCATAGTGTCAATTCACAGTTATACAGTAATGGGTTAGAACAGAAATAAATGCCAGCTTCTTACGATGCCTTTGCCAACAATCAGGCCTGCAAAACAAAGAGAACCATGTCAGTCTTGAAGAGATTATGTTCAACACCCCCACCACCATACATTTCTAGAAAATGCTTAAATCTTAGATGGAACAATGGCTAGAACACTGGCTGTGTCTCAAAGAACATTACAATGACAATGTAGAGATGTTGTTTGTTGTTTGGTACGGGTATTTTACTTGGGGTAATAAATGGATAAGAGCCCCCAAAAAGCTGCAGTTTACAACCCCTCCCCACTTCTTATTTAACTGGATCTAGAGTGGCATTACAGCCCTATAACACAATGACCAACTAAATTCACGGGACAAAGATGTCCACAGTCTCATTTTCTTATCTGTTCCATACCTGTTAGATGAAGAGAAATACCTTCCTAGCCAACTTGGGTAGTTTATGTTTACTCCTAACCTATAAGTCTTCTATGAAATACTTTACAAAAAAAGACTCTGAAAAGCTCAATTTGTTCAACATAGAGTTGAAAGGGTTGAAGAGAACTCTTTTGATCTATATCCAGTAGTAGATGCAGTAATCCTGAGACAAAATGTATTTCCCAGTTTGCTTCTCATTTATCTTCCATTAGCAGACATCATGTGCTCTTTCTTAAAATATAAATAGTAACTTGCTCTTTTAGAAAGAACACTATACTTAGAAATGAGAGACATTCGTTCTCATTCTTTGCTGACAGATTTGCTATCAGACCTCGGTTTCCTAGTCTTCTAAAATGGAGATAGGTGCATGGAGACGGCAGTGCACCACAATGCTGCGACACAAAGTGCAGTGGACAGGAGGATGCTTGAAGCGACTCAGTCCCTCAACGACACTCCCAGCCCTGCTCTCTCACCAAGCTTCACTGCCACTGACTACAGAGGCTTGCCACTTGCTTTCCCTCAAACTCAACAGAGCTGGAAGCAAATCATAATATTCTATGCCAGGGAATATTCCCGGTTTCTTTTTTCATTCTTCCAAAAAATATTCACCATAATCTTAACAAGGCTAAGACATGCTAAATATAACTGTGGGAGAATCTAGGATGTATAATCCTTGACCTCATGGAACTTCCTTCAGCCTAAGAGATAAGATATAAACAAACAAGGGTACACGTAGCATAAAATGAGTAGGAATTCACAGAGGCACAACCACTTTTTCTAGCCTCTACCTCTGTCAAAGATGTTTAACTATTAAAGGTGTAATAGTCTTCTCTCCTTTTTACCATTTTTATAAACATAATTTTTTTTTCAGAATAAAGATTTCTTAAAACATTCTAACATTTTTTCAAGTAACATTTGATTTCATTGTGACATTTGATATTAAATTTTAATCTGTCAATAAATTATAATAACAATTTCTTATTTATTTTTTATTTTTTTTTGAGACGGAGTCTCGCTCTGCCACCCAGGCTGGAGTGCAGTGGCCGGATCTCAGCTCACTGCAAGCTCCGCCTCCTGGTAGTTTAGGCCATTCTCCTGCCTCAGCCTCCCGAGCAGCTGGGACTACAGGTGCCCGCCACGTCGCCCGGCTAGTTTTTTGTATTTTTTAGTAGAGACGGGGTTTCGCCGTGTTAGCCAGGATGGTCTCGATCTCCTGACCTCGTGATTCGCCCGTCTCGGCCTCCCAAAGTGCTGGGATTACAGGCTTGAGCCACTGCCCCCGGCCTATAATAACAATTTCTAAAGAAAAGGGGACATTAGGCCGGGCATGGTGGCTCACGCCTGTAATCCCAGCACTTTGGGAGGCCAAGGCGGGTGGATCACCTGAGGTCAGGAGTTTGAGACCAGCCTGGCCAACATGGCGAAACCCCATCTCTACTAAAAATACAAAATTAGTTGGGTGTGGTGGCACGCAACTGTAATCCCAGCTACTCAGGAGGCTGAGGCAGGAGAATCACCTGAACCCGGGAGGCGGAGGTTGCAGTGAGCGGAGATCGCACAATTGCACCCCAGCCTGGGCAACAAGAGTGAAACTCCATCTCTTAAAAAAAAAAAAAAAAAGAAAGAAAAGAGGATATTAGAATTGGCTAACAGCAAAGAATGAGAGGAGGGAAATGATGGTGTGAGTCACTTTGTCCATTAGAAAGAACATCTGACAAGACATCAGACCTCAAGTTGATGGTAATATTAATAAAAGTTTTAAGTATTTGGATAATCTAAACTTGGATAATTAGCAGCTGACCAAATACTCGAATTTACATTATCCTTGCGATTCACATGTTTAAATCTCTTGCTTTCAAAAGAATCTTCTTTGCACTTATGACCAAATTGTAACAAAGAAACAACAGAATGGAAGAAAAAGAAAAGAAGGCTTAATCACGTAATCACCGCAATCCAGCTGACTCATTCCTTCCTCACCATGTGTTTCAGGATCCTTCCTTCCTCTGACTTCTGTAGCATTACACCTCGACACATGATTTCTTGAAAGAGTGAACCTCCAGGGCTTGCTCTCCTGATTAAAAAAAATTAAGCAAAAACAAAAATAGAACAGTGACACGCTATTAGAAAAATACTCAATACTGAAAGTGCTATTAAACAACTTATTTACTGTCCCCTATGAAAAGATTTCTCTCATGTATATGAGGTCACCGAATAATTTACTGTCCAAACAAACTCTTTGAAGTGGAAAGGTAGACTTTTAATAAACGCACCGCGACAAGTGGTATACAAGGGGACTCTCGCAGGCAAACCATCCAGACAGACGTTACCTATGTATGTGCTCTAAGGTGGAATAAAACCAAACACTAAAATATGGAAAAGTCCTTACTTGTTGAAAGTATATACTGAGATATTTACAGATGAAATATTATTGGAATTTGCTTCAAAATAAACAGGATGAGGGTGGCGGGGAGTGTTTGTAGGTAGAAATGAACCCAAGATCAGCCGTACGCTGACTGCTGTTGACAATGAATGATGGCTACCCATGGGGGCTTATTATATCAGGCTCTCTGCTTTTGCCTAGGTTTGAAATTTTTCATACCAAAAATTCAAAAAGATACCACATACAGTGTCTAAACACGGGTTTTTAAAAAGTCATTTGGAGACTGACTATACTTAGTGTAATATTTCCAGTGCTACCAACTTACATATAAGCAGAGCTGAGAGTAAAAACAAACATTCTCACAGAAACCAATAATTCAACAATGATTCAAAAGAATGCATCCCCACTAAATTCCCATCTCTTTTACTGGAGCCAGGCAAAAGCATCGTCCATGTCCAATAGCATTAGCATTCCTTCCTAAACAGCTAATTAAATTATTTCAAGCCGAAAGAAAAAGAATACTCTCAGAATCTCTTCTGTCATTCTCTGGAAAAAGACAATAAATATATCAGCCTCTAGAAATAAATGTCACTGAAATAATGATAAGGAGCAACCTTCAGATTTTTTACTCCATATACAATGTACATGTCTAATTCATTCTCCGTCACCTGCCACAGCATTTCATGCTTAACTTGCCAGCTGGCCTCCATTCCTGCCCCTACAATGCACTCCACACACAGCGACCAGGACCATCTTGAAACGTGACTCAGACCACGCCTCCCCTCTTGGTATTTTCAAGGCTGCCCACTGTACTGCCGGGCCCCCCAGACCCATCTCAGTTACCATCACTGTTCCCCTTGCTCTCTCAGCTTCGGCCACACTGGCCTCCTCTTATCTCCTCGACTATGCCAAGCTTCTCGCTCTCACCTGTTTTGTCTGAAATGTTTTTCCCCAGGCTTCTGCCTGGCAGACTCTTTCTTATCCTTCAGGTCTCAACTTTCCTGGCATTCTCATTTAAAGTTGCCTTTCTTACTCCCTGATGCCCTCTGGCTCCGACTCACTGATTTACTTCCCAGTATCTTTTAATTTATTAATTCCCTCCCTTCCCCACCAAAGCCTAATCCTCAAGGGGAGGAATCCTTTGTGCTTGGATCACTGCTGCGTGGCCAGCACCCAGCCCAGTGTCCGGCACACTGTACACACTCTATAAATATTTGTTAAATAAATGAGTCATATCCCTGATCACTTCCTCATCCTACAAACTCTCAATTCTCCCCTGGACTTCCAGGAAGCTGTGCGTTTTTAGTGTTCCATCTACTTCCCTGACTCATCCTCCCTTTCTGCTTTGCTGGGACCCAGTCCTCCTACCTCATACTGATGTGTTCCCCATGGCTCTCAACATAATGTTAATGAATCCATGAACAAATAATGTATTGAATACACTGTAAACTACAGAGAGAGAACTTCAGAGTCGGGAGGCAGCTGGATGGCCATATGGACCTGCAGCTAGACTACCTGGCTCAGGACGCAGCTCAGCCTTGAGAATTTCAGAATGTTACATAATCTCCCTGAGCTCATTTCCTCCTTTGTAAAGTGAGGCTGAAAATCTCTGCCTACTGCCAAAGTTACTGCACAAATTAAGATATTATAGATGGAAGAAAAAAAAAAAAACGGGAATATGGCTAAAACAGTGCTTAGAGGAAAATGTATGCACGAATTCTTATATTGAAGAAAAGTCTCAAATCAATCACCTATGCTCCTCCTTCAAGAACCCGGAAAAAAAACAAAACCTAAAGAGCAGAAATCAACAAAATCAAAAACAGCAAAGCGGAAGAGAAAAAGCAAAAAGCAAGAAAACAAAGAGGTTTGTCACTGGTTTGACAAACCTGCAAGAGTGACAAAGAAAAAAGGGAAAAGACACAAATTTCCAATAACAGGAATGAAACAGGGACTATCACTGCAGGCTACAAACAACTCTACACACTTCAGTGAAATGGACCAACTCCTTGGAAAACACAAAGTACCACAACCACAACTCATCCACTAGGGAATAATCTAATTCGTTTTATAACTATTAAGTAAATTGACTTCATACTTTTTTTTAAAAATCCCAAAAAAGAAATCTCCAGTCCCAGATGGTTTCACTGAAGAATTCTACTAAACATTTAAAGAAAACTAAACACCTATTCTACGCTGTCTCTTCCAGAGGAAGGAACACTTCCCAGTTCATTTTATAAACCTAGCATTGCCCTGACACTAAAGCCAAACAAAGACAGTACTAAAAAAAAAAAAAAAAAGGCCCCCACAAGCCAGGCACTGGGGCTCACGTCTATAATCCCAGCACTCCAGAAGGCTGAGGGGAGAGGATGGCCTGAGACCAGCCTTGGCAACACAGTGAGACCCCACCATCTTTAACAACAACAACAACAAAAAATTAAATTAGCCAGGCATGGTCCCAGCTACTCAAAAGGCTGAGGTGGGAGGTGAGATCATACCTGGGTGACAGAGCAAGACCCTGCCTCAAAAAAAAAAAAAAGAAAAGAAAAGAAAGAAAACTACAAAAAAAATCTCTCATGAATATAGACACAAAAAAACTCAACACAATATTAGGGACAGAATTCAGTGATATATAAAAAGAATCCCATTATATTGCATTTAAGTAGGGAAGTCTTAAGTATTTTAATATAGTTAATCCTATCCAGAAGCATAAAAAGTCTCTCCACTTACACCTTCATTTCTCCTATCAAAGTGTCTTGCATTCTCACCCGTGCTGTGCACCTCATATTAAGGCAGTCTGCATTTTACACTTCCTGCCCATGCCCTCTCCTGGTTCTCTTTCTCTGACCCCTTTTCACTGCTCCCCAAACGTAGCTGTTCCCGCAGGCTTGTCCTCGACCTCTTCTCTGCCTTCACCTCCCAGAATTTGCCAGTGAGCTTCGGTTAGCCCCCGATTGGCTGACTCTCAAATTTACTTTTCCCATCTTCACCTCCTTCCTGATATCCTTTTTCCAGTGGTCAGCAACACAGCCATCTACACGTCAAAGGTCCAATGGCAGCAAGCACATCTTCCATGACTAGAAGGGGATCGTGACAGTGTCTTCTCCCAGGGGGAAAAAAACTAAAATAGTTGTATACAGAGATTTATCATTCAGATTGTGGCCAGCGTCCTACCTTTTACTCTTTTCCCTAATTAGACATTTTGGTGACAAATGCAAAGTAGAAGTCTCTATCTGCTAGCTATTCACTGAAGGGCTGAACCAAGCTGTAGCCCTGGAAAGCTACAATGTAATCACTCCGTTCCAGAGTCTGAGCAGTGGGCTGAGAAGTCGGGGCTCAGAGTTCCAATCCAGAACTGTGCACGTGCTGGTGTTCTCCTTCACCTTCTCACCCCTCCACCTCCAAGTACCAGGGCCCTCCTCCTCTCGCATCCCTTATCTCAACAGCAAACTGCGATTATCAGCAGGAACATTACTCACGGCCTTGCTTTCAAGAGTTTGTTGATATAACAACCATCCTACGGACTTGACTTTTCTCCTTGTAAAACAAAAACACTGATATTGAAACTTCCCATCTCAGATCTGGGATACGTCTCTATTTAGGTCTTCTTTCGCGTCTTTTAGTAAAACTGTATAATTTTATATGCAGAAAATTATCAGACTACAATGCAGCTCTGAAAGAAAGAAAAAAAAGTTAAACTACACTAAAACACTCACCTGGAGAGACAGGAGGCGCAACGGGGAAGAATGGAGTCACTGCTCCATCTGGCTATTATGCCTTCCACGTGGAAGGTATGAAGGGAGAACAGGGCGAGAAACAGAGAGGCTAGACGCTTTCCAGATGTTCCCAGTGAAACCTTCAATGGTCTCTAATATCTTAAATAATTATGATAATAGCTAACAGGTATTGAATGCTCACTATATGCCGGGTTAAACCTACTACCACATATTCCTCAACCCACTCACTTAATCCTCACAACAATCTTGTGAAGTGGATTTACTGTTATTCCTGTTCTGTACATGAGGAAACCAAAGCACAGAGGCTAATTAGCCATAAGTCACCCTTGTTACGTGGTGAAACTTGAATTCAAACCAAAGCAAGCTGACTGTAAGGCTCATACCTTTAATGCCTTAATTATGTTACACTGTCTATATTAATACAAGTAACAATGCAAGCAGGCACACACACATGCCTATCATGTGTATTTTTACATTCTCCATATCACTGCTACTCCACTGTAACCATGAATAATAATTACAATTGAAACACATAATATTCCTCCAAAACCGAAAGTCAACACTATATTCAAAGTATCTACCTGCTAAAGAGAATAGCAGACTTAGAGCAAAATATGTTTGCCAGTGTGCCTTTGACCCACCTGTATATCTGTGCTTATAGTACCATTTTCTCTTTTTCATTTAGGTCAAAATGGGCCCATCAAGTGGCAGAACTCCATGACAACCCAGGTGCGGGTTCTACAGAGCTGTCTGCACGTTGCTGCCATTGCTGCCATCACCAGGAGCCCTTCCAATTAGGTAAAGAGAGTTCTCCACAGGAAACCATTTCAGTGAGGTCGTTGAAAGCAGTATTTCAGAGGATTGTTTTGTTTTGAAGTACTAACAACCCAAAAAAACATCATTTCC
Organism: Mandrillus leucophaeus; assembly: GCF_000951045.1. Taxonomy (NCBI): domain Eukaryota; kingdom Metazoa; phylum Chordata; class Mammalia; order Primates; family Cercopithecidae; genus Mandrillus; species Mandrillus leucophaeus. The sequence continues at coordinate 3,277,095 of NW_012102654.1, read as the reverse complement.
TGATTTCCTTACTAAGTACAGGCATGACAAACAGCCTGTCAAGGCAAGACAGTACCTAGTTCGTGAAGTCAGGAAGTATGTTAATAAGCACTAAAACACATTTCCCAACGCGATCACTGATTTGTCTTCTGTTTAAAAAAAAGGCACTTCCCAGGGAAGCTAATTGCAGATAAAGAGTAAGCTGTAAGAACTACATATAGACACTTCCCAAGTTACAGGAGACCAAGGCTCTATGTTTTCACAATCCAACGACCACAGTGGTTTCTTACTGGATAATTTAGCCTGGATGAAAAAAGCGAAATAGAACATCCTCAGCAATTAAAAAACAAAATGAAGTGTGAAAAACTGGTTGTGCCTTGACCTACTGACTCGAGAGTGAAGATTATGATGCAACCAGAGAACCGGAGTTTGAGCCACCCTCATGGCTGTTAGAAAGGGAAAACAAGTTATTCTTTGGGTTTAAGAGCAGATTTCTAAATCCCAAGGTGTTCCACAAATGCCACTAGCAGACAAATCACAAAATACAAAAGGAACTCATCAATAAGTGGTGAGCATTCCTTCCGCTGCTCAATATATAGATACTAAAAAGGAAAATGAGGCTATTGATTATCCCAAGTCATCTGTTTATTTGGCAACAAACCTGAGCCCAGAAGTCTCAACTCGCTGGGTAAGTCCTCAATTTGAAAATTATGCCATTGCCTTACCTGTTTCCCTTCCCACCAGTTTGCTAATGTCCCACAAATCCAAATCGTATTGTCTTACCAGTCAAGTTTAACTAGGTGTAAAAATCAGATTCACCACTTAAGAATTTTTTCAAATAATAAACCGGGGCCCAAGCTACTTTAACTAAATCGGAATTCCTAGGTGTGGGGGCCAAACTCCTGCAGTTTGACAAAGTTCCCAGGTGATTTTAATGCAGAGCACCCAACCCTAACTCCAAAACCATTGGTCTAATGAAGAACTGATAGTAATGGAGATTCAGATTGATGGCAGCCGAATCAATGTAACTGCAGACAGCTGAAGAAGACAAACAGCACTATCCCTTAGCTAATGCAGAAAGTCCACACTACAATGCACCACACGCCCTTGGAAGATGGGGAGAAGAGGGCTTTATCATAATTGCTACTGATTTATATTTACAGTGTGCTAGGCACAGTACTCTAGATAACACACTTCACACATATTATCTCATTTCATCAGCCACATGGGATTACTGTCATTCCCACTTCACCTATGAAGCAGTGGCATATCACTGAGGCTAGGAAACTTGTTCAACGCAATACAGCAACCAAGTTACAAATCCAGGTCTGTATGACCTACAGCCCTGTACACTGCTTCTCACTTACCTACCATTTGTTTACTTAGAGGATTCATTTTGGCTTAATTCATTTTACAATCAATATGTATTACTTTTGTAATTAAAAATATTACCTTGTTGCAATCTTTTTTAAAAAACACCTCACTACATTTTTCAATAAATAATGTGACACATCTACTTGGGAAAAAAAAATAAAGTCAGATTACTACATGACAAACCAAATCCAAAAATAAGTTCCAGATGCATTCAAGAGTTAATTATAATAAATGAACTGTAACAAGAAAAGGAAAACATAAGTGTAATTTCATCTCAAGTTAAGCATAGCCACTTTTCCAGGAATCCAAGCAGAATTAAAATCCAGAAATGTTCAACAGGTTTGACTCTATAAGAATCAAAGGATTCTAAGTATTCAGAAGGGAAAAAAAGCTTAAATTTGATTAAAAACTGGGAAGCCTGTGCAATATGACAGAATTTTAAAAAGGCAATCAACAGTGGTCAACGGATATAAACAAGAAATTACACAAAAAAGGGTTCAAGTGATAAACATGTTTATATATTTAACCTTCCTAGCGATCAAAGAAATGCACATTTCAAACAAGATACTGTGGTATTTTCCACTAATAAATCATCAAAGAATTGTAAAATTATAATATCTGGTGCTAAGCAGGATCCAGGGTAAACATTCCCACACTTGGCTGCTGGGATTCCAAGTTGGCACACCTTTCTGGAGCACAATTTGGCAGTAACAGAAACAGTGAAACTGTGCCTGTCCTCTTTCCCTGTAATTCTACCCCAGAAATTATTCTTAAAGAATCGTGAGTGAGAAAAAAGAGTTAACTTCCAAAATGTTCATACTAAAACATTAAAATAAAGTGATTAAAGTACAGTACAACTCTGAACTATGCTGGCTGCCACAATGTGGCAGGTACTCTTGTGTCAGTAAAAACGTAAACTGAAAAGTAATTTGCCATTTGTAAGAAAAAAACCTTCAAAATTTTCTTATCTCTGATTCAGCAATTTCACTTTCTAGGAACGTATTTTAGGTGAGCAAGATTTGTATATAAAGATGCAATCACCTCATTATTCTTTATCATCTATATAAAATATATAAATTAAATGTCCAGGACTAGGAGCAAGGTTAAACAATGTGTGACTGTCACTGATATGACTATCATACCATTAGGAAGCTTTTCAATGGTTTTAAATAAAAAGAAAAGATGTTCACAATATAATGTTAACCGGAAAAATACAGATTCAAAGCCATATACGCCGTATAACAAGTTTAAAATGCATATGTATATATTTCTGAATAGAAAAACAGAAGCAAAAACACCAACAGAGGCACTTCTAGATTGTGAAATTATAGGTCATTACTGCATTCTTCCTGTCTTTCTCACTCTCCCTCCCAAAATGAGATGCATCATTTTCATAAGGGCTGGGTAGAGATGTAGAAACAAGGTTTTTAAATACGGTCTTCAGATGGATTTTGCTAACTTATTCTCAGAACAGTCAACTTAGTATACAAGTGCCTAGAGTATAAACTAATCTCTCTAACGCTTTCCGCTTCTCCAAAACACATGATTTTTATTTTATGCTGTGGAGGCATACAACTGATGTCGTTCGTGCCCTGGGCCTCCCTGAATGAGACACAGAAAGTGAGGCAAGTTTGCTAAGCCATGCATAAATCAGTTTTTGGTTTGTTTTTTTTTTTTAAGAGACGGAGTCTTACTATGATGTTGCTCAAGCTGGTCCTGAACTCCTGGACTCAAGGTGAGTGCTGGGATTACAGGTGTGAGCCACCGTGCCCAGTCTTAAATCAGCTTATGACTCGGGCATCCTCCTTCACCCTTCGTGGGTGAATTCAGCTTGAGACGCTTTACCATCCCATCATCATTACCATCTTTCTGATTCATCAGGTCCCCTAACTTCCCAGTTCCTCCTTCTTGACTCACAAGTTCCTTATCCTTTGTTAACTCATAAATTAAGGGGTTAGACCAGATGACCTCAAAGATCCTTTTAGACTCTAGGCCCTCAGTGACTGACAATTGTCTTGCTTCCAGAAAGCACAAAAACATGTTTTACTGTGGGGAAAATTTCACCACCCTATCTACTCAAGGCAGCAAGGCCATTTCCAAGACCTCCTTCTCGTTTCACCTCCAAGATTTCAAGCATAAGGCTCTCCTTTAAGGCCCCTCTTAATTTTCCACAGACTCCATTAATAATTTGGGATCCCATCAACTATTTTCTGCATTTGAAGCCACTGTGCTTTTTATATTTTACAGCTCTATTTCAGAAACAAAGGAAGCCGGATGCTGCAGCTCACGCCTATAATCCCAGCACTTTGGGAAGCCAAGGTAGGTGGAAGTTCAAGACCAGCCTGGCCAACATGGTGAAACCCCATCTCTACTGAAAATACAAAATTACCCAGGTGTGGTGGCGCGCACCTGTAATGTTAGCTACTCGGGAAGTTGAGGCAGGATAATTACTTGAACCTGGGATGCGGAAGTTTCCAGTCAGCTGAGATCATGCCATTGCACTCCAGCCTGGACGAAAAAAGCGAGACTCTGTCTCAAAGAAAAAAGAAAAGAAAAACAAAGAAAGGAAGCCATGCTGGAAAGAGTACATCAAAATTGCTGAAAAAACATGTAAAAGCAAGTTGGAGAAGAGGTTTGAAAGGGAAAGCAGTCAACAAAGCAAACATCCAGGACGTTAACCATTAATGTTATTGACCAGTCCAAAAGGTACTGGATACAGCCAAATGAAGGAATATACCAAAGAAAGGGCATGTGTGTGAGGGGTGGCGCTCTAAGGCAGGCACCCGCAAGTGGCAGCTGCCTGCTTTTGTAGATAAAGGTTCACTGGAATACAGCTTTGCTCATTCCGTTATGGATTCCGTTTGTATGGCTGCGTATAGTAGGCATTCTTATATATTATGTATATGATGCTTTCACTCTCCAACAGACTCTACAGTTCATCTTCCTATGGCTCCACTTCTAGACTTTTAATGGGTCATTTGGGTGTGAGTAGTATCCTACACTGCACTTTATGGCCTAAGTGTGGGAGAGGGAAGTATGTTAGTAATGAGTCTCCACATTCCTCTTCTATTTTCAAGATCACAGGTTTTTTAAATCCTGCTTCTCTTCTCCCTAGTAACATCACCCAAGAGGTCTGAATGACTGAAAATTTAAAAGGACTGTGCAACTGATTCCGCCAAGAAAAGAAAAGATGAAGCTTACAGGTGAGCCCACCTCTGTCCCTCTGGAGCTCATCAACTCTCTCTGCCTGGGCTATGCTATTTCCATGAAACCTCTAAAAGTGAAAAATCCTTTCTTCCCTCTTAGTCAACTGCCCTATCATTGAAAGTCTTCGAAATGATAGTTGCCGAAATGAAGAGGTAACAAAAATAAAACAGAAATATGTTAACAGAAGTTTTCTGAGCTAAACTTAATAACCAGTGAATGGAGTGGGCAGTTTTAAGACGTTATGAAAGGTCCTGGTTTCATATTCCTTGCCTCACTCTACAGTAACATGCCAAGGCACTCGAACCTTTACCAAGAGTAGGTCTTGTGGGACCTTCATTTTTTCTCCTAACACCGGAGTCTACAACAGGGAATCCCTCCCACCCCCCTCCAGAAGACCACCAGCCTCAACTGAGACAGGGTCTCCGCATCACTCCTGCAACCCCTCATCACCCATAACCCTCCAATCCACAGCTGGCCTAGGGTCCTGCGGAAAAGAACCGGTCTCTGTCTAGTCTAAGACATTCTTCTGCTGGCTTCAAACCACCCTCTGGACTTGCCCTCTCTCCTAAAAATACATTTCCCATGCTCAGCCTGGCCCCTGACTTACTTCTCTCCAAACTGTTCACTTAAAATCTTTTTACTCTGAGATCAAAACTCTGAGGCCTCATCACTGAAAGATCCCAACTACACACCAAATATTAACAGTTTTCCCCCACTAGAAAAGCCAGAGGTGGAGGGATACAGATATATGCCTGTCAATCACTTTTTAGGTAGGTATGCCCCTCACATCTGGATATTAAACACGTTTCCAGAAGTCAGAAGAGCCACAATTCCGACTCCTCCAGAAAGCACTTAGTTAAGCTAGATTCTCTCATGCTCGTGAGTTCTTATGATCCTTCGGGCCCCCCACAGGCAAAAGAATGGGGAATTCCCACAGGATAAGGTATTTTTAACACACCAAATAACAGTTTAAGAAAACAGTTCTTTCATCACAAAATATTTAAAAGTCCCTCTGCTAAACAGCAAGTCGCTGAAAAGGCTTCGCTTCGCTCCAGACTCTGTGCCCCGCTGTTACTATACCAGCACACAGGTCACAGACAGTCACCGTATCAGAATGCAGGACTCGCTGGCGAACAAAATACAGAAAACTGCAGAGTCTGCATGGCTGCAACACACAATGCCTTTAAAAACAAAAGAACACACGGGGAGCTCGGCCAGTAAAAATGAAGCTACCTAAATTGGACAAAGAACAGGACAAAGTGACAAGAAATGCTAAAGACGCCTCTTAAGTAAATCACATATGGGGAAAAAAATGGACATGTGGTGGTGTTCTGCGCTTCCTCCTCCACCAAAGCAGTCGAACCAAGAAGACTTGATGAAGCTTTTGGAGTTTTTAAAAGGGGAAGCAAAACAATCCAGGTTGCGGGGAAGGGCGGGGGTGGGGTGGTG
>NW_012102654.1:3260349-3269636 GCF_000951045.1 Mandrillus leucophaeus | reverse complement strand
GCGGAGGGCAGGGAGGATGCTCCCGGCGGCGCGGGAACCGGCTCTGACTCCCGAGCCACCGCCGCTTCCGCAGTAGCGCTGGCCCAGGAAAAGTCAAGTCACAAACCCCTGAAATCTAAAACTCCATCCCCAGAGAAAAGGCCTCCAAGGACGGGCGCCGTGCGCGGCAACGGCCTGCAGTTTTGAAGCCCTTTGACTATTTCATAACAAAGACAAGGCCGGACGGCTTGGACGCTTAGGAAAATCCTGGGGCTTTGCAAAAACAACAGGTTAATCCAGTCGTGTGAGATATCACCAAAACAAGACAGGAAAGGAGGACACCGTGTCAATGCTGAAGAGCCAGCCCCTGTGAGCCCCAAACTGCACATTTTCCACAGTCCCAAGGAACACGTAACTGTGTTTCCACACTTGGCGAAATCAGGACAAGACCTCTTGGATAATGGAACAGGGGATGGGGATGGGAGCAGGCACCCTACCTGGTCACCTGCTTAACTTAGAAACCAGCTTTTAAAACCTGTAACTGCAGTATGAGCTACGATCAAATTTGTCTCAATGTATTTTTTTTTTTTTTAATGTTTTTAGTACCCAGAACACAGGGCTTCTACTTCAGCGTTTCCTCGCCAGGGAACCCCAAACACACAGGGCCTGGAGAAGCCGGGTAGAGCCCGGCCAGGCTGGCTTCTGGCCCTGCGCTTGGGTGGTCGGCTGCCTTTAGAAGAACTGCACCCCAGAGACAGGCTCGCAGCTGCCGGCCTTATCCACTTGCCCTTCCTGCTGGAGCCCAGGCCCAGTGCTCCAGCGAGGAGGCTGAGAAAACGGTGAAGACTGATGCCCATGGGGGACAGCTTGGGCTAAGGATGACGTTTGCAAAACAAACCTTTAAAAACCCATAGCAACCTGTTTTCTAGAGCACACTCTTCATCTCTCCACCCCCAAACCAGTCCCTACTCGGATCCTCCTTTTCCTATCCTCTTTCTCTTGCTTTCCCCTCTCCTGTTCACTCTTCCTGTCCTTTCTTCTTGATTACTATAAACAAACGCTTTCCAAGTCTTATCGCCATCAGATGTGTACATACGCAACCCCTTACTGTTACCAATTTGTTGAGGAAAGTCAAGAGAGGAGGAGGAGGCAAAGTTTAAAAAGCATTGCAGGAAATGAAAATGGAGTGAGTGTTGCCTGGGTATCATAAATTCTTTTTTTTTTTTTTTTTTTTTTTTAACAATTCCTCTACTTGGCTCTCCTCCAAAGGTACGCGGCGGTAGCAGGTAGGGGCTTGGCAGTGTGGGAGGAGATACCACAGAAGACGGAAGAACTACCAGGCCTTGGTTCATCTCCACACTGGCGAGAGAGGACGTGCAGGTACCTGCTACCTGTTGGACTGTCTTCTTTTACGTTGGAGTAACTTAACACATTGCTGCCCTTAACTTTGACTTACTTGCTTTTAAAGATGATGAAGCTGGCCAGGCGCAGTGGCTCAGGCCTATAATCCCAGCATTTTGGGAGGCCCAGGCAGGTGGATCACCTGAAGTCAGGAGTTCGAGACCAGCCTGGCCAATATGGTGAAACCCTGTCTACCAAAAATACAAAAATTAGCTAGGCGTGGTGGCACATGCCTATAATCCCAGCTACTTGGGAGGCTGAGGCAGGAGAATCGCTTGACCCCACGAGGCAGAGGTTGCAGTAAGCCAAGATTGCGCCACTGCACTCCAGCCTGGGCAACAGAGCAAGTCTCCGTCTAGGGAACAAAAAAAAAGATTATGAAGCTTTAGGGAACAGGGATATTCACCTGCTGCTGACCCCCCCTCCGCTTTGATCTTGTGAGCCTGCACTCTCCTGCTCCCCTCTCTGTCTCCTGTTCCTTCTCCTACCTTGTGTTCTCTGTCAATGATATGACTGGGGCTACTTTCTTTTTTCCTCCTCACACTCTCTTCTTGCTAATTTCAGCCAATTTCCTTGCATCATCTTCATCTGCAAGCTGGTCCTTTACAGCAGAGCTTGGGGCCCTGCTGCCAGTAGCACTCTGGACACCCTCCCATCATCATCATCATCCTTATTTTTATTTATTTTTTGGAGACAGGATCTTGCTCTGTCACCCATGCTGGAGTGTAGTAGTGCAATCACAGCTCACTGCAGCCCCGATGTCCCTGGGCTCAGGTGTTCCTCCCACCTCAGCCTCTGGAGTAACTGGGACCATACATCCCTGCCACCGTGCCTAATTTTTGTTTTTTGTTTTTGTTTTGTTTTGAGATGGAGTCTCACTCTTTTTGCCCAGGCTGGAGTGCAGTGGCGTGATCTCGGGTCTCTGCAAACTCCACCTCCTGGGTTCAAGTGATTCTCCTGCCCCAGCCTCCCAAGTAAATGGGATTACAGGCACGCACTACCATGCCCAGCTAATTTTTGCATTTTTAGTATAGACGGAGTTTCACCATGTTGGCCAGGCTGGTCTCGAACTCCTGACCTCAAGTGACCCGCCCACCTTGGCCTCCCAAAGTGCTGGGATTACAGGCATGAGCCACCACGCCCAGCCTAAGTTTTGTTTTGTTTTGTTTTGTTTGTAGAGATGGGGTTTCACCATGTTGACCAGGCTGGTCTCAAATTCCTGAGCTTAAGCAATCAGCCTGTCTTGGCCTCCCAAAGTGCTAGGATACAGGTGTGAGCCACCACCCAGGGCCGTCATCACCCTATTAATATATACTTTATGAATACTTAATTGCCAGGCAATAAGCTAAACCCTTTTATTCACTGCCTCACTTGAATCCTTACAGGGAGGTATTGGCTGCCAGATAGGGAACTGAGACTTCAAGAAGCTAAATAAATAAGGTGTCCAACACCACACAGCATGGAGCAAAGGACACATGGGACTCCAAATCTTCCTAATTCTTGAGCTCATCTGACTATCTCACCAGGGCCTTAAATTTAATATATCCCAAACCGAACTCATCTTTATCCCTTCCCACTTTGCACTTCTCAAATGTCCTTGTTTAAAATAGTTACCTTTATCTTTCCTAACCCAGAAACTCAAAACCTGACATCATTTTCAACTTCTCTCTTTACCTTCACATTCAATCAGTTTCCAAGACTTAAAGCCTTTACTTGTAGGATCTCTACCATTGATCCTCTACAGTTTCACACCTACATCCCATTCTCATTCCCAATCCCCGTAACTCCCCTCCTGGCCCATCCCTTAACACTAAAATCCTGGCTTGGAAAATATGGTCACGTTCACAGCAGCTGTCCTCAAGAAGGAAGCCAAGGCAACAGTATGCACAATGAAGTGAGTCTTCACTGTCTTCACTGATCTCTCCATATTTTGACATTTTACAGCACTTATTATCTCTACTTTGTATTTTGAAACTGAATCCAAAATAGTTTTGCATTGTTGTTTTTAACAGTCATGTATGTAGATTTTTTTTTTTTTTTTTTTTTGGAGACAGAGTCTGGCTCTGTCACACAGGCTGGAGTGCAGTGGCGTGATTTCGGCTCACTGCAATCTCTGCCTTCTGGGTTCAAGCAGTTCTTGTGCCTCAGCCTCCTGAGTAGCTCGGAATACAAGCACACACCACCATGCCTGGCTAATTTATTTTTAGTAGAGATGGGGTTTCACCATGTTGCCCAGGCTGATCTTGAACTCCTGAGCTCAGGCAATCTGCCCACCTCAGTCTCCCAAAGTGCTGGGATTACAGGCGTCAGCCGCCGCACCCAGCCCTGCGATGTGTGTAGATATTTATCTACATCTAGAAATTAGGAAAAGCAGGATGCATTGAACCTTTGGTACCCAGCAGCAGGAGCCTGTGGGTCTTCTGTCTGGAGCACAATCACAAGGACCGAGCATCAGCAGCATCCACTCTCCTTTCAGCTCCAAATTTTAAACTCCCATAAGAGAGACATCATTGGCCCAGCTTGGGTCACATGTCCACCCCTTTAATCAATCAGCTTTAGCCAAGCAGCAGGTCATCCTGGTCCAAACATCACAGCTGGGGGCCTCACCTGTAAATAGAGCTTGTTCCCAAAAGAGGGAGGCATGCACCATTCATTTGTTCATTCATTCAATCAGCAAACAGTTGAGCATCTATAGAAATATATGCAAGGTTCTATCTATTTATGCAAAATGTGTAAAACATGGCCCTGCCCTCACACCACAAAAGTTACCACATAAAAAGAAGTCACCAGATAAAAAGCATAACAGTATTCATAAGTACTCATGAGTGACCATCAGTTCAGTTACACATGATGGAAGATAATTCATTATACCTAGTATAAGCCACTGGCGGTAAAAGTAGTTAGCAGCAATGTGTACATAATCAACAAAAGCTCACAGCAGCACCATTTACCCAAAAACAGAAAAGTACCCAGATGTCCATCAGAGGTAGACCAGATAAACAAAATATAAAATATAACACCACACAACAGCTCACACCTGTAATCCCAGCACTTTGGGAGGCTGAGGCGGGTAGATCACTTGAGGTCAGGAGTTTGAGACCAGCCTGATCAACATGGTGAAACTCCATCTCTACTAAAAAATACAAAAATTAGCCAGGTGTTGTGGCACGTGCCTGTAATCCCAGCTACTTGGGAGGCTGAGGCAAGAGAATCGCTTGAACCTGGGAGGCCAAGGTTGCAGTGAGCCAAGATCACGCCACTCCACTCTAGCCTGGGTAAAAGAGCGAGACTCCATCTCAAAAAAAAAAAAAAAGTATATATATGTATAGTGTATGCATGCACAGAATACTTTACAGCAATAAGAATGAATGTTCTACAAATATACACAATATTGCTGACTCTTCCAATGTTAAACAAAAGCATCCAGACACACAAACATGTGTACAGTATATGATTCCATTGATAGAAAGCTTAAAAACAGGCAAAACTAATTCACTCTTACGGAGTCTTAAGTAAGGGGAACAAAAGGGGCCATCTGGGCAGTGATAATGCTGTTTCTGGAGCTGGGTGCTGGGTTCACAGGTGTGTTCAGTTTGTCACATTCATCAAGCTTACACTTCCCATACATCTTCTTTTCTATATGTATGTCATCCTTCAATAAAAAGTTTTTTAAAAATAAATAATTGGGCTTGTGTGGTGGCTCACACCTGTAATCCCAGCACTTTGGGAGGCCGATGTGGGAGGAGCACTTGAGTCCAGGAGTTTGACCAGCCTGAGCAACATAGGAAGACCCTGTCTCTAAAAAAAAATTTTTTAAAGCCTGGCATGGTGGCACACTTAGGTGGCTAAGGTGGGAGGATCGCTTGAGCCAGGAAGTCAAGGCTGCAGTGAGACGTGATCGTACCACTGCACTCCAGCCTGAGTGACAAAGCGAGACCATGTCTTAAAAAAATAAATAATTGGCACTCAAAGTAAGACACTTTTAATCTCCCTTGAACATCAGCACCATGATTATCGTAGAGTTGCCAATTATTCCCACACTCCCTGCCTCCTTCCCACCACCACCACCATTATGCCCCCTTCTTAGAGACATAAGACACCGGAGCCTTTGGAAGGAGCCACTATATTTACCGCATGACCTCCTCTCCTCTGGTCCCAGCCTACTGGACTTCTCACCTGGAATTGTGGGAACAGGTCACTGTAACTGAGTCACGTGACAGAGACAGTGCTTGACCTATTAATTTACACAGATTTGGGAGAAAGAATTTCTGGGCCTGTGCACAGTGATAAGCCCAGAAAGCTGGTCTGCAGAAAATAGAAGCAAATAGAGTCAGCATAGAGAGAGAAGCAAATAAACCCACCAGAGATGGAAGGAGAAGCCTCACAGGCTGTTGACATTGACCTCTGGTACCCACAGGTCCCAGCTGACACTGGGTGTCCATGTGATTGCTTATGTAGCCTTACTATTTAAAAAATCCTCATAATCTCAGCACTTTAGGAGGCCTAGGAAGGTGGATCACGAGGTCAGGAGTTCAAGACCAGCCTGGCTAACATGGTGAAACCCCATCTCTACTAAAAATACAAAAATTAGCTGGGCATGGTGGCTGCTGCCTGTAATCCCAGCTACTCAGGAGGCTGAGGCAGAGAATCACTTGAACCCAGGAGGCGGAGGTTGCAGTGAGCCGAGATGGCACCACTGCACTCCAGCCTGAGTGACAAGAGTGAAACTCGGTCTCAAAAAAAAAAAATCCTCATTTACTTAAATTAACATGAATACGTTTCTGTCTCTGGTCACCAAACATGGCTCTGACTAAAGTTACCATGTTCTTCCCTGGGAGTAACTAAGTAGTTATTTTGTTTGTTTGTTTGTTTGGAGACAGAGTCTCACTCTGTCACCCAGGCTGAAGTGCAGTGGCGCAATCTCAGCTCAGTGTTGGCAACCTCTGCCTCCTGGGTTCAAGCAGTTCTCCTGCTTCAGCCTCCCGAGTAGCTGGATTACAGGTATGTGCCACCATGCCCAGCTAATTTTTTGTATTTTTAGTAGAGATGGGATTTCACCGGGTTGCCCAGTCTGGTCTGGAACTCCTGAGCTCAGGCAATCCACCCACTTTGGCCTCCCAAAGTGCTGGGATTACAGGCGTGAGCCACCACACCCGGCCCCTAAGTAGTTATTTCAGAACCAGACTCTTAAGCACTTTGCATGTGTCATCCCATGTGCTCCTTTAATGACCCTAAACAATAAGGACCATTATTCCTTTGCCACAGATGAGAAAAATGAAGCCCAGGGAGGTTAACTAATTTGCCTAAATCGCCAACCTAGTAAGTGGTGGTGCCAGGTTTTGGACCCGAGCAGTCTAACTCCAGAGCCTGAAACTTTACCAACTCTACTCCACTGTGGTGCAAGATAAATGCTGACCATGGTGATGTGAACTGTCTGCTGCATTAGATTTAACAAAGGCATTTGATTTGTTAAATGAGTTCAAATGTAGAGATGATGCAAAAGATCGGCTGTCTAGAGAAGCTGGTGCACACATTTCTTTCACAAGGGAATTATCATTTGAGGTGTACATGCCAGAAAAATGTAAATTGCATAGAGTGTGACAAATATGCCCAGCAAGTCTGTGTTCTCTTACCAAGAAATTATTTTACACATTTCAGCAAATGCTCTCTTGGGGGCCCTCACTGATTGCTTATTTATCCCCACGTGTTTAATATCCAAAAGAAGGGGGTTTGAGTCCCACAGAAGGAGAAACTGGTGATAACAGTTACTTCAAGTCTCAGGGAGGGAGGTGCCTGAGTCATTTTCCGTGCTAATGGCTGCCAGCCCCACAATCCACTCAGCAAGCCTTCTAGATCAATCCCAAACAAGCCATTGGTGACCCCCAGCAATCTTCAAAGGGAATTATCAGTGAGGTTAAGTCAGATAAGAACTTAGTCTATCTGTAAAGCTTTGATTTTAAAAGAAAGTGCTGACAGCTGCTATTCAAGATCTCTTCTATATATAAATGACTAAGCAATTTTGTGGCTTATAATTAGAACAATGCATGACAATTTCTAGACTGAGGTTCCAAGGTTACTCTTCTCTTTGGTCTATCAGTGCCAAAAAGCCAAAAGGTCATCTTCTAAGGCTCCAGGGATAGCACTCATTACCCAGATAAATGGCTCACTCTAGAAGTCCTGACTTTGATGTTACCTTTTAAAAGTAGCTGGTTTTTGTCTGGCCAAAGGTGGGACCATTTGGGTGGCTCACAGATAATTTGTGGCAAGAACACTGAGTTAATATCAGTTTCAAGACAAGACACATTTTATTATTAAAGTATTTGTTAACTCATTACCTCATGTCATAGTATTTTCTGCCTTGCCATGTGGCTGTAAAAAAAAAAAATAAACACTCAAGTTTCACATTAGAAAGCTTAGCCTGATTCAAATCTGTTAGCTGTGGCCGGGCACTGTGGCTCATGCCTGTAATCCCAGCACTTTTGGGAGGCAGAGGTGGGGGGATCACCTGAAGTCAGGAGTTTGAGACCAGACTAGACAACATGGCAAAAAACCCATCTCTACTGAAAATACAAAAATTATCCTGGTGTGGTGGCAGGTGCCTGTAATCCCAGCTACTTAGGAGGCTGAGGCAGGAGAATTGCTTGAACCCGGGAGGCAGAGGTTGCTGTGAGCCGAGATCGTGCCATTGCACTCCAGCCGGGGCGACGGAGCAAGACTCCATCTCAACAACAACAAAAAAATCTGTTATCTGCATAAGACACCTAACCTGTAATGACCAATTAAGACTCAAATTAGCTAGCACCAACGGCGGGTATTAAAATGCCATCAAAATTTTCTAGGCTTGTACCTACAAATGTTCCCTAAGGCAAGCATAAAGGCATCTAACATTTACCCTAAATTATGCCGGTGAGTAGCAAAAATATGCTCAGTTAGACGCAACATGTCACAACATGGTCTGACTGTTGGAAGAACTTAGTGCAGTGAGAGCTATACCCAGAGGAAAGAAGTAAAATTAGGCAGAGTGTTGATGGCTGAGTTCCAGTGTCACATTTATATACAGCTCAATGACTCTAGAATTGTCCTTACACCAAAATAATGTTATTCATAGATTCAAAAAATCAACTGCTCACTACTTTCATTTAAAAATGCCTTGTGTGAACAAGGCGTTCCAACTGAAAACTGGCAAAATTCACAGAGGTTCTTAAAGCACATCAATTAGCTTCTTAGTCAACCAATTTGGCTGTAAAATCAAAACTGAAAGTGCAATTTCCAAAACTAATTATGCTACTTTTAAATATGTATAACTTGTTAATAACATTTGGACTTTATGTATGGAAAGAAACAGTAGTTTCCACCAAAGGGATTTTCAAAAGAAAAATATATATAGGTTTTAAACCAATTTATGAAGATCTGCAATAAGATTTTATTGAAGAGAAAGTTTTCCCCTATTTTCCTAAATATTACTCAAAATTAATTCTCAACCTAAAAGGTGATAGCATGATTCCAGTAGGGTCCAAGTCAATCCCAGAACAAAATAATAATTGATCCCTTTCCCAACCCAAGCCTTCAGCCTTGCAAACACTATGCCATAGATCAAAAGTGGAACCAAATGAAAATGTGACCATATTTCTACAAATCCATCAATTTGGAGGGCAAAAAACTAACAATCCAAAGCCCATCTCTAATGGATAGTGTTAGATATTTCACCCTTATGTCAAAAGAAACATGTATAATTACATCATCTAGGTTACTAAGAAAAGCATATATTTAAAGTGAAGAGGTGATTATTTAGAAAAAGGATACTTGACATAAATGATGCAAATAATAAAAAAATATATTAAACATCTGTGAAATGTATTAACTATGAAAGTCCTTTAAAAGCTCATGCCGAGCCTTGTATTACCTTT
>NW_012102654.1:3254244-3256144 GCF_000951045.1 Mandrillus leucophaeus | reverse complement strand
AAAAATTAGTTGGGTATGGTGGCAGGCACCTGTAATCCCAGCTACTTGGGAGGCTGAGACAGGAGAATTGCTTAAACCTGGGAGGCAGAGGTTGCAGTGAGCTGAGATCGCATCACTGCACTCCAGCCTGGGTGACAAGAACAAAACTCTGTCTCAAAAAAATACATAAATAAAAGAGTCATCTCTTCTTTACTGTCATTCACTCTTTAATCCCTGGGGGTGCTGGCTGCTGTCAATCTACTGAAACTGCTCTCATTAAGATAACCAGTGATCACTTCTAATATGAGGTTATCGAAAAAAACAAATTTTAAAAAAATGAAAAAAAAATAACCAGCAACTTCCTAATTTGTTATCCCACTTAATCTTTCAAGCTTCCCTTTGGAACTCTTCTTTAGAACTTAACAGACCTAGTCACTCACCTTCTTGAAATGGTCCAGTCTTTGCTTTGCCTCTCCCCATCCTTTCTCTTTTCTTTCACTGAGTCTTAATTCTCCACCATCCTTTAAATGCTTGTATGCCTGGGTCTCCACCCTTAGCCATCTTTTCATCACTAGGTGAACACTTCTAAGACTTCACCAGCCAAATCACTATCTTTAGGCCAGACCTTTCTTCTGAGCTCTTGAGCAAAACTGTCCATTGGATATATTGTCTAAGGTTTTCACAAACACAGTCATCCAAACCAAATTTATACAAACTGTTAACAAAATCATTATTTTCTCTCCCTTCCCCAATTCCCAATTCCTTCCCTTCCCTAGTAATCATTTTCTTTTTTTTTTCTTTTTGAGACAGAGTCTTCCTCTTTTACACAGGCTGGAGTGCGGTGGTGAGATCTCGGCTCACTGCAACCTCTGCCTCCCAGGTTCAAGCAATTCTCCTGCCTCAGCCTCCCGAGTATCTGGGATTACAGACATGCGCCACCACACCCAGCTAATTTTTGTATTTGTGGTAGAGACGGGGTTTCACTGTCTTGGCCAGGCTGGCCACAAACTCTTGACCTCAAGTGATCTGCCCACCTTGGCCTCCTGAAGTGCTGGGATTACAGGCGTAAGCCACCGTGCCCAGCCCCTAGTAATCATTTTCTCTAGTTTCCAGCTTGGACTGGAATGTCACTGTTATAGTCTAGCCAGGAGTCCAAGCTGGAAACATCAGTTGTTACCCTTGTATCTCCCTCACCTACCATGTCCAACTGGCTAGCAGGGCCTGACAGTCCCACCTCAGAGTCTCATGGCTTCCCGGAGTCCTGCTCTGTCCTACATGACCCCACTGTATTTCAGAGTGGGCTTCAGGGTCACATGGGCCTGTGTTCAAATATTAACTATGCCATAAACCTACTAATGACTGTTTTTGGTCAAGTGACTTAACCTCTCTGACCTCAGCTTTTTGTGATAATTAAATGAGATATCATATGTAAAATAGCTGGCACACAGTAAACACTCAACAAACATTCCCCTGCATCCCCTTCCTTCGGGTCTCCCTCGCTACCTGGTGGAATGCAGTATCTGCCTACTTGGTCTATCTTGTCCTTTCTCCTCCTAATTGCCCTAGAGTTAATTTTTCTAAAATAAATAAATCTGGTACTATCATCGCTGGCTTTAAAACCTTCAACATTTTCTTTTTTCCTGTGGAATGAAGTCCCAATTCCTTAATATAAATTGTAAGTTGCAGCTGCCTTTCTGGTCCCTGTTCCCTCAGCCCATTTACTCCAAAACATTGGCTTTTTGCCAGCCACTTCATGTACATACGGGCTTAATCTCCACACCTGCAGAGCCCTTTGGCTAATTCCCTTCCCCACACCAAGTTCTGTCCAATCGGCAAGAACCTCAAGGCCCACTTCCAAAACTATCACATAAAGGGTGACACCTATTCTTAAGTGGTTCAATTTTTTTTTTTTCTTTCTTTT
>NW_012102654.1:3249073-3252839 GCF_000951045.1 Mandrillus leucophaeus | reverse complement strand
TAGCTCAGTAATTCCTGAATAACAATTTGTTGACCAAGCTAGAATGAAGTTTTCATCAGTCCACAGTTAAATGCGAAAAGCACAGACAAGTTTGTGAGTTTTTAACAAAGTTGAATGATTCAATTGAAAGGATTCGACTTTATTCTGAGATTATGTCCTTCTCCCTTTTTAATGTTAAAATATGTTTTTATGAAATGACCATGGTGGTGGTCAATGGCAGCTTTTTCTGTATCTTTCTCACGTAACAAAACACTGAAATATACTAATTTTGGTATCCCCTACCCAGTTATTTTTTATTTTACTGGTCTATTAAATCTAAAAGTCTGGTAACTATAATACCAGTCTAGCCTGTCTCACAACACACATATATATTAAGGCATACGCTTCCCCCCAACGTCACCCCCCCCAATACAAAATGTTTTCGGAGACTTCCATGGCAGCCAGCCTCTGAAGAGGTCCCCAGTGATCCCCGCCCCCTGGTATTCACACTGTTGTGAAGTCTCCACCCACACCCCAGCTAGGATCCATCTTTGTGGCCAATAGAACACAGCAAAAGTGATGGTGTGTCACTCCCAGGATTAAGCGACATGAGGCGTTTCAGCTTCCATCTTGGTTGCTTTCTCCTTCTTAGATCACTGTGGGAGAAACTCACTGCCACGTTGTGACAACACTATGGAGAGGCCCAGGTGAGGGACTGATGCTTCCTGCCAATGGCCACATGAATAAGATTGGGAAGAGATCCTTCAGCCCCCGTCAAGCCTTCAGATGACTGCAGTCTCACGAAAGACCCTGCGCCAAAACCACCCAGCTTGATGAAATAATCTGTACAACAAATCCCCATGACACAAGTTTACTGTAACAAAGCTGCACATGTACCTCTGAACTTAAAAGTTAAAACAAAAACACCACCACCAGCAGCAACAAAAAACACCCAGCTAAGCCACTTCTGAATTCCTAACCTACAGAAACGGTGAAATAATAAATATTTGTATTTTCAAAATTAGCTGGGTGTGGTGCCATGTGCTTATAATCCCAACTACTTGGGAGGCTGAGACATGAGAATCACTTGAACCTGAGAGGCAGAGGTTGCAGTGAGCCAAGATTGTGCCACTGCAATCCAGCCTGGGCAGCAGAGTGAGACTGTCTCAAAAAAGAAAAGAAAAGAAAAATTAAAATTAATGTGCAGACTATTTTTTTAATTAAATAAATATTTGTACTTTCAACCATCAAGTTTGAGATAATTTGTTAAGGACCAACAAATAATAAATACAACCCTTTTATCCTATTTCAGCCGCAAAATGAACATTCCTGTAGCCCCCCAGGGATGCAATGTGGTGCGGTGCAGAAACTGTATTTATGGCTGAGTTGGAAGAGAGATTGGATCAGCAAAGACTGTGATCTCCTTTACCCTGGCTTTAGTTTCCATACTCTGACTTTTTTTCTCCCTGTTGCTTTTTCTACTTTTCTTGTGTTGACCAGGGTACTCAGTAAACCAAATAATCCATCTCTAGCAAGGGAAATCAATCCTGGAAGTTTATATGCTTAAAGGAATTACTTTATGTAAATATGGTATTTTATGAAGTTTTAGAAAACTGGTAAATGTCTATTGACAGAATCCCTAACCCCAGTTGTCCAAATCTTTGCTAGACTCATCCCTACCTCAAAAGAGGAGCATGTCTTATATTTCACTAAGAAAATAGAAGACAACAGATGTGAACTCTTTGAAATGCTTTCCTTCCACCTTTAAAACTATAAGTATTGAGGTGAAAAACTATTATTTAAGTAGATGCTAGAGTTCTTCTTAGGGATGGAAAATGCCTTATTTAGGAAACTACTTTGAAATGACATTTGAAGTATGGAAGAAGACAGGATGACTTAGAATAAAACTCGGAAGCAAAGAGACAGCTAGTCAGATCTATATTTTTTAAAAATCCAAAAGCATGGGGACTGGAGGAGAGGAAATGGAGGTGGATAAAAAGAGATGGGGCTCAAATAACAGTGTGGGAGGCTGGATCTGCGGGAGAGAGTTCCAGTGATAGGGGAGCTGGAGAGTGTTTAAAATAGAGATATCCATTGTCGGAATTTTAAGTTATTTGTGTTGCTAAGGATATAAAATCCCCTAAGCCTTCAGTAATATCTGTCACATGCACAAATGCCTTATGTGAGTGATCTGGGGGAAAATTAAGAAAAAAAGATTGTGAGGGGCTGAGTTCCACAACTGGGTCAGCAAAGAACCAAGAAATGAGAACAGCCACAGAAGTTCGGTAACAAGTAAGATAAAGAATTTAGTGGAAGCAGAAACTCAAAGCCAAAGAAACCATAAGAAGGGGAGCTTTCAGGAATTCACAGAAATCTTGGATTGAGTTTCCCAATGGATGCGGAATGGGGACTTAAGCCAATGTTACTTAAATCTCAGAAAAGAATGTTGCCTTAAGCTGACAGCTGAGTACATATTCACTGGTTCTTCTTTCATCTCTTCTGGCCCTTGACAAAGGGATGTCCCTAACTCCTTTCTGAAACTAGATGCTCCATTTTTTAATGTGATCTAATATCCTTCCTTTAAATCTTGTTTGATCAGTTATTCTCTTTGCTACATATATGGTCACTATCCTCCTTACTATAGGGTTTTACCCCCATTCCGCTTATAAACAGGCTCAGTCTCAGGCTGGGGGGAAAATAAGAGAATAACTCAGCTCAAGCTACTATCATCTTACAACACGGGCACTGAACCCAGAAAGATTTAGATTTGAATCCTTGTTTCACTATGTATTCATGGTAGAACACCTTGGGCATATTACATAACCTCTCTATACTCTCTCCACTACAATTTCCTCATCAGAACATGGGGATAATAATGGTACCTACCTCATAGGAGTATTGTAAGGATTATCCCAGATAATCCATGTAAATTGTTAGTCCAGGGCCTGGTATACAGTAAGCCTTCAATAACATCAACTGCTGTCATCATCATCATTTGCCCAAATTCTTGAGTCATCTCAGGCTGGGCACGGTGGCTCACGCCTGTAATCCTAGCACTTTGGGAGGCCGAGGTGGATGGATCACCTGAGGTCAGGAGTTCAAGACCAGCCTGGCCAACATGGTGAAACTCTGTCTCTACTAAAAATTTTTTAAAAATTAGTTGGGTATGGTGGCAGGCACCTGTAATCCCAGCTACTTGGGAGGCTGAGACAGGAGAATTGCTTAAACCTGGGAGGCAGAGGTTGCAGTGAGCTGAGATCGCATCACTGCACTCCAGCCTGGGTGACAAGAACAAAACTCTGTCTCAAAAAAATACATAAATAAAAGAGTCATCTCTTCTTTACTGTCATTCACTCTTTAATCCCTGGGGGTGCTGGCTGCTGTCAATCTACTGAAACTGCTCTCATTAAGATAACCAGTGATCACTTCTAATATGAGGTTATCGAAAAAAACAAATTTTAAAAAAATGAAAAAAAAATAACCAGCAACTTCCTAATTTGTTATCCCACTTAATCTTTCAAGCTTCCCTTTGGAACTCTTCTTTAGAACTTAACAGACCTAGTCACTCACCTTCTTGAAATGGTCCAGTCTTTGCTTTGCCTCTCCCCATCCTTTCTCTTTTCTTTCACTGAGTCTTAATTCTCCACCATCCTTTAAATGCTTGTATGCCTGGGTCTCCATCCTTAGCCATCTTTTCATCACTAGGTGAACACTTCTAAGACTTCACCAGCCAAATCACTATCTTTAGGCCAGACCTTTCTTCTGAGCTCTTGAGCAAAACTGTCCA
>NW_012102654.1:3243600-3245061 GCF_000951045.1 Mandrillus leucophaeus | reverse complement strand
GGCCTCCCAAAGTGCTGGGATTACAAGTGTGAGCCACCATGCCCAGCCTATATTGTTGATAAGAATGGAAACTGGCATACTCATTATGGAAAAACAGTGTGGAGGCTCCTCAAAATATTAAAAATAGAACTACCATATGACCCAGCAAACACACTTCTGTAGTATTTACCCAAAGGAAATGAAGTCAGCATGTTAAAGATATATCTGCACTCTCATGTTCATTGCAGCGCCATTTACAATAGCCAAAATATGAAATCAACCCAAGTGTCCATCAAGGGATGCATGAATTTTATTCACTTTTTGAGACAGAGTCTCGCTCTGTCATCCAGGCTGGAGTGCAGTGACACAATCTCAGCTCACTGCAACCTCTGCCTCCAGGGTTCAAATGATTCTCATGTCTCAGCCTCCTGAATAGCTGGGATTACAGGCACATGCCACGGTGCCCAACTAATTTTTTGGTATTTTTAGTACAGACAGGTTTTCACAATGTTGGCCAGGCTGGTCTGGAACTCCTGACCTCAGGTGATCTGCCTGCCTCAGCCTCCCGAAGTGCTGGGATTACAGGCGTGAGCCAGTGCGTCTGGCCGGGATGCATGAATTTTTAAAATGTGGAATACTATTCAGCCTTACAAAAAAGAAGGAAAATTAGCCAGGCGCGGTGGCTCATGCCTGTATCCCAGCACTTTGGGAGGCCAAAGCAGGCGGATCAGGAGGTCAGGAGTTTGAGACCAGCTGGACCAACATGGTGAAACCTCGTCTCTACTAAAAATACAAAAATTAGCCAGGCATGGTGGTGGGCACCTGTAATCCCAGCTACTCAGGAGGCTGAGGCAGGAGAATCGCTTGAACCCAGGAAGCGGAGGTTGCAGTGAGCCGAGATCGTGTCACTGCACTCCAGCCTGGGTGACAAAGCGAGACTCAGCCTCAAAAAGAAGGAAATCTTATCATTTGTAACAGCAAGGATGAACCTAGAGACATTATGCTAAGTGAAATAAGCCAGGCACAGAAAGACAAATACTGCATTGATCTCACTTATATGTAGAATCTAAATAGGTCGAACTCATAAAAGAAGAGAATAGAATGGTGGTTGCAGGGATTGGGGGTATGGGGAGATGTTAGTCAAAGGGTACCAAGTTGCAGTTAGACAGGATAAATTGGTTTTGGAGATCTGCTGTACAGCATGGTGACTGTAGTTAACAATGTATATTTATAAATTGCTAAGAGATGGATCTTAAATATTCTCACCACACACACACAAAATTAAGTATGTGAGGAGATGGATATGTTAATTCATTTGATTTAATCGTTTTACAATGTGTACATAAAACATCATGTCATACCCTGTAAATATGCACAATTTTTATTTATCAGTTACACCCTAATAAACCTGGGGGGAAGAAAAGAAGAAACAGGGAAAGAGGATACTTCTTCTCTGGATATGCCTTTTTTTTTTTTTTTTTT
>NW_012102654.1:3238489-3240520 GCF_000951045.1 Mandrillus leucophaeus | reverse complement strand
AATTGGTAAATCTGTATTAAGATTTACTACTTTTGCAATGTTTCTGCAAGTTTGAAATTTTTTCAAAATTAACATTTTTTAAAATATTTTTTCTGAAACAGGGTCTCACTCTGTTGCCCAGGCTGCAGTGCAGTGCCAAAATCACAGCTCACCACTGCCTCAAATTCCTGGGTTCAAGTGGTCCTCTCACCCCAGCCTCCCGAGTAGCTGGGACTACGGGCATGTACCAAGATACCCAGCAGCATTTTTTATTTTCTATAGAAACAGGTCTTGCTGTGTTGCCAAAGCTGGTCTCCAACTCCTATCCTCAAGTAATCTTCCCACCTCAGCCTCCCAAAGTACTAGGATTACAAGGGTGAGCCATCATGCATCATGCTCAGTGAAAATAAAAAAATATTTTTACAGAGCCACCTCAGATGGAAATAATGCCTTCTGAAAACCAAAAAGCACTGATGATAGATAATATGACCACTATGAAGAAGAGTTTTGAGGTTCCTCAAAAAACTAAAAATAGAACTACCATATGATCCACCAATCCCACTGCTGGATATATACTCAAAAGAAAGAAAATCAGTATATCAAAAAGATAGCTGTACTCCCATGTTTATTGAGGCACTATTCACAATAGCCAAGATTTGGAAGCAACCTAAGTGTTCATCAGTAGACAAATGGATAAGGAAAATGTGGTGCATATACTTAACGGAGGACTATTCAGCCATATGAAAATGGGACCCTGTCACCTGCAGCAACATGGATAGAAACAGAGGTCATTATGTTAAGTGAAACTAGCCAGGCACAAAAAGACAAACTTCACGTTCTCACGTATTTGTGGGAGCTAAGAATTAAAACAACTGAATTCATGGAGATACAGAGTAGAACAACAATGGTTACCTGAGGCTGGGAAGGGCAGTGGTGGGGGAAAGGGGAGATGGTTAATGGGCACAAAAATATAGTTAGAAACAATGAATAAGATCTCATATTTTATAGCACAACACGGTGACCATAGACAGCAATAATTTATTGTACATTTTAAAAATAACTAAAAGGGTATAACTGGATTGTTTGAAACAGTTATAAATAAGAAGGATAAATGCTTGAGGTGACAGATATCCCCCCAAAAAAATCAATGAAAGAAATTGCAGACACAAATGAATGGAAAGATATGCTGTATTCATTGAATGGAAAAATTAATGTTATTAAAATGTTCATATTACCCAAGTGATCTACAGATTCCATGCAATCCCTATCCAAATTCCAATGACATTTTTCATAAAAATAGAAAAAATAATCCTAAAGTCCACATGAAAACACAAAAGATCCTGAATAGCCAAAACAATCTTGAATGAAAAGAACACATCATGACCTTATGTCAAAATATACTGCAAAGCTACAGCCATCAAAATAGCATGGTACTGCTATGAAAACAGACATATAGACCAATGGAACAGAATAGAGAACCCAGAAATAAATCCACACATTTATAGTCAATTGATCTTCCACAAAAGTACTGAGAACATAAAACGGGAAAAAGACAGTCTTTTCAATAAATGGCACAGGGAAAACTGGATATCCACATACAGAAGAATGAAATTAGACCTTTATCTCACACAATATACAAAAATGAATTCAAAGTAGATTAAAGACTTAAACACAAAACCTGAAACTGTAAAACTACTAGGAGAAAACACAGGAGAAAAGCTTCTTGACACTGGTTTCGGCAATGATTTTTTGGATATGACCCTAAAACACAGGCAACCAAAGCAAAAACAGACAAATGGGATTGCATCAAACTGAAAAGCTGCAGCCTGGGTACACTGACTCACGCCTGTAATCCCAGCACTTTGGGAGGCCAAGGTGGGGGCATCACTTGAGGTCAGGAGTTTAGGACCAGCCTGGCCAACATGGTGAAACCCCGTCTCTACTAAAAATACAAAAAATTAGCCAGACATGGTGGTACGCACCTGTAGTCTCAGCTACTTGGGAGGCTGAGGCAGGAGAATCGCTGACCCTGGGAGGCAGAGGTTGCAGTGA
>NW_012102654.1:3233478-3235699 GCF_000951045.1 Mandrillus leucophaeus | reverse complement strand
AAAAAAAAAAAAAGCACAAATATTAAATTCTAGCTTGCTTTTCAAAACATAAAAAAGAACTAATGTTGCTTGGTTTAAGCGGCTGTAAATGTTTTTGTTTTTACTATAAAAAGCCTGGATTGGGTTGTAATTATTGGTTTAAGTATTTGTCTTATTCTATTAGATTGAGAGCTTCTTGATGCAAGAACTTAAATTGCCTTTTGGAATTGAATAGTGAGACAACTATCCTAATTCAGGGCAATATTATTTGCCTGGCATGGCGTTATTAGACTACTTTCATGCTACAATTTAGGATCATAGTAGACAAGGCTGGACATTCTTTTTTTTGAAGAGGTAGGGTCTTCCTTTGTCACTCAGGCTGGAATGCAGTGGCACAGTCATTGCTCACTGCCGCCTTCAACTCCTGGGCTCAAGCGATCCTCCTGCATAGATGGGACTACATGAATGCCTCACAACACCCTGCTATCTTTAGTTTTTTTGTAGAAAAACTATGTTTTATGTTGTAGAAACAGTTTTTTTGTAGAAAAGCTATGTTTTATGTTGCCCAGGCTGGTCTTGAATGCCTGCCCTCAATGAATCCTCCCACCTTGGCCTCCCAAATGCTGGAATTATAGGCATGAGCCACCAGACTGGACGTTCTTTTTTTTGTTTTTTTTTGTTTTTGTTTTTGTTTTTTTTGAGAGAGAGTCTTGCTCTGTCTCCAGGCTGGAGTACAGTGGCGTGATCTCGGTTCACCGCAACCTCTGCCTTCTGGGTTCAAGTGATTCTCCTGCCTCAGCCTCCCGAGTAGCTGAGACTACAGGCGCGTGCCACCGCGCCCAGATAATTGTTGTATTTTTAGTAGAGACAGGATTTCACCATGTTGGCCAGGATGGTCTCAATCTCTTGACCTCGTGATCTGCCCGCCTCGGCCTCCCAAAGTGCTGGGATAACAGGTTTGAGCCACCATGCCTGGCCTAGACTGGACATTCTTAAAATGGGAACAAGAATAGAAAACGACCCTTTGGTTTGGAGCATAGCACAGTGCTGGCATTAATCTACTCAATGCATTGTTCTGTGTCTTTACAGAACCTTCTGCAGGCAAGACTGGAAAGTCCACCCCTGGTCCCAGGCAGATGCACAAACAAGCTGGTGTGAGGGAGAGAGAGGCCTCATGAAAGTTACAGCTGAATTTGCCATTGATGCCTAGGATTGCATCCCCTGGTATCTGTTTTATCACTTCCACTACATGCAGTGCAAGAGGGCAGCCCATCCTCGGTTGGCCAGAGGTTTTATTTTAAAACTCATGGACTAAGACACCAAACAGTTGGAACATACAGGGGAAATCATGCTCTTCCCTTCTCCCCATGCTTGCTTTGACCAAGAATCTAGGAAACTTTCTCTTCTCCACAGTATTGAAGCGATGGCATCTGTCTTAGTCCATTTGTGTTGCTATAAAGGAAGACCTGAGGCTGGATAATTAATTTACAAAGAAAAAAAGGTTTGTTTGGCTCAGGGTTCTGCAGGCTGCACAAGAAACATGGCACCAGCATCTGCATCTGGTGAGGGTCTCAGGCTGCTTTCACTCATGGGGGAAGTTGAAGGGGAGCCAGAGTGTGCAGAGGTCACATGGAAAGAAAGGAAGCAAAGAGAGAGGGGAGGGGGGGTGCCAGGCTCTTTTTAACACCAGTTCTCTCAGAAACTAATAGAGTGAGAACTCACCCACTCCTCCCACCATTAATCTGTTCCTAAAGGATCTACCCCCATGACCCAAGCATCTCTCATTAGGCTTCACCTCCAACACTGGGAATCAAATTTCAACATGACATTTGGAGGGGACAGACATCCAAACTATCTCAGCGTCCATCCTTCTCTCTGCGCACTCTGCTTACTTACTCTTCCTTGTAGAAGAAAACAATTCAGTGTGTGATGGATGAGACTAGGTGCAGGGTCACTGCACACTCACTGTCCAGGCTCCCTTTGAATTCCTCTTTTGTAGATGTCTGCCCACAGGCCACGTGCCTTCTTCTCTTCTCCACTCAGCAGCAGATACAGCAGTTTGCAGCGACTATGCCTATGTCCAAGGTCAAGTTCAATTCATGGAGAAAGAAATGAGAAGCCTGTTTTGGCCTTGGATCCAAGCCACCTTCTCCAGGCCAGCTTCAGTAGCAATCAAGCTGACATTTTAAACCCAGTCTGATTCCTGTGACTGTACCGTTTGGCTCTGGACTCAAAAGAGAGA
>NW_012102654.1:3230671-3233428 GCF_000951045.1 Mandrillus leucophaeus | reverse complement strand
TTCCTAAAGGATCTACCCCCATGACCCAAGCATCTCTCATTAGGCTTCACCTCCAACACTGGGAATCAAATTTCAACATGACATTTGGAGGGGACAGACATCCAAACTATCTCAGCGTCCATCCTTCTCTCTGCGCACTCTGCTTACTTACTCTTCCTTGTAGAAGAAAACAATTCAGTGTGTGATGGATGAGACTAGGTGCAGGGTCACTGCACACTCACTGTCCAGGCTCCCTCTGAATTCCTCTTTTGTAGATGTCTGCCCACAGGCCACGTGCCTTCTTCTCTTCTCCACTCAGCAGCAGATACAGCAGTTTGCAGCGACTATGCCTATGTCCAAGGTCAAGTTCAATTCATGGAGAAAGAAATGAGAAGCCTGTTTTGGCCTTGGATCCAAGCCACCTTCTCCAGGCCAGCTTCAGTAGCAATCAAGCTGACATTTTAAACCCAGTCTGATTCCTGTGACTGTACCGTTTGGCTCTGGACTCAAAAGAGAGAGGAAGATGAAGGACCTCTCAGAATCCCAACAGTATTTTACTAATCTTTGGATCCCAGCACCTCTCCTGGTGCTTGTTCTATTACAAGCCCTCAATAAAATTTTGTTGTCTTGAACTCAGAGTGTGTGGCACACAGGCAGATAGCTGCTCACAGCTATTATTGGGGTGGCTGTGTTTTTTTTTGTTTTGTTTTGTTTTTCTTTTTGTAACACAACAAAGTGATTTTTGGTGCTTTTCTAGTTTGTCAGAGGGCTCTGAGGCTATACAGAAGCAGCTTTAGTGAACAGAGGAGAGCGAGATGTGTCTTTGTGCTTCACAATGATTGCAATGCCAGAGTGATATCCCAGGGGAGCTGTCAAACAGCTTGACAGCAATTCTAGCAAGAAGTGGTAGAAACACAATTTTGCAATAATGATCATACGTTTTTTGAAATTTTCCTTTATCCTTGAAATGCCTTGTGTTGTTGAAAATCTATTCATTACTGTTCAGTCATCTGTAGCGAGTCATCCCTTCAGGTCTCTGTACCCGGAAGTTACAGCCCTGGGAGAATTTTGGCAGAGAGACAAAGGCTCCTAGGCACAGTGGGGGAGTCAGAAAGGTACAAGTAAATAGCAGCTCCAAGGAGTTAGATTTTTTTTAAAAAATAATAAAAGGAGGGGAAGTGATAAGAAATCATCTTCCTCAAAGGGGCTTTAGTTTTCTGAAAGCAGGCACCATAGCTCTTTAATATTTTTACTGTGCACATCTCTGGTGCTTTCATTTTCTTTTTCCTCTAATCTCTTCCATGCATTTCCTTCATTAATTATCCCTTTTCTCTCCAGGATGTTCAACTTCTCCCTGTCTCTACTGCCTCCTTCACCTCGACCTATCAAGATGTACAAGTTTCTTACATCCCCAGAAACTTCCAGCTACCCTCAGATGCTCACTCTCTTCCTTTCTCTTTGTAGCCAAGGGACGAGCCTATTCCAATGCTACCCAAAGCATGGGCTGCGGACCAGGAGCATCAGCATCCCAAGGGAGCCAGATTTGAAATGCAGTTCTCAGGCTCACCCAGACCTACTGAATCCGAATCTCTGCGGTTGGGGGTCCAAAAATCTGTTTCAACACACTCTCCATGTGATGCTTACGCACCTTGGGGTCTGAAAAGCACTGCCTCTACTTCCTGTCTCCTTTCACCACTTTGGGTGATCTTCCTCCGTCCCTTTAAGGCTTGCACCTTCCCCAGGGCTCTGTCCTGGGCCTTGGCTTCATTGCACTCTATCATTTCCCTACGTGATCTCATCCACCAAAGGTTGATTTGGTTATTTGTGTGTTTTAACATAGGTTTATACCAGTGATTCTCAAATTTATGTCTCTATCTCAGGACTGTTTCTCTGAGCCCTCAGAATGTCCAGTTGCTTTCTGGACTTGCTTACCAAAATGTTGCACAGTTCTCTAAACTATGTCTAAAACCAACTTACTATCTCCTAAACCCACTCTGCATCAATATCAATAATCTGGGTTGTATGACAGCTCTGCCACCCCCTTGGCCCCTGCCACCCTGAGATCCAGCTACACCCACTGCATTTATGCTTCCCGGTTCACTAACTGAAATGCACACCACAAGGTCTGGCCCACAGACAAGAGCAATCACGGAGCTCTTCAAGGATGCCAGGGCACCCCTCACACATTTATTTCTCACAATACTGATGAAACGTATGCCTTCTAGACCCTCCCAGGGTGGGTGAGTAGACCTCAAATGACAATTGCACTGTAACCTGCCAGTCCCTTAAGTCTTTGAATCCTTTCCTCCACATTAAACCAAGGCATGTCCACCATTTCCAGTTCACTCACGAGGACCACTTTTGAGTGTATGTTTCAGCCAGCCAGCCAACCAATCAGATTCAACACTTCCTTTTTATTCTATTTTATTTTATTTATTTATTTATTTTGAGACGGAGTCTCATTCTGTCACCCAGGCTGGAGTGCAGTGGCGTGATCTTGGCTCACTACAACCTCCGCCTCCCAGGTTCAAGCGATTCTCCAGCCTCAGCCACCCAAGTAGCTGGGATTACAGGCGTGCACCACCATACCCAGTTAATTTTTGTATTTTTAATAAAGACATGGTTTCACCATGTTGGCCAGGTGGGTCTCAAACTCCTGACCTCAAGTGATCCATCTGCCTTGGCCTCCCAAACTGCAGGATTACAGGCATGAGCTGCTGCGCCCAGCCGGATTCAACACTTTCTAACGCCCCAAGCTGCAACACTGAATGGAGAATC
>NW_012102654.1:3229679-3230621 GCF_000951045.1 Mandrillus leucophaeus | reverse complement strand
CGGAGGTTGTAGGTGAGGCGAGATGGTGCCACTGCATTCCAGCTTGGGTGACAGAACAAGACTCTGTCTCAAGAAAAAAATAAAAATATAAAATATATATATACACACACACACATACATAATATAATACACACACACACACAAAGGAAGAGAGAAAAAATGCTAAAACGTGGATGTGGCAAAACATCAAAAATTGGTGAATCTGAGTAAAAATAATTTCAAATGTACAAAAAAACTTGCAAAATGCTATATAATTCTGGCAACGTTTCCGTAAGTTTGAAAATATTTCAAAAGAAAAAAGAAAGGACAGGCAGGGTGGTTTGTGCCTGTAATCCCAACCCTTTGGGAAGCAGAGGCAGGAGGATCACTTGAGCCCAGGAGTTCAAGATTACGGTGAGTTATGATCCTGCCACTTCACTCCAGCCTGGACAACAGGGCCAAACAACTAGGCTATGTTTTAAAAATGTCAATGTCATCAAAAAAAGCAAGGGCAGAAGGAAGGAAAGGAGGAAGAGGGAGAAGGGGAGGGGGAAAGGAAAGGAAAAGGGAGACAGGAAGAAAGAAGGGGAAGCTGAAGAAACGTTCAAGAATAGACAAGACAAAAGAAACATGAGAGCTAAATGCAATGTGTTATCCTGGATTGGATGTTAAATTGGTATTTTAAAAATTGCTATAAAATACATTACTGGGCTGGGCACGCTGGCTCACACCTGTAATCCCAGCACTTTGGGAGGCTGAGGCGGGTGGATCACGATGTCAGGAGTTGGAGACCAGCCTGGCCAACATGGTGAAATCCCACCTCTACTTAAAACACAAAAATTAGCCGGGCGTGGTGGCATGTGCCTATAGTCCCAGCTACTCAGGAGGCCGAGGCAGGAGAATCGCTTGAACCCAGGAGGCAGAGGTTACAGTGAGCCGTGATCATGGTACTGCACTCCAGCC
>NW_012102654.1:3227295-3229629 GCF_000951045.1 Mandrillus leucophaeus | reverse complement strand
AAATGCACACCACAAGGTCTGGCCCACAGACAAGAGCAATCACGGAGCTCTTCAAGGATGCCAGGGCACCCCTCACACATTTATTTCTCACAATACTGATGAAACGTATGCCTTCTAGACCCTCCCAGGGTGGGTGAGTAGACCTCAAATGACAATTGCACTGTAACCTGCCAGTCCCTTAAGTCTTTGAATCCTTTCCTCCACATTAAACCAAGGCATGTCCACCATTTCCAGTTCACTCACGAGGACCACTTTTGAGTGTATGTTTCAGCCAGCCAGCCAACCAATCAGATTCAACACTTCCTTTTTATTCTATTTTATTTTATTTATTTATTTATTTTGAGACGGAGTCTCATTCTGTCACCCAGGCTGGAGTGCAGTGACGTGATCTTGGCTCACTACAACCTCCGCCTCCCAGGTTCAAGCGATTCTCCAGCCTCAGCCACCCAAGTAGCTGGGATTACAGGCGTGCACCACCATACCCAGTTAATTTTTGTATTTTTAATAAAGACATGGTTTCACCATGTTGGCCAGGTGGGTCTCAAACTCCTGACCTCAAGTGATCCATCTGCCTTGGCCTCCCAAACTGCAGGATTACAGGCATGAGCTGCTGCGCCCAGCCGGATTCAACACTTTCTAACGCCCCAAGCTGCAACACTGAATGGAGAATCTCTGCTCCCATAGTGAGCCCATGTCAAAACATTCAGCCCGATCCAACTTTATGTTCCTTCCACCTGCTGGGCGAGGTGTCAGAGCCCCAGCATCAGAAAGTGGTAAGCTCGTGGATAGTAGCGTAGTAAGAAGAATCTACTGATAGCAGTATAGGTTAGAAAAGGACAGTTTTATTAGACAGAAAAGTGCAGCTGAGTGCTTCTGCAAAAAAGGACTGAGCGTGATGCAGTCGACTTTTCCTTAGGGGTATTTATGAACCTTAAAGAGGGAGCTTAACGGCAATTTGGACTATACTAACCACATAGGTCATGATAAATGATTACATTTGTAGACATTTTGGTGCCTTGATGTCAGCAAGGGTTGCATAATGAGTTTTGACATGCATGCATTCTGGAGATGTACATAAATTCTAGTTACGCATAAATTTTGGATAAAGAAGCGCATACCAGATGCCTACTTTAGATCATAGGTAATCTCATTATTTGTAAATCCCTCAGTTGAGGAGTTTGGCCTCTGGATGGTCTGCTTGGTGCCCTCTGCCCAGGTGATCTTTGCTCTCCTCACCACCATTATCCCACACTCATAGTATCCATTCCCATACACATTCCCTGAATTTCTGTCTGTAGAAATTTAAAAAGTCAAGTAGTTCAGTGGCGTGTAGCACACCTCTTATGGGCCAGTCACACAGTGTACCTCATCTTCAGGGGCTGCTGGACTGAAGTCTAACAAAGAGGAGTGGTGGGGTGGGTCCCGAGGAGTTCAACATTGTGTTGCTCGGCACCTGCCTCAGGGGAGGCCATTACTATTTCCTCAGGCAATGCAGGCTTCTTCCTCTCAGAGGGGGAAAGACCAATACAACTGAGGGGTGGGGATGCCGCCATTGCTGGGGTTGGGAAGCAAAGGTGGGAGTGCTCCTTCACTGATAAAGGAGACATCAGAATTTAGGGGCTCAATGTCCTCAGCTTTATCAAAGTTTTTCCAAACATCCCCATCCCAACCTGCAAGATCCCATTCTTTCCCAATTAATGCTCTCACTTTAACTGCACACAGCCTGCAAAGCTGTGAGTTCAACTTGTATTGTAATTCAGCCACTTGCAGGATGAGGTTCTGCATTTGATTTTCAGCAATTTCAGCCCTTCTGTATAGTAGATAAAGGTCTCCCTCAGGGCACACATAGAAGCTCCTAGGTCATTTTTGTGGTGCATGAACTAGGAATATGAATCCCTGACCTCATCCTTTCCTTCCACCAGCATGACATTAGGGTTCCAACCAACATCATTATATTCATTCATTTTCCAAAATGTTTGAAAGTATCATATATAAGCCAGGCGTGGTGGCTTACACCTGTAATCCCAGCATTTTGGGAGGCCAAAATGGGAGGATGAGTTGAGCCCAGGAATCTCAGAACAGCCTGGGCCACACGGCAAGACCCTGTCTCTTAAAAAAAAAAAAAGCTGGGCAAAGTGGCACATACCTGTAGTCCCAGCTACTCAGGAGGCTGTGGTGGGAGGATAACTTGAGCCTAAGCAGTCAAGGCTGCAGTAAGCCATGATTGTGCCACTGCACTCCAGCTGGGGTGATAGAGTAAGACTCCATCTCAAAAAACAAAAAAGTATCATATATAACATTAGTGAGCTCATTGATTCTATAGTTGGTTGATTA
>NW_012102654.1:3221609-3222460 GCF_000951045.1 Mandrillus leucophaeus | reverse complement strand
CTGATTCCAAAGCCTGGGCTTAAACACAATTTGATTCTGCTTGCCAAAGCATTAGAGCTGAGTAAGCTTTAAGGAAACCTCACCAATCAGAACCATGCAAAATAAAGAAGTATCAGAAGCCTGAGCTATCAAGTCCAGTGAGGAGGGTAGACACTTGGCCAGGAGACCCAGTACTGAACAGAAATATTCACAGTACGTTGAATGAAGGAGGGGCCAACAGTGACTCCCGGTCCTTGACCAAACTTGAGTCAGGCTTCTCTGAATGCTCTTCTTGACCAGGTCTCATCCTTGGCCTGCTGAATCTGGTTCTGCAAGAATCCCCCACATTTGTTACTTTGCCAAGTTCCTCGCATTACTTTTCCATCCACTGGCCCCTGCACCCTGTCCATTGTCTACAAATCCCCAGCTGCCACTGTTACATTCAGAGTTGAGTCTTGACCCCCAATGCAATAGTCTTGAAAAAAGTTTTCTTTGCCTACTTAACTTGTCCAGTGCAATTTTTCTCTGACAGGTAAACAATGGGGGAGCTCCATTAGCACAACCAAAGTATTTCATCCTTGCTGCCCCAGAGGATCTGGTGTCTAGGTCAACAGACTGACCAGCACAGGAAGCTCCCACACCTTCAAGTCGAGTCTGCCAGGAGGACTGTCCAGGATGCATTGCTGTGGGGACCTTTATGCAAGGTAAGGAGATAAAACAGGGAGTCGAAGGCAGGAGGAGAGGACTGGAATACAATTTTAAGAAAGGAGTGGCTGGGGCTGGGCATGGTGGCTCACGCCTGTAATCTCAGCACTTTGGGAGGCTGAGGCAGGCAGATCACCTGAGGTCAGGAGTTCGAGACCAGCCTGGCC
>NW_012102654.1:3218341-3221559 GCF_000951045.1 Mandrillus leucophaeus | reverse complement strand
TGTATCTCCACAAACAGCTCACACTATGGACTATTAGCACTCTTTTTACTACTGGAAATAGAGTCATTAGTGCCTTTAATCATATTAGAGAACCAATTCTAGAAACCCCAGAACCAGTTCAGAAAATTCATCCTTAAAATTCTGTTCCTCTAGAAGCACTCTTAGTGCCAAAATCTATACAAAGTTTTCCAGAGAAACAGAACGAGGAGGAGATATCTCTATATATAGATAGACATAGAGATATCTCCAGATATCTCCTTCTGGTTCTGTATATAGACAGATACAGAGAGCTAGTCTCATCCACAAACATTCTCAAAGACACAATGAAAAACAGAGAGAGAAAGAGATTGATTAATTGTAAGGAATTGACTCACACGATTATGGATAGTAAGTCCCATGACCGGCCTTTCTGTAAGCCAGAGACCCAGGAAAGCTCGTGGTATAATTAAATCTGCATCCGAAGTCCTGAGTACCAGGGAACCAATGGTGTGTAAATGCCAGTCTGGAGATGTTCCAGCTCAAGCAGGCAGGCAGGAAACCAAAACAGGGCAAACTCCTCCTTCCTCTGCCTTTTGTTCTCTTCAGGCCCTCCACTGATCAGATGATGCCCGCTCACACTGGGGAAGGCAATCTACTTTATGGAATCCACCAATCCCAATGTCAATCTTATCCAGAAACACCCGCAAAGACACATCAAGAAATAATGTTTATTTTGGGTATCCCATGGCCAGTCAAGTTGACAGATAAAATTAACCATTTCATGGGCATATGACTAAACTTAGCAACCTTACAGTGATGAAAATGCCTGCTGAAAGGAAGAGTGTCATCTGTAGTTTTGAAGTTCTCTAGAATTCTGGTTTGTTACTGTATTAGTCCATTTTCATGCTGCAGATAAAGACATACCCAAGACTGGGTAATTTATAAAGAAAAAGAGGTTTAATGGACCCACAGTTCCACGTGGCTGAGGAGGCCTCACAATCGTGACGGAAGGCTAAAGGCACATCTTACATGGCTGCAGGCAAGAGGGAATGAGAGTTTGTGCAGGGAAACTCCC
Organism: Mandrillus leucophaeus; assembly: GCF_000951045.1. Taxonomy (NCBI): domain Eukaryota; kingdom Metazoa; phylum Chordata; class Mammalia; order Primates; family Cercopithecidae; genus Mandrillus; species Mandrillus leucophaeus. Next base: position 3,220,505 of record NW_012102654.1, on the reverse strand, counting down.
CTTTACAAAACCATCAGATCTCACTATCACAAGAACTGCACAGGAAAGACCCACCCCCCATGATTCAATTACCTCCCACCGGGTCCCTTCCATGACACGTGAGATTTGTGGAAGTTACAATTCAAGATGAGATTTGGATGGGGACACAGTCAAACCATATTGGTTACCTTTCTAGGTTTTAGGTCAATTTCAAGATGTATGCATCACCACCAAGCAACTACATGGCAAATATACTCAATCCGTAATTCTGAAACATGGGCATGCATCAGAGTCACCTCGGTGGCTTGTTACAATGCAGATTTCTAGGGTCCAACCCTAGAGTTTCTGATTTAGTTGATTTTGGATGGGACCTGAGATTTCCTAGTACTAACAAATCCCCAGGTGATATTTATGCTGATCAAAGGAATATACTTTGATATTGATGCTGATCAAAGGAATACAGTAAATTCAAGAGTACAATTGCTACACCTGACAATCTTCACAACCAAGACAAACTAATCTGATCTCCCTTAAGAAAACCATATTCTTTTTTTTTTTTTTTTTTTGAGACAAAGTCTTGCTCTGTCACCCAGGCTGGAGTACAGTGGCACCATCTTGGCTCACTGCGAGCTCCGCCTCCCAGGTTCATGCCATTCTCCTGCCTCAGCCTCCCCAGTAGTTGGGATTACAGATGCCCACCACTACACCCGGCTAATTTTTTGTATTTTTAGTAGAGATGGGGTTTCACCATGTTAACCAGGATGGTCTCAATCTCCTGACCTCAGGTCATCCACCTGCCTCAGCCTCCCAAAGTGCTGGGATTACAGGCATGAGCCACCACTCCTGGCCAGAAAACCATATTCTAAGGAAAGCAAACAGTTATCACAATTACTTCAGCAACCTCAGCTCCTCCAAGCTACTTAAGGGAGGAAAACATCAGCTGTGTATGTAAAAGCTAAATGTTGGAAAAGTGGAGGAACGTAATTTTGTTTTGTTTTGTTTGTAGAGACAGGGCTCTGACTATATTACCCAGGCTGGTCTCAAACTCCTGGACTCAAGCACTTTGCCTGCCTTAGCCTCCCAAATAAGTTCTAACACTTTAAATTCTGTTCATCTCTGAAGAATAACTGCAAGGCTGAATTCACTGTACAATAAAGAAATTATGCCCACAGTGTTATTCTTCTGGGGTTCCCTTTTCCTCACAAAGTGGTGCCAGTGGAAAGCAGCATTTCAGTAACTCCTACCTTTATCCTAGTTTAGTGACCGATGCGTTAACATGGGGTGAGTTTGATTAAAGGGTGCAGCCAACATTTACAGGTACATTTAAAACAGTAGCTCTGGGCTGGGCGTGGAGGCTCATGCCTATAATTCCAGCACTTTGGGAGGCAAAGGCGGGTGGATCACCTGAGATCGGGAGTTCAAGACCAGCCTGGCTAACATGGTGGAACCCTGTCTCTACTAAAAATACAAAAGTTAGCTAGGCATGGTGGCGCACGCCTGTAATCCCACCTACTCCAGAGGTTGAGGCACAAGGATTGCTTGAACCCAGGAGGCAGAGGTTGCTGTGAGCCAAGATTGTGCCACTGCACTCCAGCTTGGGCAACTTAGAGAGAGTCGGTCTCAAAAAAAATGATAAAAATAAAATTAGGCCAGGCGCTGTGGCTCATGCCTGTAATCCCAGCACTTTGGGAAGCCTAGGCAGACGAGACCACCTGAGGTCAGGAGTTCAAGAACAGCCTGGCCAACATGGTGAAAACCTGTCTCTACTAAAATACAAAAAATTAGATAGGCATGGTAGTGCACACCTGTAATCCCAACTACTCAAGAGGCAGAAGCAGGAGAATCGCTTCAACCCAGGAAGCAGAGCCTGCAGTGAGCCAAGATTGTGCCACTGCACTCCAGCTGGGTGACAGAGTGAGACTCCATCTCAAAAAATAAATTAATTAAATTAAAAAAAAGTAAAACAGCAGCTACGGTGCTGTCAGGAAAGGGAGTAAAGATTTGCTCCCATTCTATTCTCTCCTCCTTTATGTTTCAGATAGTTGAAGAGACTACTTAAATACCAAAATGATATTGAGGAGGAGGAACTTAGTGATGGCTAATTTTATGTGTCAGCTTGATTGGGTCAGGAGTGTCCAAACATTGGGTCAGATGTTATTCAGGTGTCTGGGGATGACATTAACAT
>NW_012102654.1:3214485-3215986 GCF_000951045.1 Mandrillus leucophaeus | reverse complement strand
GCTACTGGTGAGGCTGAGGCAGGAGAATCTGTTGAACCCGGGACATGGAGGTGGCAGTGAGCCGAGATCACGCTACTGCACTCCAGCCTGGGTGACAGAGTAAGACCCTGTCTCAAAAAAAAAAAGTTAACAACTCTGGAAAGAAAGTATTCTTTGTCTTTTCTTCTTTCTTTTTTTTTTTTTTTTTTTTTTTGAGACAGGACCTCACTTTGTTGTTGGAGTGCAGTGGTACAATCATACCTCACTGCGGCCTTGAACTCATGGGCTCGAGCAATCCTCTCTCCTCAGCCTCCCAAATAGCTGCCACTACAAGTGCACGCCACCATACCCGACTAATTTTTCCAGTTTTATTTTGTAAAAACAATGTCTCACCATCTTGCCCAGGCTGGTCTTGAACTCCTGGACGGACTCAAGAGATTCTCCTGCCTCAATCCCCCAAAGAGCTGGGATTACAAGTGTGAGTCACCGCACTTGCCCAGGCTGGTCTTGAACTCCTAGACTGAAGAGATTCTCTTGCTTCAATTCCCCAAAGTGTTGGGATTACAAGTGTGAGCCACCATGCCCGGCCAAGGGAAGAAAATATTCTTAAGTCACCTGCCCAAAGTCATACAGCTAATAAGTGGCAGAGACAAGATCTGAACCGAAGTGCTTCTGATTCCAAAGCCTGGGCTTAAACACAATTTGATTCTGCTTGCCAAAGCATTAGAGCTGAGTAAGCTTTAAGGAAACCTCACCAATCAGAACCACGCAAAATAAAGAAGTATCAGAGGCCTAAGCTATCAAGTCCAGTGAGGAGGGTAGACACTTGGCCAGGAGGCCTAGTATTGAACAGAAATATTCACAGAACGTTGAATGAAGGAGGGGCCAACAGTGACTCCCGGTCCTTGACCAAACTTGAGTCAGGCTTCTCTGAGTGCTCTTCTTGACCAGGTCTCATCCTTGGCCTGCTGAATCTGGTTCTGCAAGAATCCCCCACATTTGTTACTTTGCCAAGTTTCTCGCATTACTTTTCCATCCACTGGCCCCTGCACCCTGTCCATTGTCTACAAATCCCCAGCTGCCGCTGTTACATTCAGAGTTGAGTCTTGACCCCCAATGCAATAGTCTTGAAAAAAGTTTTCTTTGCCTACTTAACTTGTCCAATGCAATTTTTCTCTGACAGGTAAACAATGGGGGAGCTCCATTAGCACAACCAAAGTATTTCATCCTTGCTGCCCCAGAGGATCTGGTGTCTGGGTCAACAGACGGAGCAGCACAGGAAGCTCCCACACCTTCAAGTCGAGTCTGCCAGGAGGATTGTCCAGGATGCATTGCTGTGGGGACCTTTATGCAAGGTAAGGAGATAAAACAGGGAGTCGAAGGCAGGAGAAGAGGACTGGAATACAATTTTAAGAAAGGAGTGGCTGGGGCTGGGCATGGTGGCTCACGCCTGTAATCCCAGCACTCTGGGAGGCCGAGGCAGGCAGATCACCTGAGGTCAGGAGTTCGAGACCAGCCTGGC
>NW_012102654.1:3210161-3211280 GCF_000951045.1 Mandrillus leucophaeus | reverse complement strand
GCCTCAGCTCCCCAAGTAGCTGGGACCACAGACACACACCACCACGCCCAGCTAGTTTTTGTATTTTTGGTAGAGACGTGGTTTTGCCATGTTGCTCAGGCTGCTCTCAAACTCCTGAGCTCAGGTGATCCACCCGCATCAGCCTCCCCAAGTGCTCGGATCACAGGCATAAGTCACTGCACCCGGCCTCAAAGTCCCTTTAAAGGACATCTGTAACTTGGCATCTCAGTACAGGTGATTCAGATTCAATGACTCAGTGGTGATTTCAGCCCTTGTTGTGCCATCAGCCCTGGAAGTGAAGGTTGAAGCTTGCTGGAAGGGGAACACATGGTCACTGAGACACCCACTATCATATTCTGGGTGATGTTAATTTTCTTGCTTAGTATCAGAGAACAGAGGAGTTAGAGATGATATCAAAAGTGGAAACAACATGTACATTCCCCATAATTTGTGAATTATGGGGATAGATTCCATTTCTGTCTTTTGTCTTGAAGCTTCTATGTGAGCTACTACAAAAATGACAGGGCTTTCTGTCCTCCATTTCCCCCTTAGTTTGCACAACACACACTCCTTCTCAAACTTCTGAAAGCTCTCAGACATACTTTTGAAAGTAAAGAGGCCATAGAGGACATATCAATTTATCTAATAGAGTAATAGCATTATGCAGGAAATGGTAACTTGACGAGAAGCATTTGATAGGCATGAAAGAGCAGCGAAGCTGCATAACATTAACACCCCACTCCACTTTAAGTACTGATGTAGGTAACTGCTGTAATAATTATGCCATTAAAAAAAGAGTGTTCCAATGGCCTTGATACATGCTGCTATTGGAATAAAGTTAGGACATTTTCCTTATAGTTAGTGCAGTGCAAATTGAAGAAGACTATGAATGCTTTTCAGAGTAAGAGAGGTACCATAAAGGGCCTCGGAGATTTGCTTCTATCAGGCCAGGCATGGTGACTTACACCTGTAATCCCAATATTTCGGGAGGCCAAGGCGGGTGGATCACTTGAGGTCAAGAGTTTGAGACCAGCTTGGCCAGCATGGTGAAACCCCACCTCTACTAAAAATACAAAAATTAGCTGGGTGTGGTGGCATACACCTGTAGTCCCAGCTACT
>NW_012102654.1:3203792-3205646 GCF_000951045.1 Mandrillus leucophaeus | reverse complement strand
TATATAAAAAGGAAAGGGAATTAAACTGCCATCAAATTTCATCGACAATACTGGTTGCTGGAAGACAATGGAACAATATCTTCAAATGCCTGGGGAAAGGAATATTTTGAACTCTGGATTCTATAAAGAATCATCCGATACAGTTAAAGAATTAATATAAAAAAATATATTCAGACCTGTCAAAACTCACATCATTTACCACCACTCATTCCACATGAAAAAAGTACTTCAGGTGTTTGCTTACTCAAAATGAAAAAAGACCCCAGAAGCCAGGTGCTTTGGCTCACGCCTATAATCCCAGCCCTTTGGGAGGCCGAGGTGGGTGGATCACCTGAGGTCAGGAGTTCAAGACCAGCTCAAGCAACATGGTGAAACCCTGTCTCTACTAAAAATACAAAAATCAGCTGGGTGTGGTGGCATGTGCTTGTAATCCCAGCTATTCGGGAGAACCTGGGAGGTGGAGGTTGCAGTGAGCCGAGACTGCGCCACTGTACTCCAGCCTGGGCGATAGAGACTCTGTTAAAAAGAAAGAAAGAAAGAAATGAAATGAAAAAGACCCCAGAAAGAGGATGGCCTGGGTCTCCCATAACCACCGTGATTAATTTTACAGATGAGATGCTCACCATTTTTTTGTGGGTCATTTGCCCTCTTTCTGCCCTGGTGCTGGCTAAGAGATCAGTTAACAAACTCAAATTCAGACTTTGGGCTTATTATTTTCCTTTAATCAACCTAACTCTACACAGATATTTTTTGTCCTTTTTGTCATCCTTCTGGGGCTGGGATACTGTAAAACCTGACTTATACGGGGGGGTCTCTGGGAAATTGAACTTTTCTTGTTAATGCCTTAAATTAGACTTTTCATGTTAATGTCCAACTATCTTCAATGTTTATTATTTTTAAAATATTTTTTGACCAGGCACAGTTGCTCACATGTTTAATCCCAGCACTTTGGGAGGGCAAGGCAGATGGATGGGTTGAGCCCAGGAGTTCAAGACCAGCCTGGGCAATAGGGTAAAACCCTGTCTCTACAAAAAAAATTACATAAATTAGCTGGGCACGGTGGCACATGCCTGTAGTCCCAACCACTCAGGAGGCTGAGGTGGGAGGATTGTTTGAGCCCAGGAGGCGGAGGTTGCAGTAAGCTGTGATCACACCACTGCACACCAGCCTGGGTGACAGAGCAAGACCCTGTCTCAAAAAAACAAAACAAAACTTGAATATGTTAGCTTCAACTTTGTCACAGTAAACAACACAGTGAACAGAATGCAATCTGCCTCTCAACACAAGATCTTGTATGTATAACCACAACTGGGTCACCATTTCCCCATAATCACACATGCCTTCCTTGAAACCCAGAAAAACAACCAAGCCACCAGTCCATTGGGATCACAATCACTTAGTGGCAGAATCAGGATCAGATGCCTCATATCCTGATTCTTGGTGAATCAGTGAATTGTCCCCCAAAATTCGTATGTTGAAACCCTGTATTAGTCCATTCTCACATTGCTGAAAAAGACATACCTGAGACTTTATAAAGGTAAAGGTAATTTATAAAGGGAAGAGGTTTAATAGACTCACAGTTCACATGGCTGGGCAGGCCTCACAATCATGATGGAAGGCAAGGAGGAACAACTCACGTCTTACAGGGATGGTGGCAGAAAGAGAAAAAGCTTGTGCAGGGGAACTCCTCTTTATAAAATCATCAGATCTCATGAGACTTATTCACTTTCACGAGAACAGCAAGGAAAAGACCCGCCCCTATAATTCAATTACCTCCCACTGGGTCCCTCCCACAACACGTAGGAATTGTGGGAGCTACAATTCAAGATAAGATTCGGGTGGGGACACAGCCAA
>NW_012102654.1:3196653-3202622 GCF_000951045.1 Mandrillus leucophaeus | reverse complement strand
TGGTAGAGTTCACCTGTAATTCTAGCTACTCGGGAGGCTGAGACAGGAGAATCGCTTGAACCCAGGAGGTGGAGGTTGCAGTGAGCCAAGATCACACCACTGTACTCTAGCCTGGCAACAGAGTGAGACACCATCACAAAATAAAAACAAAAGAATAATGGTCTTCAAATGGAGGTATAAGAACACTTCCTCTTCAGTACGAGGGCACCAACAATTTTAAAGGAATTGATTTCCAGGTATTTATTAGGCCCGCTTTTCTGCAACTGATCTGCCTGAGCCCTTGCCTGTGAGGGAAGGGCAGAGTCTTACTTTCCCCAGTAGCCCCTTTTCCACTTTATAAAAAGAAGAGGACACCCCTTACCCATCCTAATCTTACCATGGCATATTTCCTCGGGCACCAAACCCAATCCCGGTATTAGTGCTGAACCAACATATAACCGCAAGGACTGAGTAAAATTTGCTTTTGCAAAGTCAGGGGCTTTCCAACATTTTTCCTTTCCCTCAAGCCCAAGGAGATCCCATTGAATTGCATGTGGATAGAGCATTAAAAATTATTTTTGACAATAAATTAGAATAGGGTTTTTGGCTCAGAATGAGCTCAAAGAATTAACTGACAGTACGGTAATACAATTATTTCCATTTCTATCTACTTTTTTATTTTTTGGAGACAGGGTCTCACTCTGTCTTCCAGGCTAGAGTGCAGTGGCACAATCATGGTTCACTGCAGCCTCAAACAACTGGGCAATGGCGCAGCTGCAGCTCAGCTCACTGCAGCCTGGACCTCCCAGGTTCAAGCAATCCTCCTGCCTCAGTCTCCTCAGTAGCTGGGACCACAGGCACGTGCCACCACGCCTGGTTAATTTTTGTATTTTTCACAGAGACAGGATTTCACCATGTTGCCCAGGCTGGTCTCAAACCCCTGGACTCTAATTATCTACCCACCTTGGCCTCCCAAAGTGCTGGGATTACAGGCGTGAACCACCAAGCCTGGCTCTACTCTTTATACAAACAAGTTTCCTCTGCAGTGTCATGGAGAAACACAATTGATTCCAGCAGTGAGTAGGAACCAAACCTAGACACATAAACTAATTAGGAAAAAGGCCAACCATCTCATTAAGGAATAGATTTCTAACTTAAATTAACTTCCTATTTAATAAGGATTTATTCATTGGAAATACATAGTGTGGTTTTGGCCAATTTGTATTACTACTACTGATGACAACTTCATCAGAAGAAATGATTAAACGCTTGTTCAATGGTCACAGGAAATAAAAATATCAATTTAGGTCTATCCTTTTTAGGCAGTATGATAGGGTGACCAGCAAAAGACTTTCAAGGATAAAAATATATATGAGAAAAAGCTGTGTGGGAAGTGGAATGGAAATTCAAATTTAGAAAAAAAAAAAAAGAATAACATTTCTTATGTTTAAAGGAGAGCTTGTCCAGGTATTATTTTAATGGATGATGGCGGGAGTCAAACACTATGAGATTCCTTTGTATACCATCAAAAGAAAAAAATAATGTAACAGGTTTCTGTACATGTGTATGTTACACCCATATATACACACACATCTATACACATATTTATGTTAAGGACCTATCATTTACCCTCTATAGTTTATGTAAGTATATTTATATGTTATATTGTATTATATATATTTATACTTTCACATATTTAATATTGTTTGTGTAATATGTGAAACAACATGTAATAAATACATTTATATTTTATTTATTTAATTTTTTTTTAGATAGAGTCTCACTCTGTCCCAGGCTGGAGTGCAGTGGCACAACCTCGGCTCACTGCAAGCTCCACCTCCCGGGTTCAAGCAATTTTCCTGCCTCAGCCTCCTGAGTAGCCGGGAGTACAGGTGCCTGCCACCATGACCAGCTAATTTTTTTTGTATTTTTAGTAGAGGCGGGGTTTCACCATGTTGGCCAGGCTGGTCTGGAATTCCTGACCTCAAATGATCCATCCATCTCAGCCTCCCAAAGTGCTGGGATTACAGGCATGAGCCACCTCACCCAGCCTACATTTATAATTTATATAACATACAGCCTTAATATCAATACATATGTGTACTATACATATACATGTGTTTATATACACCCCAACATACATATATTCATGTTAAGGCTTTATATTTACGTATATGTATTTAGATATTTTTTATTATATATAATATACATATCTATTCATACACATGTATGCATTTATATTTATGCTAAGGCTTTATATCATATAATACATACATTGTGTGTATATGTGTGTACATATATATATGATAAAGCTCATATACAAAGCCTCAACATGAATATGCTCTGATTGTGATGCGATTATACATACAATGACCAAAATTTATCAAATTATACACTTCAAATTGGTAGACTTTATTGTATTAAATAATATAAACGAACAAAAGAGAGAAAACTTTCTCCATTAAAATAGCAATCGCAAAAAAAAAGCCAAAAATTGGAATAGAGGGCTATTTCCTTAGTATGTGATAAGTAAGTAATATTGTACGTGCCTATGTGAGGCACACAGAATAGTGAGAATCAAAGGGTAGAGAGTGGAGTGGGGGTTGCCAGGGGCACGGGGAATGGAGAGTTAGTATTTAGTGGGTACAGAGTTTCAGTTTTACAAGATGAAAAGAGTTCTAGAGAAGGACAGTGGTGATGGTTGCACAACATTATGAATGTATTTAATACCACTGAGCTGTACAGTTAAAAGTGATTAAGATGATAAATTGTGTTATGTATATTTTAACAAAATAAAAAATTGGGTATGTGTATATATATGTGTGTGTGTACAAACATATATTTATTATCATTATTTAGGAGCTTAACATATATATACATGTGTACATGTCTACCTAACAACTTTTTTTTTGGAGACAGGGTCTCACTGCTCTATCACCCAGGCTGGAGTGCAGCTGTGCAATCACAGCTCACTGCAGCCTCAACCTCCCTAGCTGAAGCAATCCTCCCAGTTCAGCTTTATAAGTAGCTAGTACTACAGGTGCATACCACTACAGTGGGCTAATTTTTAAAATTTTTTGTAGTGACGAGGTCTTGGTATGTTACCTAGGCTGGTCTCAAACTCCTGGCCTCAACCAATCCTCCTGCCTTGGCCTTCCAAAGCACCGGGATTACAGACCCAGCCCAACTTTATTTTTTAAATAAAGTTGAGTGTCAATATTGACAATATTCTGTAAAATATATCCTCACAACTGTTTAAACGTATAATAAAATGTCGCATGTAGATTGTCAGCATGCTAGGGGGCATGCAATTTTACAAAGTTCTTTCAGGGGATATTCAAGCCAAAGAATGTGAAGACCCAGGGACCCCCGGGCAGAATTAGACACAGGGGAGACTCCAGCACAGTGAGAACCGAGACAACAAAGAAACACTGAGGACATTTTCACCACCAGGATATAGGCAAACGAAATTTGCAATGATGTCATGTTTGCATATGTGGCAGATACAAAAAGCTTAAAAGCAGCTCTTTGTTCTCTTGCTGAGTTTGGGGCAGGCGCTGGCACAAATTGAGGAAAGTAAGCGACGGGACCGGCAGCAATTAGACTTGCTGATGTTAGGGGCAACCCTGGGGTTGCATCTGGGAAACTGACACCCAGATCCAGGATAGAAGCTGACACAGAAGTAAGCAAAACTGCTGTACGTCCCGGTCAAGGACTCTCCTCTCAGGATTCCTCCCATAACTACCTGAAACAAGGATGTGGAATACCTTGACTTTGGAGGGAGAAGTTGAAATCAGTTCAGCTGAACTCTAACCAGGCGTGAGAATCCTCTTGTCATTCAAGTTTAATTGGCTTAATCTCCCAAATGATACTGAAGGCAGAAGTAGTTCTTATGCTCCTAGGGTGCAGTATTATATTATTTATAAATGCAGACACTTCAAAAGCAATAAAACACTTGGCCCTTGCTCTCAATAAACTTGCCCTCTAACTGGGAGGACAGCATCCAAATGGAAAGAAAAAAAAAAGAAGAACAGTTCAAAGCAACATATAAGAAGTATGTAATAATCCCCCAAGAGAAACAAAGACTGCATTGCATACTTTCCCGGTAGAAGTACAAATTGGCACAGTACCCCATGCAGGGAAGTGGGCCACAGAGATCAGAATTACAAATGAGTATCTCCTTTGACCCGGTAATTTGACTTCTGGGAATTTATCCTTCAGCCATACTTAGGAAATAACATATACTCTAAGTTACTCACTGTAGCATTGCTCAAAATAACAAAAGATTGGAAAGAAGGCAAATATCCTTGAATAGAAGACTGATGAAATACATTGTGTTACATACATACAATGGAATATTTTGAAGGTATAAAAGTGCATGAGGAGGGCCGGGTGCAGTGGCTTATGCCTGTAATCCCAGCACCTTGGGAGGCTGATGTAGGTGGATCACTTGAGGTTGGGAGTTCGAGACAAGCCTGACAAACACAACAAAAACCCATCTCTTTTAAAAAATACAAAAATTAGCCAGGCATGGTGGCAGGCACCTGTAATCCCAGCTACTCGGGAGGCTGAGACAGAAGAATCACTTAAACCCAGGAGGCAGAGGTTGCAGTGAGCTGAGATTATGCCACTGCACTCCAGCCTGGGCGACAGAGCGAGCTCAAAAAAAAAAAAAGTGCATGAGGAAGCTTTCAAGGTACAGATATGTTTCAAGTCTCCAAGATACATTAAGTAGGAAAAAAAAAAAAACAGCAAGGTACAGAAAAGGTGTATAAGACACTTCCTTTTGTTTACAAGGAAGGAAAACAAAGAATAGAGAATATATTTGTATGTGCTTTAGTAGTCACAAATAAAGTCTAGATGAATACACACAGAAATGAAAAGCTGATTACCTGGAGTGGATTAGGGAGGGTGAAAACAGGGTGGATGGGGCTGAGCAGGAGGGAGACTTCTGCTCCATAAACCATGTGACTATGTTCCTACTCAAAACAATTAAGAGAATAATGAACAAATATCCCCTGCTGAGGCCCGACATAATGAGCAGGAAGTTGGTTTCTGGGGGACCCCCCATCCCCCATCCGGTGTCAAGCATATGCCCTCAGCTTTGGCCGGCTCTGAACAGTAGGGGAAATGTGAGAGCGGGACCACGTGGCTTCTGCGCGGGCAGCTCTGTGTCCAGGCCCCTGCCCAGCTGCTGAGCTTCCTGCCTGGTGCCCCTGCATCAGCCAGAGTCCGAGCTCACCCTCTCAGCCTGCCCTCTTGCCAGCGGGCTCAGGATCAGCTGTCCTCACCAGTTACCAGAATCCTCAAGCAGCTGGCTTTAATTCTGTCTATGGGAAGGCAGAAAGCGGAGGGGAAGGTCGATTAAGTAAACCACTATTAAGAGAGGAGTGAAGCCCAGGAGGTCAAAGAGCCCAGGCAAGGCTAGCTGCCAAGCCAAGCTTGGAACACTCCCCAAAGATACCACAGAGAAACATGCCCAAATGCGAATGCTACTGGCTTCAAGTTGTGTAATAATGGGTAGGTTTTTCCCCCCTGGTCTTTATGTTTTGATGTGCTTTCCAATTTTTTTTTTCCAATTTTCCAATTTTGTATGACTCTTACAAAGCAAAAAACTAGAGTGTACAATGTGAAAGATGTATACATTAAAAATAAAAACCAAACCATGATTGTTACCAAACCATGTAGTCCAGAAACCTTGAAGGATAAAAAAGGAAGCTCAGATGGGCAGCATAAGAATGTTACAGCTCTAAACAAATAAATTTAAAATATTACAACAAAAAAATGTTCCCATAACCCTGAAGCTATCTTTGGACTGCAGGTCAGTGGGGCCCACTTAGTCAGGCCAGGCAGAGTGGAGCTGTCCAAGGTGCCAGGGTAAGAAAGGGCAGTAGATGCAGAGATGACTGCGTTACTCAGTGCGCTGGCCAGGCCAATAGCTCCTCCCCAGTCTTCCTCCCACTGAGTTTAAAACTCTCTATCCAACACTT